>NC_139244.1:74784419-75384419 GCF_977018435.1 Lepisma saccharinum
GTGCATGATTGTAGTCGTTGTCGTGGAGATTTGAAATAACCACTTTCATTGTTGAAACAATGTAATACATCCTTGGTATCACGTTTAACAAAAACATTATATAAAATTTCAAACTCGCATATCTCCGTTACTATAGAACATACAGATGTGATTTTACACTCAATGTAATCATGTCGAAGCTCTCTATTGGCTCATCCGGAAAAAATTTACCCATTTGTAATATTCATGCTTAGTTACAATGGAAACTATCATAACAATAAAGTAAACAATCTATTTGGGCATGATTGTAGTCGTTGTCGTGGAGATTTGAAATAACCACTTTCATTGTTGAAACAATGTAATACATCCTTGGAATCACGTTTTACAAAAACATTATATAAAATTTCAAACTCGCATATCTCCGTTACTATAGAAGATACAGTAGCGATTTTACACTCAATGTAATCAGGTCGAAGCTCTCTATTGGCTCATCCGAAAAAATTTTACCCATGTGTAATATTCATGCTTAGTTACCATGGAAACTATCATAACAATAAAGTAAACAATCTATTTGTGCATGATTGTAGTCGTTGTCGTGGAGATTTGAAATAACCACTTTCATTGTTGAAACAATGTAATACATCCTTGGTATCACGTTTAACAAAAACATTATATAAAATTTCAAACTCGCATATCTCCGTTACTATAGAAGATACAGATGTGATTTTACACTCAATGTAATGAGGTCGAAGCTCTCTATTGGCTCATCCGAAAGAATTTTACCCATGTGTAATATTCATGCTTAGTTACCATGGAAACTATCATAACAATAAAGTAAACAATCTACTTGTGCATGATTGTAGTCGTTGTCGTGGAGATTTGAAATAACCACTTTCATTGTTGAAACAATGTAATACATCCTTGGTATCACGTTTTACAAAAACATTATATAAAATTTGAAACTCGCATATCTCCGTTGCTATAGAAGATACAGATGTGATTTTACACTCAATGTAATCATGTCGAAGCTCTCTATTGGCTCATCCGAAAGAATTTTACCCATGTGTAATATTCATGCTTAGTTACCATGGAAACTATCATAACAATAAAGTAAACAATCTATTTGTGCATTATTCTAGTCGTTGTCGTGGAGATTTGAAATAACCACTTTCATTGTTGAAACAATGTAATACATCCTTGGTATCACGTTTAACAAAAACATTATATAAAATTTCAAACTCGCATATCTCCATTACTATAGATCATATAGATGTGATTTTACACTCAATGTAATCAGGTCGAAGCTCTCTATTGGCTCATCCGGAAAAATTTTACCCATGTGTAATATTCATGCTAAGTTACCATGGAAACTATCATAACAATAAAGTAAACAATCTATTTGTGCATGATTTTAGTCGTTGTCTTGGAGATTTGAAATAACCACTTTCATTGTTGAAACAATGTAATACATCCTTGGAATCACTTTTGACAAAAACATTATATAAAATTTCAAACTCGCATATCTCCGTTACTATAGAAGATACATAAGTGATTTTACACTCAATGTAATCATGTCGAAGCTCTCTATTGGCTCATCCGGAAAAAATTTACCCATTTGTAATATTCATGCTTAGTTACCATGGAAACTATCATAACAATAAAGTAAACAATCTATTTGTGCATGATTGTAGTCGTTGTCGTGGAGATTTGAAATAACCACTTTCATTGTTGAAAAAAATGTAATACATCCTTGGTATCACGTTTTACAAAAACATTATATAAAATTTCAAACTCGCATATCTCCGTTGCTATAGAAGATACAGATGTGATTTTACACTCAATGTAATCAGGTCGAAGCTCTCTATTGGCTCATCCGAAAGAATTTTACCCATGTGTAATATTCATGCTTAGTTACCATGGAAACTATCATTACAATAAAGTAAACAATCTATTTGTGCATGATTGTAGTCGTTGTCGTGGAGATTTGAAATAACCACTTTCATTGTTGAAACAATGTAATACATCCTTGGTATCACGTTTTACAAAAACATTTTATAAAATTTCAAACTCGCATATCTCCGTTGCTATAGAAGATACAGATGTGATTTTACACTCAATATAATCAGGTCGAAGCTCTCTATTGGCTCATCCGAAAGAATTTTACCCATGTGTAATATTCATGCTTAGTTACCATGGAAACTATCATAACAATAAAGTAAACAATCTATTTGTGCATGATTGTAGTCGTTGTCGTGGAGATTTGAAATAACCACTTTCATTCTTGAAACAATGTAATACATCCTTGGTATCACGTTTTACAAAAACATTATATAAAATTTCAAACTCGCATATCTCCGTTGCTATAGAAGATACAGATGTGATTTTACACTCAATGTAATCAGGTCGAAGCTCTCTATTGGCTCATCCGAAAGAAATTTACCTATGTGTAATATTCATGCTTAGTTACCATGGAAACTATCATATGAATTAAGTAAACAATCTATTTGTGCATGATTGTAGTCGTTGTCGTGGAGATTTGAAATAAACACTTTCATTGTTGAAACAATGTAATACATCCTTGGAATCACGTTTTACAAAAACATTATATAAAATTTCAAACTCGCATATCTCCGTTACTATAGAAGATACATTAGCGATTTTACACCCAATGTAATCAGGTCGAAGCTCTCTATTGGCTCATCCGAAAAAATTTTACCCATGTGTAATATTCATGCTTAGTTACCATGGAAACTATCATAACAATAAAGTAAACAATCTATTTGTGCATGATTGTAGTCGTTGTCGTGGAGATTTGAAATAACCACTTTCATTGTTGAAACAATGTAATACATCCTTGGTATCACGTTTAACAAAAACATTATATAAAATTTCAAACTCGCATATCTCCGTTACTATAGAAGATACAGATGTGATTTTACACTCAATGTAATCAGGTCGAAGCTCTCTATTGGCTCATCCGAAAGAATTTTACCCATGTGTAATATTCATGCTTAGTTACCATGGAAACTATCATAACAATAAAGTAAACAATCTACTTGTGCATGATTGTAGTCGTTGTCGTGGAGATTTGAAATAACCACTTTCATTGTTGAAACAATGTAATACATCCTTGGTATCACGTTTTACAAAAACATTATATAAAATTTCAAACTCGCATATCTCCGTTGCTATAGAAGATACAGATGTGATTTTACACTCAATATAATCAGGTCGAAGCTCTCTATTGGCTCATCCGAAAGAATTTTACCCATGTGTAATATTCATGCTTAGTTACCATGGAAACTATCATAACAATAAAGTAAACAATCTATTTGTGCATGATTGTAGTCGTTGTCGTGGAGATTTGAAATAACCACTTTCATTCTTGAAACAATGTAATACATCCTTGGTATCACGTTTTACAAAAACATTATATAAAATTTCAAACTCGCATATCTCCGTTGCTATAGAAGATACAGATGTGATTTTACACTCAATGTAATCAGGTCGAAGCTCTCTATTGGCTCATCCGAAAGAATTTTACCTATGTGTAATATTCATGCTTAGTTACCATGGAAACTATCATATGAATTAAGTAAACAATCTATTTGTGCATGATTGTAGTCGTTGTCGTGGAGATTTGAAATAAACACTTTCATTGTTGAAACAATGTAATACAACCTTGGAATCACGTTTTACAAAAACATTATATAAAATTTCAAACTCGCATATCTCCGTTACTATAGAAGATACAGAAGCGATTTTACACTCAATGTAATCAGGTCGAAGCTCTCTATTGGCTCATCCGAAAAAATTTTACCCATTCGTAATATTCATGCTTAGTTACCATGGAAACTATCATAACAATAAAGTAAACAATCTATTTGTGCATGATTGTAGTCGTTGTCGTGGAGATTTGAAATAACCACTTTCATTGTTGAAACAATGTAATACATCCTTGGTATCACGTTTTACAAAAACATTATATAAAATTTCAAACTCGCATATCTCCGTTGCTATAGAAGATACAGATGTGATTTTACACTCAATGTAATCAGGTCGAAGCTCTCTATTGGCTCATCCGAAAAAAATTTACCCATTCGTAATATTCATGCTTAGTTACCATGGAAACTATCATAACAATAAAGTAAACAATCTATTTGTGCATGATTGTAGTCGTTGTCGTGGAGATTTGAAATCACCACTTTCATTGTTGAAACAATGTAATACATCCTTGGTATCACGTTTTACAAAAACATTATATAAAATTTCAAACTCGCATATCTCCGTTGCTATAGAAGATACAGATGTGATTTTACACTCAATGTAATCAGGTCGAAGCTCTCTATTGGCTCATCCGAAAGAATTTTACCCATGTGTAATATTCATGCTTAGTTACCATGGAAACTATCATTACAATAAAGTAAACAATCTATTTGTGCATGATTGTAGTCGTCGTGGAGATTTGAAATAACCACTTTCATTGTTGAAACAATGTAATACATCCTTGGTATCACGTTTTACAAAAACATTATATAAAATTTCAAACTCGCATATCTCCGTTGCTATAGAAGATACAGATGTGATTTTACACTCAATGTAATCAGGTCGAAGCTCTCTATTGGCTCATCCGAAAGAATTTTACCCATGTGTAATATTCATGCTTAGTTACCATGGAAACTATCATTACAATAAAGTAAACAATCTATTTGTGCATGATTGTAGTCGTTGTCGTGGAGATTTGAAATAACCACTTTCATTGTTGAAACAATGTAATACATCCTTGGTATTACGTTTAACAAAAACATTATATAAAATTTCAAACTCGCATATCTCCGTTACTATAGAACATACAGATGTGATTTTACACTCAATGTAATCAGGTCGAAGCTCTCTATTGGCTCATCCGGAAAAATTTTACCCATGTGTAATATTCATGCTTAGTTACCATGGAAACTATCATAACAATAAAGTAAACAATCTATTTGTGCATGATTGTAGTCGTTGTCGTGGAGATTTGAAATAACCACTTTCATTGTTGAAACAATGTAATACGTCCTTGGAATCACGTTTTACAAAAACATTATATAAAATTTCAAACTCGCATATCTCCGTTACTATAGAACATACAGATGTGATTTTACACTCAATGTAATCATGTCGAAGCTCTCTATTGGCTCATCCGGAAAAAATTTACCCATTTGTAATATTCATGCTTAGTTACAATGGAAACTATCATAACAATAAAGTAAACAATCTATTTGGGCATGATTGTAGTCGTTGTCGTGGAGATTTGAAATAACCACTTTCATTGTTGAAACAATGTAATACATCCTTGGAATCACGTTTTACAAAAACATTATATAAAATTTCAAACTCGCATATCTCCGTTACTATAGAAGATACAGTAGCGATTTTACACTCAATGTAATCAGGTCGAAGCTCTCTATTGGCTCATCCGAAAAAATTTTACCCATGTGTAATATTCATGCTTAGTTACCATGGAAACTATCATAACAATAAAGTAAACAATCTATTTGTGCATGATTGTAGTCGTTGTCGTGGAGATTTGAAATAACCACTTTCATTGTTGAAACAATGTAATACATCCTTGGTATCACGTTTAACAAAAACATTATATAAAATTTCAAACTCGCATATCTCCGTTACTATAGAAGATACAGATGTGATTTTACACTCAATGTAATCAGGTCGAAGCTCTCTATTGGCTCATCCGAAAGAATTTTACCCATGTGTAATATTCATGCTTAGTTACCATGGAAACTATCATAACAATAAAGTAAACAATCTACTTGTGCATGATTGTAGTCGTTGTCGTGGAGATTTGAAATAACCACTTTCATTGTTGAAACAATGTAATACATCCTTGGTATCACGTTTTACAAAAACATTATATAAAATTTCAAACTCGCATATCTCCGTTGCTATAGAAGATATAGATGTGATTTTACACTCAATGTAATCAGGTCGAAGCTCTCTATTGGCTCATCCGAAAGAATTTTACCCATGTGTAATATTCATGCTTAGTTACCATGGAAACTATCATTACAATAAAGTAAACAATCTATTTGTGCATGATTGTAGTCGTTGTCGTGGAGATTTGAAATAACCACTTTCATTGTTGAAACAATGTAATACATCCTTGGTATCACGTTTTACAAAAACATTTTATAAAATTTCAAACTCGCATATCTCCGTTGCTATAGAAGATACAGATGTGATTTTACACTCAATATAATCAGGTCGAAGCTCTCTATTGGCTCATCCGAAAGAATTTTACCCATGTGTAATATTCATGCTTAGTTACCATGGAAACTATCATAACAATAAAGTAAACAATCTATTTGTGCATGATTGTAGTCGTTGTCGTGGAGATTTGAAATAACCACTTTCATTCTTGAAACAATGTAATACATCCTTGGTATCACGTTTTACAAAAACATTATATAAAATTTCAAACTCGCATATCTCCGTTGCTATAGAAGATACAGATGTGATTTTACACTCAATGTAATCAGGTCGAAGCTCTCTATTGGCTCATCCGAAAGAATTTTACCTATGTGTAATATTCATGCTTAGTTACCATGGAAACTATCATATGAATTAAGTAAACAATCTATTTGTGCATGATTGTAGTCGTTGTCGTGGAGATTTGAAATAAACACTTTCATTGTTGAAACAATGTAATACATCCTTGGAATCACGTTTTACAAAAACATTATATAAAATTTCAAACTCGCATATCTCCGTTACTATAGAAGATACAGAAGCGATTTTACACTCAATGTAATCAGGTCGAAGCTCTCTATTGGCTCATCCGAAAAAATTTTACCCATTCGTAATATTCATGCTTAGTTACCATGGAAACTATCATAACAATAAAGTAAACAATCTATTTGTGCATGATTGTAGTCGTTGTCGTGGAGATTTGAAATAACCACTTTCATTGTTGAAACAATGTAATACATCCTTGGTATCACGTTTTACAAAAACATTATATAAAATTTCAAACTCGCATATCTCCGTTGCTATAGAAGATACAGATGTGATTTTACACTCAATGTAATCAGGTCGAAGCTCTCTATTGGCTCATCCGAAAAAATTTTACCCATTCGTAATATTCATGCTTAGTTACCATGGAAACTATCATAACAATAAAGTAAACAATCTATTTGTGCATGATTGTAGTCGTTGTCGTGGAGATTTGAAATAACCACTTTCATTGTTGAAACAATGTAATACATCCTTGGTATCACGTTTTACAAAAACATTATATAAAATTTCAAACTCGCATATCTCCGTTGCTATAGAAGATACAGATGTGATTTTACACTCAATGTAATCAGGTCGAAGCTCTCTATTGGCTCATCCGAAAGAATTTTACCCATGTGTAATATTCATGCTTAGTTACCATGGAAACTATCATTACAATAAAGTAAACAATCTATTTGTGCATGATTGTAGTCGTCGTGGAGATTTGAAATAACCACTTTCATTGTTGAAACAATGTAATACATCCTTGGTATCACGTTTTACAAAAACATTATATAAAATTTCAAACTCGCATATCTCCGTTGCTATAGAAGATACAGATGTGATTTTACACTCAATGTAATCAGGTCGAAGCTCTCTATTGGCTCATCCGAAAGAATTTTACCCATGTGTAATATTCATGCTTAGTTACCATGGAAACTATCATTACAATAAAGTAAACAATCTATTTGTGCATGATTGTAGTCGTTGTCGTGGAGATTTGAAATAACCACTTTCATTGTTGAAACAATGTAATACATCCTTGGTATTACGTTTAACAAAAACATTATATAAAATTTCAAACTCGCATATCTCCGTTACTATAGAACATACAGATGTGATTTTACACTCAATGTAATCAGGTCGAAGCTCTCTATTGGCTCATCCGGAAAAATTTTACCCATGTGTAATATTCATGCTTAGTTACCATGGAAACTATCATAACAATAAAGTAAACAATCTATTTGTGCATGATTGTAGTCGTTGTCGTGGAGATTTGAAATAACCACTTTCATTGTTGAAACAATGTAATACGTCCTTGGAATCACGTTTTACAAAAACATTATATAAAATTTCAAACTCGCATATCTCCGTTACTATAGAAGATACAGTAGCGATTTTACACTCAATGTAATCAGGTCGAAGCTCTCTATTGGCTCATCCGGAAAAAAATTACCCATTTGTAATATTCATGTTTAGTTACCATGGAAACTATCATAACAATAAAGTAAACAATCTATTTGTGCATGATTGTAGTCGTTGTCGTGGAGATTTGAAATAACCACTTTCATTGTTGAAACAATGTAATACATCCTTGGTATCACGTTTAACAAAAACATTATATAAAATTTCAAACTCGCATATCTCCGTTACTATAGAACATACAGATGTGATTATACACTCAATGTAATCATGTCGAAGCTCTCTATTGGCTCATCCGGAAAAAATTTACCCATTTGTAATATTCATGCTTAGTTACAATGGAAACTATCATAACAATAAAGTAAACAATCTATTTGGGCATGATTGTAGTCGTTGTCGTGGAGATTTGAAATAACCACTTTCATTGTTGAAACAATGTAATACATCCTTGGAATCGAGTTTTACAAAAACATTATATAAAATTTCAAACTCGCATATCTCCGTTACTATAGAAGATACAGTAGCGATTTTACACTCAATGTAATCAGGTCGAAGCTCTCTATTGGCTCATCCGAAAAAATTTTACCCATGTGTAATATTCATGCTTAGTTACCATGGAAACTATCATAACAATAAAGTAAACAATCTATTTGTGCATGATTGTAGTCGTTGTCGTGGAGATTTGAAATAACCACTTTCATTGTTGAAACAATGTAATACATCCTTGGTATCACGTTTAACAAAAACATTATATAAAATTTCAAACTCGCATATCTCCGTTACTATAGAAGATACAGATGTGATTTTACACTCAATGTAATCAGGTCGAAGCTCTCTATTGGCTCATCCGAAAGAATTTTACCCATGTGTAATATTCATGCTTAGTTACCATGGAAACTATCATAACAATAAAGTAAACAATCTATTTGTGCATTATTCTAGTCGTTGTCGTGGAGATTTGAAATAACCACTTTCATTGTTGAAACAATGTAATACATCCTTGGTATCACGTTTAACAAAAACATTATATAAAATTTCAAACTCGCATATCTCCATTACTATAGATCATATAGATGTGATTTTACACTCAATGTAATCAGGTCGAAGCTCTCTATTGGCTCATCCGGAAAAATTTTACCCATGTGTAATATTCATGCTTAGTTACCATGGAAACTATCATAACAATAAAGTAAACAATCTATTTGTGCATGATTTTAGTCGTTGTCTTGGAGATTTGAAATAACCACTTTCATTGTTGAAACAATGTAATACATCCTTGGAATCACTTTTGACAAAAACATTATATAAAATTTCAAACTCGCATATCTCCGTTACTATAGAAGATACATAAGTGATTTTACACTCAATGTAATCATGTCGAAGCTCTCTATTGGCTCATCCGGAAAAAATTTACCAATTTGTAATATTCATGCTTAGTTACCATGGAAACTATCATAACAATAAAGTAAACAATCTATTTGTGCATGATTGTAGTCGTTGTCGTGGAGATTTGAAATAACCACTTTCATTGTTGAAAAAAATGTAATACATTAATGGTATCACGTTTTACAAAAACATTATATAAAAATTCAAACTCGCATATCTCCGTTGCTATAGAAGATACAGATGTGATTTTACACTCAATGTAATCAGGTCGAAGCTCTCTATTGGCTCATCCGAAAGAATTTTACCCATGTGTAATATTCATGCTTAGTTACCATGGAAACTATCATTACAATAAAGTAAACAATCTATTTGTGCATGATTGTAGTCGTTGTCGTGGAGATTTGAAATAACCACTTTCATTGTTGAAACAATGTAATACATCCTTGGTATCACGTTTAACAAAAACATTATATAAAATTTCAAACTCGCATATCTCCGTTACTATAGAAGATACAGATGTGATTTTACACTCAATGTAATCAGGTCGAAGCTCTCTATTGGCTCATCCGAAAGAATTTTACCCATGTGTAATATTCATGCTTAGTTACCATGGAAACTATCATAACAATAAAGTAAACAATCTACTTGTGCATGATTGTAGTCGTTGTCGTGGAGATTTGAAATAACCACTTTCATTGTTGAAACAATGTAATACATCCTTGGTATCACGTTTTACAAAAACATTATATAAAATTTCAAACTCGCATATCTCCGTTACTATAGAACATACAGATGTGATTTTACACTCAATGTAATCAGGTCGAAGCTCTCTATTGGCTCATCCGGAAAAATTTTACCCATGTGTAAAATTCATGCTTAGTTACCATGGAAACTATCATAACAATAAAGTAAACAATCTATTTGTGCATGATTGTAGTCGTTGTCGTGGAGATTTGAAATAACCACTTTCATTGTTGAAACAATGTAATACGTCCTTGGAATCACGTTTTACAAAAACATTATATAAAATTTCAAACTCGCATATCTCCGTTACTATAGAAGATACAGTAGCGATTTTACACTCAATGTAATCAGGTCGAAGCTCTCTATTGGCTCATCCGGAAAAAAATTACCCATTTGTAATATTCATGTTTAGTTACCATGGAAACTATCATAACAATAAAGTAAACAATCTATTTGTGCATGATTGTAGTCGTTGTCGTGGAGATTTGAAATAACCACTTTCATTGTTGAAACAATGTAATACATCCTTGGTATCACGTTTAACAAAAACATTATATAAAATTTCAAACTCGCATATCTCCGTTACTATAGAACATACAGATGTGATTTTACACTCAATGTAATCATGTCGAAGCTCTCTATTGGCTCATCCGGAAAAAATTTACCCATTTGTAATATTCATGCTTAGTTACAATGGAAACTATCATAACAATAAAGTAAACAATCTATTTGGGCATGATTGTAGTAGTTGTCGTGGATATTTGAAATAACCACTTTCATTGTTGAAACAATGTAATACATCCTTGGAATCGAGTTTTACAAAAACATTATATAAAATTTCAAACTCGCATATCTCCGTTACTATAGAAGATACAGTAGCGATTTTACACTCAATGTAATCAGGTCGAAGCTCTCTATTGGCTCATCCGAAAAAATTTTACCCATGTGTAATATTCATGCTTAGTTACCATGGAAACTATCATAACAATAAAGTAAACAATCTATTTGTGCATGATTGTAGTCGTTGTCGTGGAGATTTGAAATAACCACTTTCATTGTTGAAACAATGTAATACATCCTTGGTATCACGTTTAACAAAAACATTATATAAAATTTCAAACTCGCATATCTCCGTTACTATAGAAGATACAGATGTGATTTTACACTCAATGTAATCAGGTCGAAGCTCTCTATTGGCTCATCCGAAAGAATTTTACCCATGTGTAATATTCATGCTTAGTTACCATGGAAACTATCATAACAATAAAGTAAACAATCTATTTGTGCATGATTGTAGTCGTTGTCGTGGAGATATGAAATAACCACTTTCATTGTTGAAACAATGTAATACATCCTTGGTATCACGTTTTACAAAAACATTATATAAAATTTCAAACTCGCATATCTCCGTTGCTATAGAAGATACAGATGTGATTTTACACTCAATGTAATCAGGTCGAAGCTCTCTATTGGCTCATCCGAAAGAATTTTACCCATGTGTAATATTCATGCTTAGTTACCATGGAAACTATCATTACAATAAAGTAAACAATCTATTTGTGCATGATTGTAGTCGTCGTGGAGATTTGAAATAACCACTTTCATTGTTGAAACAATGTAATACATCCTTGGTATCACGTTTTACAAAAACATTATATAAAATTTCAAACTCGCATATCTCCGTTGCTATAGAAGATACAGATGTGATTTTACACTCAATGTAATCAGGTCGAAGCTCTCTATTGGCTCATCCGAAAGAATTTTACCCATGTGTAATATTCATGCTTAGTTACCATGGAAACTATCATTACAATAAAGTAAACAATCTATTTGTGCATGATTGTAGTCGTCGTGGAGATTTGAAATAACCACTTTCATTGTTGAAACAATGTAATACATCCTTGGTATCACGTTTTACAAAAACATTATATAAAATTTCAAACTCGCATATCTCCGTTGCTATAGAAGATACAGATGTGATTTTACACTCAATGTAATCAGGTCGAAGCTCTCTATTGGCTCATCCGAAAGAATTTTACCCATGTGTAATATTCATGCTTAGTTACCATGGAAACTATCATTACAATAAAGTAAACAATCTATTTGTGCATGATTGTAGTCGTTGTCGTGGAGATTTGAAATAACCGCTTTCATTGTTGAAACAATGTAATACATCCTTGGTATTACGTTTAACAAAAACATTATATAAAATTTCAAACTCGCATATCTCCGTTACTATAGAACATACAGATGTGATTTTACACTCAATGTAATCAGGTCGAAGCTCTCTATTGGCTCATCCGGAAAAATTTTACCCATGTGTAATATTCATGCTTAGTTACCATGGAAACTATCATAACAATAAAGTAAACAATCTATTTGTGCATGATTGTAGTCGTTGTCGTGGAGATTTGAAATAACCACTTTCATTGTTGAAACAATGTAATACGTCCTTGGAATCACGTTTTACAAAAACATTATATAAAATTTCAAACTCGCATATCTCCGTTACTATAGAAGATACAGTAGCGATTTTACACTCAATGTAATCAGGTCGAAGCTCTCTATTGGCTCATCCGGAAAAAAATTACCCATTTGTAATATTCATGTTTAGTTACCATGGAAACTATCATAACAATAAAGTAAACAATCTATTTGTGCATGATTGTAGTCGTTGTCGTGGAGATTTGAAATAAC
Source organism: Lepisma saccharinum (assembly GCF_977018435.1). NCBI lineage: Eukaryota > Metazoa > Arthropoda > Insecta > Zygentoma > Lepismatidae > Lepisma > Lepisma saccharinum. The sequence continues at coordinate 74,797,422 of NC_139244.1, forward strand.
CACTTTCATTGTTGAAACAATGTAATACATCCTTGGTATCACGTTTAACAAAAACATTATATAAAATTTCAAACTCGCATATCTCCGTTACTATAGAACATACAGATGTGATTATACACTCAATGTAATCATGTCGAAGCTCTCTATTGGCTCATCCGGAAAAAATTTACCCATTTGTAATATTCATGCTTAGTTACAATGGAAACTATCATAACAATAAAGTAAACAATCTATTTGGGCATGATTGTAGTCGTTGTCGTGGAGATTTGAAATAACCACTTTCATTGTTGAAACAATGTAATACATCCTTGGAATCGAGTTTTACAAAAACATTATATAAAATTTCAAACTCGCATATCTCCGTTACTATAGAAGATACAGTAGCGATTTTACACTCAATGTAATCAGGTCGAAGCTCTCTATTGGCTCATCCGAAAAAATTTTACCCATGTGTAATATTCATGCTTAGTTACCATGGAAACTATCATAACAATAAAGTAAACAATCTATTTGTGCATGATTGTAGTCGTTGTCGTGGAGATTTGAAATAACCACTTTCATTGTTGAAACAATGTAATACATCCTTGGTATCACGTTTAACAAAAACATTATATAAAATTTCAAACTCGCATATCTCCGTTACTATAGAAGATACAGATGTGATTTTACACTCAATGTAATCAGGTCGAAGCTCTCTATTGGCTCATCCGAAAGAATTTTACCCATGTGTAATATTCATGCTTAGTTACCATGGAAACTATCATAACAATAAAGTAAACAATCTATTTGTGCATTATTCTAGTCGTTGTCGTGGAGATTTGAAATAACCACTTTCATTGTTGAAACAATGTAATACATCCTTGGTATCACGTTTAACAAAAACATTATATAAAATTTCAAACTCGCATATCTCCATTACTATAGATCATATAGATGTGATTTTACACTCAATGTAATCAGGTCGAAGCTCTCTATTGGCTCATCCGGAAAAATTTTACCCATGTGTAATATTCATGCTTAGTTACCATGGAAACTATCATAACAATAAAGTAAACAATCTATTTGTGCATGATTTTAGTCGTTGTCTTGGAGATTTGAAATAACCACTTTCATTGTTGAAACAATGTAATACATCCTTGGAATCACTTTTGACAAAAACATTATATAAAATTTCAAACTCGCATATCTCCGTTACTATAGAAGATACATAAGTGATTTTACACTCAATGTAATCATGTCGAAGCTCTCTATTGGCTCATCCGGAAAAAATTTACCCATTTGTAATATTCATGCTTAGTTACCATGGAAACTATCATAACAATAAAGTAAACAATCTATTTGTGCATGATTGTAGTCGTTGTCGTGGAGATTTGAAATAACCACTTTCATTGTTGAAAAAAATGTAATACATTAATGGTATCACGTTTTACAAAAACATTATATAAAAATTCAAACTCGCATATCTCCGTTGCTATAGAAGATACAGATGTGATTTTACACTCAATGTAATCAGGTCGAAGCTCTCTATTGGCTCATCCGAAAGAATTTTACCCATGTGTAATATTCATGCTTAGTTACCATGGAAACTATCATTACAATAAAGTAAACAATCTATTTGTGCATGATTGTAGTCGTTGTCGTGGAGATTTGAAATAACCACTTTCATTGTTGAAACAATGTAATACATCCTTGGTATCACGTTTAACAAAAACATTATATAAAATTTCAAACTCGCATATCTCCGTTACTATAGAAGATACAGATGTGATTTTACACTCAATGTAATCAGGTCGAAGCTCTCTATTGGCTCATCCGAAAGAATTTTACCCATGTGTAATATTCATGCTTAGTTACCATGGAAACTATTATAACAATAAAGTAAACAATCTACTTGTGCATGATTGTAGTCGTTGTCGTGGAGATTTGAAATAACCACTTTCATTGTTGAAACAATGTAATACATCCTTGGTATCACGTTTTACAAAAACATTATATAAAATTTCAAACTCGCATATCTCCGTTACTATAGAACATACAGATGTGATTTTACACTCAATGTAATCAGGTCGAAGCTCTCTATTGGCTCATCCGGAAAAATTTTACCCATGTGTAATATTCATGCTTAGTTACCATGGAAACTATCATAACAATAAAGTAAACAATCTATTTGTGCATGATTGTAGTCGTTGTCGTGGAGATTTGAAATAACCACTTTCATTGTTGAAACAATGTAATACGTCCTTGGAATCACGTTTTACAAAAACATTATATAAAATTTCAAACTCGCATATCTCCGTTACTATAGAAGATACAGTAGCGATTTTACACTCAATGTAATCAGGTCGAAGCTCTCTATTGGCTCATCCGGAAAAAAATTACCCATTTGTAATATTCATGTTTAGTTACCATGGAAACTATCATAACAATAAAGTAAACAATCTATTTGTGCATGATTGTAGTCGTTGTCGTGGAGATTTGAAATAACCACTTTCATTGTTGAAACAATGTAATACATCCTTGGTATCACGTTTAACAAAAACATTATATAAAATTTCAAACTCGCATATCTCCGTTACTATAGAACATACAGATGTGATTTTACACTCAATGTAATCATGTCGAAGCTCTCTATTGGCTCATCCGGAAAAAATTTACCCATTTGTAATATTCATGCTTAGTTACAATGGAAACTATCATAACAATAAAGTAAACAATCTATTTGGGCATGATTGTAGTAGTTGTCGTGGATATTTGAAATAACCACTTTCATTGTTGAAACAATGTAATACATCCTTGGAATCGAGTTTTACAAAAACATTATATAAAATTTCAAACTCGCATATCTCCGTTACTATAGAAGATACAGTAGCGATTTTACACTCAATGTAATCAGGTCGAAGCTCTCTATTGGCTCATCCGAAAAAATTTTACCCATGTGTAATATTCATGCTTAGTTACCATGGAAACTATCATAACAATAAAGTAAACAATCTATTTGGCATGATTGTAGTCGTTGTCGTGGAGATTTGAAATAACCACTTTCATTGTTGAAACAATGTAATACATCCTTGGTATCACGTTTAACAAAAACATTATATAAAATTTCAAACTCGCATATCTCCGTTACTATAGAAGATACAGATGTGATTTTACACTCAATGTAATCAGGTCGAAGCTCTCTATTGGCTCATCCGAAAGAATTTTACCCATGTGTAATATTCATGCTTAGTTACCATGGAAACTATCATAACAATAAAGTAAACAATCTATTTGTGCATGATTGTAGTCGTTGTCGTGGAGATATGAAATAACCACTTTCATTGTTGAAACAATGTAATACATCCTTGGTATCACGTTTTACAAAAACATTATATAAAATTTCAAACTCGCATATCTCCGTTGCTATAGAAGATACAGATGTGATTTTACACTCAATGTAATCAGGTCGAAGCTCTCTATTGGCTCATCCGAAAGAATTTTACCCATGTGTAATATTCATGCTTAGTTACCATGGAAACTATCATTACAATAAAGTAAACAATCTATTTGTGCATGATTGTAGTCGTTGTCGTGGAGATTTGAAATAACCACTTTCATTGTTGAAACAATGTAATACATCCTTGGTATCACGTTTAACAAAAACATTATATAAAATTTCAAACTCGCATATCTCCGTTACTATAGAAGATACAGATGTGATTTTACACTCAATGTAATCAGGTCGAAGCTCTCTATTGGCTCATCCGAAAGAATTTTACCCATGTGTAATATTCATGCTTAGTTACCATGGAAACTATCATAACAATAAAGTAAACAATCTACTTGTGCATGATTGTAGTCGTTGTCGTGGAGATTTGAAATAACCACTTTCATTGTTGAAACAATGTAATACATCCTTGGTATCACGTTTTACAAAAACATTATATAAAATTTCAAACTCGCATATCTCCGTTACTATAGAACATACAGATGTGATTTTACACTCAATGTAATCAGGTCGAAGCTCTCTATTGGCTCATCCGGAAAAATTTTACCCATGTGTAATATTCATGCTTAGTTACCATGGAAACTATCATAACAATAAAGTAAACAATCTATTTGTGCATGATTGTAGTCGTTGTCGTGGAGATTTGAAATAACCACTTTCATTGTTGAAACAATGTAATACGTCCTTGGAATCACGTTTTACAAAAACATTATATAAAATTTCAAACTCGCATATCTCCGTTACTATAGAAGATACAGTAGCGATTTTACACTCAATGTAATCAGGTCGAAGCTCTCTATTGGCTCATCCGGAAAAAAATTACCCATTTGTAATATTCATGTTTAGTTACCATGGAAACTATCATAACAATAAAGTAAACAATCTATTTGTGCATGATTGTAGTCGTTGTCGTGGAGATTTGAAATAACCACTTTCATTGTTGAAACAATGTAATACATCCTTGGTATCACGTTTAACAAAAACATTATATAAAATTTCAAACTCGCATATCTCCGTTACTATAGAACATACAGATGTGATTTTACACTCAATGTAATCATGTCGAAGCTCTCTATTGGCTCATCCGGAAAAAATTTACCCATTTGTAATATTCATGCTTAGTTACAATGGAAACTATCATAACAATAAAGTAAACAATCTATTTGGGCATGATTGTAGTAGTTGTCGTGGATATTTGAAATAACCACTTTCATTGTTGAAACAATGTAATACATCCTTGGAATCGAGTTTTACAAAAACATTATATAAAATTTCAAACTCGCATATCTCCGTTACTATAGAAGATACAGTAGCGATTTTACACTCAATGTAATCAGGTCGAAGCTCTCTATTGGCTCATCCGAAAAAATTTTACCCATGTGTAATATTCATGCTTAGTTACCATGGAAACTATCATAACAATAAAGTAAACAATCTATTTGTGCATGATTGTAGTCGTTGTCGTGGAGATTTGAAATAACCACTTTCATTGTTGAAACAATGTAATACATCCTTGGTATCACGTTTAACAAAAACATTATATAAAATTTCAAACTCGCATATCTCCGTTACTATAGAAGATACAGATGTGATTTTACACTCAATGTAATCAGGTCGAAGCTCTCTATTGGCTCATCCGAAAGAATTTTACCCATGTGTAATATTCATGCTTAGTTACCATGGAAACTATCATAACAATAAAGTAAACAATCTATTTGTGCATGATTGTAGTCGTTGTCGTGGAGATATGAAATAACCACTTTCATTGTTGAAACAATGTAATACATCCTTGGTATCACGTTTTACAAAAACATTATATAAAATTTCAAACTCGCATATCTCCGTTGCTATAGAAGATACAGATGTGATTTTACACTCAATGTAATCAGGTCGAAGCTCTCTATTGGCTCATCCGAAAGAATTTTACCCATGTGTAATATTCATGCTTAGTTACCATGGAAACTATCATTACAATAAAGTAAACAATCTATTTGTGCATGATTGTAGTCGTCGTGGAGATTTGAAATAACCACTTTCATTGTTGAAACAATGTAATACATCCTTGGTATCACGTTTTACAAAAACATTATATAAAATTTCAAACTCGCATATCTCCGTTGCTATAGAAGATACAGATGTGATTTTACACTCAATGTAATCAGGTCGAAGCTCTCTATTGGCTCATCCGGAAAAATTTTACCCATGTGTAATATTCATGCTTAGTTACCATGGAAACTATCATAACAATAAAGTAAACAATCTATTTGTGCATGATTGTAGTCGTTGTCGTGGAGATTTGAAATAACCACTTTCATTGTTGAAACAATGTAATACGTCCTTGGAATCACGTTTTACAAAAACATTATATAAAATTTCAAACTCGCATATCTCCGTTACTATAGAAGATACAGTAGCGATTTTACACTCAATGTAATCAGGTCGAAGCTCTCTATTGGCTCATCCGGAAAAAAATTACCCATTTGTAATATTCATGTTTAGTTACCATGGAAACTATCATAACAATAAAGTAAACAATCTATTTGTGCATGATTGTAGTCGTTGTCGTGGAGATTTGAAATAACCACTTTCATTGCTGAAACAATGTAATACATCCTTGGTATCACGTTTAACAAAAACATTATATAAAATTTCAAACTCGCATATCTCCGTTACTATAGAACATACAGATGTGATTTTACACTCAATGTAATCATGTCGAAGCTCTCTATTGGCTCATCCGGAAAAAATTTACCCATTTGTAATATTCATGCTTAGTTACAATGGAAACTATCATAACAATAAAGTAAACAATCTATTTGGGCATGATTGTAGTAGTTGTCGTGGATATTTGAAATAACCACTTTCATTGTTGAAACAATGTAATACATCCTTGGAATCGAGTTTTACAAAAACATTATATAAAATTTCAAACTCGCATATCTCCGTTACTATAGAAGATACAGTAGCGATTTTACACTCAATGTAATCAGGTCGAAGCTCTCTATTGGCTCATCCGAAAAAATTTTACCCATGTGTAATATTCATGCTTAGTTACCATGGAAACTATCATAACAATAAAGTAAACAATCTATTTGTGCATGATTGTAGTCGTTGTCGTGGAGATTTGAAATAACCACTTTCATTGTTGAAACAATGTAATACATCCTTGGTATCACGTTTAACAAAAACATTATATAAAATTTCAAACTCGCATATCTCCGTTACTATAGAAGATACAGATGTGATTTTACACTCAATGTAATCAGGTCGAAGCTCTCTATTGGCTCATCCGAAAGAATTTTACCCATGTGTAATATTCATGCTTAGTTACCATGGAAACTATCATAACAATAAAGTAAACAATCTATTTGTGCATGATTGTAGTCGTTGTCGTGGAGATATGAAATAACCACTTTCATTGTTGAAACAATGTAATACATCCTTGGTATCACGTTTTACAAAAACATTATATAAAATTTCAAACTCGCATATCTCCGTTGCTATAGAAGATACAGATGTGATTTTACACTCAATGTAATCAGGTCGAAGCTCTCTATTGGCTCATCCGAAAGAATTTTACCCATGTGTAATATTCATGCTTAGTTACCATGGAAACTATCATTACAATAAAGTAAACAATCTATTTGTGCATGATTGTAGTCGTCGTGGAGATTTGAAATAACCACTTTCATTGTTGAAACAATGTAATACATCCTTGGTATCACGTTTTACAAAAACATTATATAAAATTTCAAACTCGCATATCTCCGTTGCTATAGAAGATACAGATGTGATTTTACACTCAATGTAATCAGGTCGAAGCTCTCTATTGGCTCATCCGAAAGAATTTTACCCATGTGTAATATTCATGCTTAGTTACCATGGAAACTATCATTACAATAAAGTAAACAATCTATTTGTGCATGATTGTAGTCGTTGTCGTGGAGATTTGAAATAACCACTTTCATTGTTGAAACAATGTAATACATCCTTGGTATTACGTTTAACAAAAACATTATATAAAATTTCAAACTCGCATATCTCCGTTACTATAGAACATACAGATGTGATTTTACACTCAATGTAATCAGGTCGAAGCTCTCTATTGGCTCATCCGGAAAAATTTTACCCATGTGTAATATTCATGCTTAGTTACCATGGAAACTATCATAACAATAAAGTAAACAATCTATTTGTGCATGATTGTAGTCGTTGTCGTGGAGATTTGAAATAACCACTTTCATTGTTGAAACAATGTAATACGTCCTTGGAATCACGTTTTACAAAAACATTATATAAAATTTCAAACTCGCATATCTCCGTTACTATAGAAGATACAGTAGCGATTTTACACTCAATGTAATCAGGTCGAAGCTCTCTATTGGCTCATCCGGAAAAAAATTACCCATTTGTAATATTCATGTTTAGTTACCATGGAAACTATCATAACAATAAAGTAAACAATCTATTTGTGCATGATTGTAGTCGTTGTCGTGGAGATTTGAAATAACCACTTTCATTGTTGAAACAATGTAATACATCCTTGGTATCACGTTTAACAAAAACATTATATAAAATTTCAAACTCGCATATCTCCGTTACTATAGAACATACAGATGTGATTTTACACTCAATGTAATCATGTCGAAGCTCTCTATTGGCTCATCCGGAAAAAATTTACCCATTTGTAATATTCATGCTTAGTTACAATGGAAACTATCATAACAATAAAGTAAACAATCTATTTGGGCATGATTGTAGTAGTTGTCGTGGATATTTGAAATAACCACTTTCATTGTTGAAACAATGTAATACATCCTTGGAATCGAGTTTTACAAAAACATTATATAAAATTTCAAACTCGCATATCTCCGTTACTATAGAAGATACAGTAGCGATTTTACACTCAATGTAATCAGGTCGAAGCTCTCTATTGGCTCATCCGAAAAAATTTTACCCATGTGTAATATTCATGCTTAGTTACCATGGAAACTATCATAACAATAAAGTAAACAATCTATTTGTGCATGATTGTAGTCGTTGTCGTGGAGATTTGAAATAACCACTTTCATTGTTGAAACAATGTAATACATCCTTGGTATCACGTTTAACAAAAACATTATATAAAATTTCAAACTCGCATATCTCCGTTACTATAGAAGATACAGATGTGATTTTACACTCAATGTAATCAGGTCGAAGCTCTCTATTGGCTCATCCGAAAGAATTTTACCCATGTGTAATATTCATGCTTAGTTACCATGGAAACTATCATAACAATAAAGTAAACAATCTATTTGTGCATGATTGTAGTCGTTGTCGTGGAGATATGAAATAACCACTTTCATTGTTGAAACAATGTAATACATCCTTGGTATCACGTTTTACAAAAACATTATATAAAATTTCAAACTCGCATATCTCCGTTGCTATAGAAGATACAGATGTGATTTTACACTCAATGTAATCAGGTCGAAGCTCTCTATTGGCTCATCCGAAAGAATTTTACCCATGTGTAATATTCATGCTTAGTTACCATGGAAACTATCATTACAATAAAGTAAACAATCTATTTGTGCATGATTGTAGTCGTCGTGGAGATTTGAAATAACCACTTTCATTGTTGAAACAATGTAATACATCCTTGGTATCACGTTTTACAAAAACATTATATAAAATTTCAAACTCGCATATCTCCGTTGCTATAGAAGATACAGATGTGATTTTACACTCAATGTAATCAGGTCGAAGCTCTCTATTGGCTCATCCGAAAGAATTTTACCCATGTGTAATATTCATGCTTAGTTACCATGGAAACTATCATTACAATAAAGTAAACAATCTATTTGTGCATGATTGTAGTCGTTGTCGTGGAGATTTGAAATAACCACTTTCATTGTTGAAACAATGTAATACATCCTTGGTATTACGTTTAACAAAAACATTATATAAAATTTCAAACTCGCATATCTCCGTTACTATAGAACATACAGATGTGATTTTACACTCAATGTAATCAGGTCGAAGCTCTCTATTGGCTCATCCGGAAAAATTTTACCCATGTGTAATATTCATGCTTAGTTACCATGGAAACTATCATAACAATAAAGTAAACAATCTATTTGTGCATGATTGTAGTCGTTGTCGTGGAGATTTGAAATAACCACTTTCATTGTTGAAACAATGTAATACGTCCTTGGAATCACGTTTTACAAAAACATTATATAAAATTTCAAACTCGCATATCTCCGTTACTATAGAAGATACAGTAGCGATTTTACACTCAATGTAATCAGGTCGAAGCTCTCTATTGGCTCATCCGGAAAAAAATTACCCATTTGTAATATTCATGTTTAGTTACCATGGAAACTATCATAACAATAAAGTAAACAATCTATTTGTGCATGATTGTAGTCGTTGTCGTGGAGATTTGAAATAACCACTTTCATTGTTGAAACAATGTAATACATCCTTGGTATCACGTTTAACAAAAACATTATATAAAATTTCAAACTCGCATATCTCCGTTACTATAGAACATACAGATGTGATTATACACTCAATGTAATCATGTCGAAGCTCTCTATTGGCTCATCCGGAAAAAATTTACCCATTTGTAATATTCATGCTTAGTTACAATGGAAACTATCATAACAATAAAGTAAACAATCTATTTGGGCATGATTGTAGTCGTTGTCGTGGAGATTTGAAATAACCACTTTCATTGTTGAAACAATGTAATACATCCTTGGAATCGAGTTTTACAAAAACATTATATAAAATTTCAAACTCGCATATCTCCGTTACTATAGAAGATACAGTAGCGATTTTACACTCAATGTAATCAGGTCGAAGCTCTCTATTGGCTCATCCGAAAAAATTTTACCCATGTGTAATATTCATGCTTAGTTACCATGGAAACTATCATAACAATAAAGTAAACAATCTATTTGTGCATGATTGTAGTCGTTGTCGTGGAGATTTGAAATAACCACTTTCATTGTTGAAACAATGTAATACATCCTTGGTATCACGTTTAACAAAAACATTATATAAAATTTCAAACTCGCATATCTCCGTTACTATAGAAGATACAGTAGCGATTTTACACTCAATGTAATCAGGTCGAAGCTCTCTATTGGCTCATCCGAAAAAATTTTACCCATGTGTAATATTCATGCTTAGTTACCATGGAAACTATCATAACAATAAAGTAAACAATCTATTTGTGCATGATTGTAGTCGTTGTCGTGGAGATTTGAAATAACCACTTTCATTGTTGAAACAATGTAATACATCCTTGGTATCACGTTTAACAAAAACATTATATAAAATTTCAAACTCGCATATCTCCGTTACTATAGAAGATACAGATGTGATTTTACACTCAATGTAATCAGGTCGAAGCTCTCTATTGGCTCATCCGAAAGAATTTTACCCATGTGTAATATTCATGCTTAGTTACCATGGAAACTATCATAACAATAAAGTAAACAATCTATTTGTGCATGATTGTAGTCGTTGTCGTGGAGATTTGAAATAACCACTTTCATTGTTGAAACAATGTAATACATCCTTGGTATCACGTTTTACAAAAACATTATATAAAATTTCAAACTCGCATATCTCCGTTGCTATAGAAGATACAGATGTGATTTTACACTCAATGTAATCAGGTCGAAGCTCTCTATTGGCTCATCCGAAAGAATTTTACCCATGTGTAATATTCATGCTTAGTTACCATGGAAACTATCATTACAATAAAGTAAACAATCTATTTGTGCATGATTGTAGTCGTCGTGGAGATTTGAAATAACCACTTTCATTGTTGAAACAATGTAATACATCCTTGGTATCACGTTTTACAAAAACATTATATAAAATTTCAAACTCGCATATCTCCGTTGCTATAGAAGATACAGATGTGATTTTACACTCAATGTAATCAGGTCGAAGCTCTCTATTGGCTCATCCGAAAGAATTTTACCCATGTGTAATATTCATGCTTAGTTACCATGGAAACTATCATTACAATAAAGTAAACAATCTATTTGTGCATGATTGTAGTCGTTGTCGTGGAGATTTGAAATAACCACTTTCATTGTTGAAACAATGTAATACATCCTTGGTATTACGTTTAACAAAAACATTATATAAAATTTCAAACTCGCATATCTCCGTTACTATAGAACATACAGATGTGATTTTACACTCAATGTAATCAGGTCGAAGCTCTCTATTGGCTCATCCGGAAAAATTTTACCCATGTGTAATATTCATGCTTAGTTACCATGGAAACTATCATAACAATAAAGTAAACAATCTATTTGTGCATGATTGTAGTCGTTGTCGTGGAGATTTGAAATAACCACTTTCATTGTTGAAACAATGTAATACGTCCTTGGAATCACGTTTTACAAAAACATTATATAAAATTTCAAACTCGCATATCTCCGTTACTATAGAAGATACAGTAGCGATTTTACACTCAATGTAATCAGGTCGAAGCTCTCTATTGGCTCATCCGGAAAAAAATTACCCATTTGTAATATTCATGTTTAGTTACCATGGAAACTATCATAACAATAAAGTAAACAATCTATTTGTGCATGATTGTAGTCGTTGTCGTGGAGATTTGAAATAACCACTTTCATTGTTGAAACAATGTAATACATCCTTGGTATCACGTTTAACAAAAACATTATATAAAATTTCAAACTCGCATATCTCCGTTACTATAGAACATACAGATGTGATTATACACTCAATGTAATCATGTCGAAGCTCTCTATTGGCTCATCCGGAAAAAATTTACCCATTTGTAATATTCATGCTTAGTTACAATGGAAACTATCATAACAATAAAGTAAACAATCTATTTGGGCATGATTGTAGTCGTTGTCGTGGAGATTTGAAATAACCACTTTCATTGTTGAAACAATGTAATACATCCTTGGAATCGAGTTTTACAAAAACATTATATAAAATTTCAAACTCGCATATCTCCCTTACTATAGAAGATACAGTAGCGATTTTACACTCAATGTAATCAGGTCGAAGCTCTCTATTGGCTCATCCGAAAAAATTTTACCCATGTGTAATATTCATGCTTAGTTACCATGGAAACTATCATAACAATAAAGTAAACAATCTATTTGTGCATGATTGTAGTCGTTGTCGTGGAGATTTGAAATAACCACTTTCATTGTTGAAACAATGTAATACATCCTTGGTATCACGTTTAACAAAAACATTATATAAAATTTCAAACTCGCATATCTCCGTTACTATAGAAGATACAGATGTGATTTTACACTCAATGTAATCAGGTCGAAGCTCTCTATTGGCTCATCCGAAAGAATTTTACCCATGTGTAATATTCATGCTTAGTTACCATGGAAACTATCATAACAATAAAGTAAACAATCTATTTGTGCATTATTCTAGTCGTTGTCGTGGAGATTTGAAATAACCACTTTCATTGTTGAAACAATGTAATACATCCTTGGTATCACGTTTAACAAAAACATTATATAAAATTTCAAACTCGCATATCTCCATTACTATAGATCATATAGATGTGATTTTACACTCAATGTAATCAGGTCGAAGCTCTCTATTGGCTCATCCGGAAAAATTTTACCCATGTGTAATATTCATGCTTAGTTACCATGGAAACTATCATAACAATAAAGTAAACAATCTATTTGTGCATGATTTTAGTCGTTGTCTTGGAGATTTGAAATAACCACTTTCATTGTTGAAACAATGTAATACATCCTTGGAATCACTTTTGACAAAAACATTATATAAAATTTCAAACTCGCATATCTCCGTTACTATAGAAGATACATAAGTGATTTTACACTCAATGTAATCATGTCGAAGCTCTCTATTGGCTCATCCGGAAAAAATTTACCCATTTGTAATATTCATGCTTAGTTACCATGGAAACTATCATAACAATAAAGTAAACAATCTATTTGTGCATGATTGTAGTCGTTGTCGTGGAGATTTGAAATAACCACTTTCATTGTTGAAAAAAATGTAATACATTAATGGTATCACGTTTTACAAAAACATTATATAAAAATTCAAACTCGCATATCTCCGTTGCTATAGAAGATACAGATGTGATTTTACACTCAATGTAATCAGGTCGAAGCTCTCTATTGGCTCATCCGAAAGAATTTTACCCATGTGTAATATTCATGCTTAGTTACCATGGAAACTATCATTACAATAAAGTAAACAATCTATTTGTGCATGATTGTAGTCGTTGTCGTGGAGATTTGAAATAACCACTTTCATTGTTGAAACAATGTAATACATCCTTGGTATCACGTTTAACAAAAACATTATATAAAATTTCAAACTCGCATATCTCCGTTACTATAGAAGATACAGATGTGATTTTACACTCAATGTAATCAGGTCGAAGCTCTCTATTGGCTCATCCGAAAGAATTTTACCCATGTGTAATATTCATGCTTAGTTACCATGGAAACTATCATAACAATAAAGTAAACAATCTACTTGTGCATGATTGTAGTCGTTGTCGTGGAGATTTGAAATAACCACTTTCATTGTTGAAACAATGTAATACATCCTTGGTATCACGTTTTACAAAAACATTATATAAAATTTCAAACTCGCATATCTCCGTTACTATAGAACATACAGATGTGATTTTACACTCAATGTAATCAGGTCGAAGCTCTCTATTGGCTCATCCGGAAAAATTTTACCCATGTGTAATATTCATGCTTAGTTACCATGGAAACTATCATAACAATAAAGTAAACAATCTATTTGTGCATGATTGTAGTCGTTGTCGTGGAGATTTGAAATAACCACTTTCATTGTTGAAACAATGTAATACGTCCTTGGAATCACGTTTTACAAAAACATTATATAAAATTTCAAACTCGCATATCTCCGTTACTATAGAAGATACAGTAGCGATTTTACACTCAATGTAATCAGGTCGAAGCTCTCTATTGGCTCATCCGGAAAAAAATTACCCATTTGTAATATTCATGTTTAGTTACCATGGAAACTATCATAACAATAAAGTAAACAATCTATTTGTGCATGATTGTAGTCGTTGTCGTGGAGATTTGAAATAACCACTTTCATTGTTGAAACAATGTAATACATCCTTGGTATCACGTTTAACAAAAACATTATATAAAATTTCAAACTCGCATATCTCCGTTACTATAGAACATACAGATGTGATTTTACACTCAATGTAATCATGTCGAAGCTCTCTATTGGCTCATCCGGAAAAAATTTACCCATTTGTAATATTCATGCTTAGTTACAATGGAAACTATCATAACAATAAAGTAAACAATCTATTTGGGCATGATTGTAGTAGTTGTCGTGGATATTTGAAATAACCACTTTCATTGTTGAAACAATGTAATACATCCTTGGAATCGAGTTTTACAAAAACATTATATAAAATTTCAAACTCGCATATCTCCGTTACTATAGAAGATACAGTAGCGATTTTACACTCAATGTAATCAGGTCGAAGCTCTCTATTGGCTCATCCGAAAAAAATTTACCCATGTGTAATATTCATGCTTAGTTACCATGGAAACTATCATAACAATAAAGTAAACAATCTATTTGTGCATGATTGTAGTCGTTGTCGTGGAGATTTGAAATAACCACTTTCATTGTTGAAACAATGTAATACATCCTTGGTATCACGTTTAACAAAAACATTATATAAAATTTCAAACTCGCATATCTCCGTTACTATAGAAGATACAGATGTGATTTTACACTCAATGTAATCAGGTCGAAGCTCTCTATTGGCTCATCCGAAAGAATTTTACCCATGTGTAATATTCATGCTTAGTTACCATGGAAACTATCATAACAATAAAGTAAACAATCTATTTGTGCATTATTCTAGTCGTTGTCGTGGAGATTTGAAATAACCACTTTCATTGTTGAAACAATGTAATACATCCTTGGTATCACGTTTAACAAAAACATTATATAAAATTTCAAACTCGCATATCTCCATTACTATAGATCATATAGATGTGATTTTACACTCAATGTAATCAGGTCGAAGCTCTCTATTGGCTCATCCGGAAAAATTTTACCCATGTGTAATATTCATGCTAAGTTACCATGGAAACTATCATAACAATAAAGTAAACAATCTATTTGTGCATGATTTTAGTCGTTGTCTTGGAGATTTGAAATAACCACTTTCATTGTTGAAACAATGTAATACATCCTTGGAATCACTTTTGACAAAAACATTATATAAAATTTCAAACTCGCATATCTCCGTTACTATAGAAGATACATAAGTGATTTTACACTCAATGTAATCATGTCGAAGCTCTCTATTGGCTCATCCGGAAAAAATTTACCCATTTGTAATATTCATGCTTAGTTACCATGGAAACTATCATAACAATAAAGTAAACAATCTATTTGTGCATGATTGTAGTCGTTGTCGTGGAGATTTGAAATAACCACTTTCATTGTTGAAAAAAATGTAATACATCCATGGTATCACGTTTTACAAAAACATTATATAAAAATTCAAACTCGCATATCTCCGTTGCTATAGAAGATACAGATGTGATTTTACACTCAATGTAATCAGGTCGAAGCTCTCTATTGGCTCATCCGAAAGAATTTTACCCATGTGTAATATTCATGCTTAGTTACCATGGAAACTATCATTACAATAAAGTAAACAATCTATTTGTGCATGATTGTAGTCGTTGTCGTGGAGATTTGAAATAACCACTTTCATTGTTGAAACAATGTAATACATCCTTGGTATCACGTTTAACAAAAACATTATATAAAATTTCAAACTCGCATATCTCCGTTACTATAGAAGATACAGATGTGATTTTACACTCAATGTAATCAGGTCGAAGCTCTCTATTGGCTCATCCGAAAGAATTTTACCCATGTGTAATATTCATGCTTAGTTACCATGGAAACTATCATAACAATAAAGTAAACAATCTACTTGTGCATGATTGTAGTCGTTGTCGTGGAGATTTGAAATAACCACTTTCATTGTTGAAACAATGTAATACATCCTTGGTATCACGTTTTACAAAAACATTATATAAAATTTCAAACTCGCATATCTCCGTTGCTATAGAAGATACAGATGTGATTTTACACTCAATGTAATCAGGTCGAAGCTCTCTATTGGCTCATCCGGAAAAAAATTACCCATTTGTAATATTCATGTTTAGTTACCATGGAAACTATCATAACAATAAAGTAAACAATCTATTTGTGCATGATTGTAGTCGTTGTCGTGGAGATTTGAAATAACCACTTTCATTGTTGAAACAATGTAATACATCCTTGGTATCACGTTTAACAAAAACATTATATAAAATTTCAAACTCGCATATCTCCGTTACTATAGAACATACAGATGTGATTTTACACTCAATGTAATCATGTCGAAGCTCTCTATTGGCTCATCCGGAAAAAATTTACCCATTTGTAATATTCATGCTTAGTTACAATGGAAACTATCATAACAATAAAGTAAACAATCTATTTGGGCATGATTGTAGTCGTTGTCGTGGAGATTTGAAATAACCACTTTCATTGTTGAAACAATGTAATACATCCTTGGAATCGAGTTTTACAAAAACATTATATAAAATTTCAAACTCGCATATCTCCGTTACTATAGAAGATACAGTAGCGATTTTACACTCAATGTAATCAGGTCGAAGCTCTCTATTGGCTCATCCGAAAAAATTTTACCCATGTGTAATATTCATGCTTAGTTACCATGGAAACTATCATAACAATAAAGTAAACAATCTATTTGTGCATGATTGTAGTCGTTGTCGTGGAGATTTGAAATAACCACTTTCATTGTTGAAACAATGTAATACATCCTTGGAATCACTTTTGACAAAAACATTATATAAAATTTCAAACTCGCATATCTCCGTTACTATAGAAGATACATAAGTGATTTTACACTCAATGTAATCATGTCGAAGCTCTCTATTGGCTCATCCGGAAAAAATTTACCCATTTGTAATATTCATGCTTAGTTACCATGGAAACTATCATAACAATAAAGTAAACAATCTATTTGTGCATGATTGTAGTCGTTGTCGTGGAGATTTGAAATAACCACTTTCATTGTTGAAAAAAATGTAATACATTAATGGTATCACGTTTTACAAAAACATTATATAAAAATTCAAACTCGCATATCTCCGTTGCTATAGAAGATACAGATGTGATTTTACACTCAATGTAATCAGGTCGAAGCTCTCTATTGGCTCATCCGAAAGAATTTTACCCATTTGTAATATTCATGCTTAGTTACAATGGAAACTATCATAACAATAAAGTAAACAATCTATTTGGGCATGATTGTAGTCGTTGTCGTGGAGATTTGAAATAACCACTTTCATTGTTGAAACAATGTAATACATCCTTGGAATCGAGTTTTACAAAAACATTATATAAAATTTCAAACTCGCATATCTCCGTTACTATAGAAGATACAGTAGCGATTTTACACTCAATGTAATCAGGTCGAAGCTCTCTATTGGCTCATCCGAAAAAATTTTACCCATGTGTAATATTCATGCTTAGTTACCATGGAAACTATCATAACAATAAAGTAAACAATCTATTTGTGCATGATTGTAGTCGTTGTCGTGGAGATTTGAAATAACCACTTTCATTGTTGAAACAATGTAATACATCCTTGGAATCACTTTTGACAAAAACATTATATAAAATTTCAAACTCGCATATCTCCGTTACTATAGAAGATACATAAGTGATTTTACACTCAATGTAATCATGTCGAAGCTCTCTATTGGCTCATCCGGAAAAAATTTACCCATTTGTAATATTCATGCTTAGTTACCATGGAAACTATCATAACAATAAAGTAAACAATCTATTTGTGCATGATTGTAGTCGTTGTCGTGGAGATTTGAAATAACCACTTTCATTGTTGAAAAAAATGTAATACATTAATGGTATCACGTTTTACAAAAACATTATATAAAAATTCAAACTCGCATATCTCCGTTGCTATAGAAGATACAGATGTGATTTTACACTCAATGTAATCAGGTCGAAGCTCTCTATTGGCTCATCCGAAAGAATTTTACCCATGTGTAATATTCATGCTTAGTTACCATGGAAACTATCATAACAATAAAGTAAACAATCTACTTGTGCATGATTGTAGTCGTTGTCGTGGAGATTTGAAATAACCACTTTCATTGTTGAAACAATGTAATACATCCTTGGTATCACGTTTTACAAAAACATTATATAAAATTTCAAACTCGCATATCTCCGTTACTATAGAACATACAGATGTGATTTTACACTCAATGTAATCAGGTCGAAGCTCTCTATTGTCTCATCCGGAAAAATTTTACCCATGTGTAATATTCATGCTTAGTTACCATGGAAACTATCATAACAATAAAGTAAACAATCTATTTGTGCATGATTGTAGTCGTTGTCGTGGAGATTTGAAATAACCACTTTCATTGTTGAAACAATGTAATACATCCTTGGTATCACGTTTAACAAAAACATTATATAAAATTTCAAACTCGCATATCTCCGTTACTATAGAAGATACAGATGTGATTTTACACTCAATGTAATCAGGTCGAAGCTCTCTATTGGCTCATCCGAAAGAATTTTACCCATGTGTAATATTCATGCTTAGTTACCATGGAAACTATCATAACAATAAAGTAAACAATCTATTTGTGCATTATTCTAGTCGTTGTCGTGGAGATTTGAAATAACCACTTTCATTGTTGAAACAATGTAATACATCCTTGGTATCACGTTTAACAAAAACATTATATAAAATTTCAAACTCGCATATCTCCATTACTATAGATCATATAGATGTGATTTTACACTCAATGTAATCAGGTCGAAGCTCTCTATTGGCTCATCCGGAAAAATTTTACCCATGTGTAATATTCATGCTAAGTTACCATGGAAACTATCATAACAATAAAGTAAACAATCTATTTGTGCATGATTTTAGTCGTTGTCTTGGAGATTTGAAATAACCACTTTCATTGTTGAAACAATGTAATACATCCTTGGAATCACTTTTGACAAAAACATTATATAAAATTTCAAACTCGCATATCTCCGTTACTATAGAAGATACATAAGTGATTTTACACTCAATGTAATCATGTCGAAGCTCTCTATTGGCTCATCCGGAAAAAATTTACCCATTTGTAATATTCATGCTTAGTTACCATGGAAACTATCATAACAATAAAGTAAACAATCTATTTGTGCATGATTGTAGTCGTTGTCGTGGAGATTTGAAATAACCACTTTCATTGTTGAAAAAAATGTAATACATCCATGGTATCACGTTTTACAAAAACATTATATAAAAATTCAAACTCGCATATCTCCGTTGCTATAGAAGATACAGATGTGATTTTACACTCAATGTAATCAGGTCGAAGCTCTCTATTGGCTCATCCGAAAGAATTTTACCCATGTGTAATATTCATGCTTAGTTACCATGGAAACTATCATTACAATAAAGTAAACAATCTATTTGTGCATGATTGTAGTCGTTGTCGTGGAGATTTGAAATAACCACTTTCATTGTTGAAACAATGTAATACATCCTTGGTATCACGTTTAACAAAAACATTATATAAAATTTCAAACTCGCATATCTCCGTTACTATAGAAGATACAGATGTGATTTTACACTCAATGTAATCAGGTCGAAGCTCTCTATTGGCTCATCCGAAAGAATTTTACCCATGTGTAATATTCATGCTTAGTTACCATGGAAACTATCATAACAATAAAGTAAACAATCTACTTGTGCATGATTGTAGTCGTTGTCGTGGAGATTTGAAATAACCACTTTCATTGTTGAAACAATGTAATACATCCTTGGTATCACGTTTTACAAAAACATTATATAAAATTTCAAACTCGCATATCTCCGTTGCTATAGAAGATACAGATGTGATTTTACACTCAATGTAATCAGGTCGAAGCTCTCTATTGGCTCATCCGGAAAAAAATTACCCATTTGTAATATTCATGTTTAGTTACCATGGAAACTATCATAACAATAAAGTAAACAATCTATTTGTGCATGATTGTAGTCGTTGTCGTGGAGATTTGAAATAACCACTTTCATTGTTGAAACAATGTAATACATCCTTGGTATCACGTTTAACAAAAACATTATATAAAATTTCAAACTCGCATATCTCCGTTACTATAGAACATACAGATGTGATTTTACACTCAATGTAATCATGTCGAAGCTCTCTATTGGCTCATCCGGAAAAAATTTACCCATTTGTAATATTCATGCTTAGTTACAATGGAAACTATCATAACAATAAAGTAAACAATCTATTTGGGCATGATTGTAGTCGTTGTCGTGGAGATTTGAAATAACCACTTTCATTGTTGAAACAATGTAATACATCCTTGGAATCGAGTTTTACAAAAACATTATATAAAATTTCAAACTCGCATATCTCCGTTACTATAGAAGATACAGTAGCGATTTTACACTCAATGTAATCAGGTCGAAGCTCTCTATTGGCTCATCCGAAAAAATTTTACCCATGTGTAATATTCATGCTTAGTTACCATGGAAACTATCATAACAATAAAGTAAACAATCTATTTGTGCATGATTGTAGTCGTTGTCGTGGAGATTTGAAATAACCACTTTCATTGTTGAAACAATGTAATACATCCTTGGAATCACTTTTGACAAAAACATTATATAAAATTTCAAACTCGCATATCTCCGTTACTATAGAAGATACATAAGTGATTTTACACTCAATGTAATCATGTCGAAGCTCTCTATTGGCTCATCCGGAAAAAATTTACCCATTTGTAATATTCATGCTTAGTTACCATGGAAACTATCATAACAATAAAGTAAACAATCTATTTGTGCATGATTGTAGTCGTTGTCGTGGAGATTTGAAATAACCACTTTCATTGTTGAAAAAAATGTAATACATTAATGGTATCACGTTTTACAAAAACATTATATAAAAATTCAAACTCGCATATCTCCGTTGCTATAGAAGATACAGATGTGATTTTACACTCAATGTAATCAGGTCGAAGCTCTCTATTGGCTCATCCGAAAGAATTTTACCCATTTGTAATATTCATGCTTAGTTACAATGGAAACTATCATAACAATAAAGTAAACAATCTATTTGGGCATGATTGTAGTCGTTGTCGTGGAGATTTGAAATAACCACTTTCATTGTTGAAACAATGTAATACATCCTTGGAATCGAGTTTTACAAAAACATTATATAAAATTTCAAACTCGCATATCTCCGTTACTATAGAAGATACAGTAGCGATTTTACACTCAATGTAATCAGGTCGAAGCTCTCTATTGGCTCATCCGAAAAAATTTTACCCATGTGTAATATTCATGCTTAGTTACCATGGAAACTATCATAACAATAAAGTAAACAATCTATTTGTGCATGATTGTAGTCGTTGTCGTGGAGATTTGAAATAACCACTTTCATTGTTGAAACAATGTAATACATCCTTGGAATCACTTTTGACAAAAACATTATATAAAATTTCAAACTCGCATATCTCCGTTACTATAGAAGATACATAAGTGATTTTACACTCAATGTAATCATGTCGAAGCTCTCTATTGGCTCATCCGGAAAAAATTTACCCATTTGTAATATTCATGCTTAGTTACCATGGAAACTATCATAACAATAAAGTAAACAATCTATTTGTGCATGATTGTAGTCGTTGTCGTGGAGATTTGAAATAACCACTTTCATTGTTGAAAAAAATGTAATACATTAATGGTATCACGTTTTACAAAAACATTATATAAAAATTCAAACTCGCATATCTCCGTTGCTATAGAAGATACAGATGTGATTTTACACTCAATGTAATCAGGTCGAAGCTCTCTATTGGCTCATCCGAAAGAATTTTACCCATGTGTAATATTCATGCTTAGTTACCATGGAAACTATCATAACAATAAAGTAAACAATCTACTTGTGCATGATTGTAGTCGTTGTCGTGGAGATTTGAAATAACCACTTTCATTGTTGAAACAATGTAATACATCCTTGGTATCACGTTTTACAAAAACATTATATAAAATTTCAAACTCGCATATCTCCGTTACTATAGAACATACAGATGTGATTTTACACTCAATGTAATCAGGTCGAAGCTCTCTATTGTCTCATCCGGAAAAATTTTACCCATGTGTAATATTCATGCTTAGTTACCATGGAAACTATCATAACAATAAAGTAAACAATCTATTTGTGCATGATTGTAGTCGTTGTCGTGGAGATTTGAAATAACCACTTTCATTGTTGAAACAATGTAATACGTCCTTGGAATCACGTTTTACAAAAACATTATATAAAATTTCAAACTCGCATATCTCCGTTACTATAGAAGATACAGTAGCGATTTTACACTCAATGTAATCAGGTCGAAGCTCTCTATTGGCTCATCCGGAAAAAAATTACCCATTTGTAATATTCATGTTTAGTTACCATGGAAACTATCATAACAATAAAGTAAACAATCTATTTGTGCATGATTGTAGTCGTTGTCGTGGAGATTTGAAATAACCACTTTCATTGTTGAAACAATGTAATACATCCTTGGTATCACGTTTAACAAAAACATTATATAAAATTTCAAACTCGCATATCTCCGTTACTATAGAACATACAGATGTGATTTTACACTCAATGTAATCATGTCGAAGCTCTCTATTGGCTCATCCGGAAAAAATTTACCCATTTGTAATATTCATGCTTAGTTACAATGGAAACTATCATAACAATAAAGTAAACAATCTATTTGGGCATGATTGTAGTCGTTGTCGTGGAGATTTGAAATAACCACTTTCATTGTTGAAACAATGTAATACATCCTTGGAATCGAGTTTTACAAAAACATTATATAAAATTTCAAACTCGCATATCTCCGTTACTATAGAAGATACAGTAGCGATTTTACACTCAATGTAATCAGGTCGAAGCTCTCTATTGGCTCATCCGAAAAAATTTTACCCATGTGTAATATTCATGCTTAGTTACCATGGAAACTATCATAACAATAAAGTAAACAATCTATTTGTGCATGATTGTAGTCGTTGTCGTGGAGATTTGAAATAACCACTTTCATTGTTGAAACAATGTAATACATCCTTGGTATCACGTTTAACAAAAACATTATATAAAATTTCAAACTCGCATATCTCCGTTACTATAGAAGATACAGATGTGATTTTACACTCAATGTAATCAGGTCGAAGCTCTCTATTGGCTCATCCGAAAGAATTTTACCCATGTGTAATATTCATGCTTAGTTACCATGGAAACTATCATAACAATAAAGTAAACAATCTATTTGTGCATTATTCTAGTCGTTGTCGTGGAGATTTGAAATAACCACTTTCATTGTTGAAACAATGTAATACATCCTTGGTATCACGTTTAACAAAAACATTATATAAAATTTCAAACTCGCATATCTCCATTACTATAGATCATATAGATGTGATTTTACACTCAATGTAATCAGGTCGAAGCTCTCTATTATCTCATCCGGAAAAATTTTACCCATGTGTAATATTCATGCTAAGTTACCATGGAAACTATCATAACAATAAAGTAAACAATCTATTTGTGCATGATTTTAGTCGTTGTCTTGGAGATTTGAAATAACCACTTTCATTGTTGAAACAATGTAATACATCCTTGGAATCACTTTTGACAAAAACATTATATAAAATTTCAAACTCGCATATCTCCGTTACTATAGAAGATACATAAGTGATTTTACACTCAATGTAATCATGTCGAAGCTCTCTATTGGCTCATCCGGAAAAAATTTACCCATTTGTAATATTCATGCTTAGTTACCATGGAAACTATCATAACAATAAAGTAAACAATCTATTTGTGCATGATTGTAGTCGTTGTCGTGGAGATTTGAAATAACCACTTTCATTGTTGAAAAAAATGTAATACATCCATGGTATCACGTTTTACAAAAACATTATATAAAAATTCAAACTCGCATATCTCCGTTGCTATAGAAGATACAGATGTGATTTTACACTCAATGTAATCAGGTCGAAGCTCTCTATTGGCTCATCCGAAAGAATTTTACCCATGTGTAATATTCATGCTTAGTTACCATGGAAACTATCATTACAATAAAGTAAACAATCTATTTGTGCATGATTGTAGTCGTTGTCGTGGAGATTTGAAATAACCACTTTCATTGTTGAAACAATGTAATACATCCTTGGTATCACGTTTAACAAAAACATTATATAAAATTTCAAACTCGCATATCTCCGTTACTATAGAAGATACAGATGTGATTTTACACTCAATGTAATCAGGTCGAAGCTCTCTATTGGCTCATCCGAAAGAATTTTACCCATGTGTAATATTCATGCTTAGTTACCATGGAAACTATCATAACAATAAAGTAAACAATCTACTTGTGCATGATTGTAGTCGTTGTCGTGGAGATTTGAAATAACCACTTTCATTGTTGAAACAATGTAATACATCCTTGGTATCACGTTTTACAAAAACATTATATAAAATTTCAAACTCGCATATCTCCGTTGCTATAGAAGATACAGATGTGATTTTACACTCAATGTAATCAGGTCGAAGCTCTCTATTGGCTCATCCGGAAAAAAATTACCCATTTGTAATATTCATGTTTAGTTACCATGGAAACTATCATAACAATAAAGTAAACAATCTATTTGTGCATGATTGTAGTCGTTGTCGTGGAGATTTGAAATAACCACTTTCATTGTTGAAACAATGTAATACATCCTTGGTATCACGTTTAACAAAAACATTATATAAAATTTCAAACTCGCATATCTCCGTTACTATAGAACATACAGATGTGATTTTACACTCAATGTAATCATGTCGAAGCTCTCTATTGGCTCATCCGGAAAAAATTTACCCATTTGTAATATTCATGCTTAGTTACAATGGAAACTATCATAACAATAAAGTAAACAATCTATTTGGGCATGATTGTAGTCGTTGTCGTGGAGATTTGAAATAACCACTTTCATTGTTGAAACAATGTAATACATCCTTGGAATCGAGTTTTACAAAAACATTATATAAAATTTCAAACTCGCATATCTCCGTTACTATAGAAGATACAGTAGCGATTTTACACTCAATGTAATCAGGTCGATGCTCTCTATTGGCTCATCCGAAAGAATTTTACCCATGTGTAATATTCATGCTTAGTTACCATGGAAACTATCATTACAATAAAGTAAACAATCTATTTGTGCATGATTGTAGTCGTTGTCGTGGAGATTTGAAATAACCACTTTCATTGTTGAAACAATGTAATACATCCTTGGTATCACGTTTAACAAAAACATTATATAAAATTTCAAACTCGCATATCTCCGTTACTATAGAAGATACAGATGTGATTTTACACTCAATGTAATCAGGTCGAAGCTCTCTATTGGCTCATCCGAAAGAATTTTACCCATGTGTAATATTCATGCTTAGTTACCATGGAAACTATCATAACAATAAAGTAAACAATCTACTTGTGCATGATTGTAGTCGTTGTCGTGGAGATTTGAAATAACCACTTTCATTGTTGAAACAATGTAATACATCCTTGGTATCACTTTTACAAAAACATTATATAAAATTTCAAACTCGCATATCTCCGTTGCTATAGAAGATACAGATGTGATTTTACACTCAATGTAATCAGGTCGAAGCTCTCTATTGGCTCATCCGAAAGAATTTTACCCATGTGTAATATTCATGCTTAGTTACCATGGAAACTATCATTACAATAAAGTAAACAATCTATTTGTGCATGATTGTAGTCGTTGTCGTGGAGATTTGAAATAACCACTTTCATTGTTGAAACAATGTAATACATCCTTGGTATCACGTTTTACAAAAACATTTTATAAAATTTCAAACTCGCATATCTCCGTTGCTATAGAAGATACAGATGTGATTTTACACTCAATATAATCAGGTCGAAGCTCTCTATTGGCTCATCCGAAAGAATTTTACCCATGTGTAATATTCATGCTTAGTTACCATGGAAACTATCATAACAATAAAGTAAACAATCTATTTGTGCATGATTGTAGTCGTTGTCGTGGAGATTTGAAATAACCACTTTCATTCTTGAAACAATGTAATACATCCTTGGTATCACGTTTTACAAAAACATTATATAAAATTTCAAACTCGCATATCTCCGTTGCTATAGAAGATACAGATGTGATTTTACACTCAATGTAATCAGGTCGAAGCTCTCTATTGGCTCATCCGAAAGAATTTTACCTATGTGTAATATTCATGCTTAGTTACCATGGAAACTATCATATGAATTAAGTAAACAATCTATTTGTGCATGATTGTAGTCGTTGTCGTGGAGATTTGAAATAACCACTTTCATTGTTGAAACAATGTAATACATCCTTGGTATCACGTTTTACAAAAACATTATATAAAATTTCAAACTCGCATATCTCCGTTGCTATAGAAGATACAGATGTGATTTTACACTCAATGTAATCAGGTCGAAGCTCTCTATTGGCTCATCCGAAAGAATTTTACCCATGTGTAATATTCATGCTTAGTTACCATGGAAACTATCATTACAATAAAGTAAACAATCTATTTGTGCATGATTGTAGTCGTCGTGGAGATTTGAAATAACCACTTTCATTGTTGAAACAATGTAATACATCCTTGGTATCACGTTTTACAAAAACATTATATAAAATTTCAAACTCGCATATCTCCGTTGCTATAGAAGATACAGATGTGATTTTACACTCAATGTAATCAGGTCGAAGCTCTCTATTGGCTCATCCGAAAGAATTTTACCCATGTGTAATATTCATGCTTAGTTACCATGGAAACTATCATTACAATAAAGTAAACAATCTATTTGTGCATGATTGTAGTCGTTGTCGTGGAGATTTGAAATAACCACTTTCATTGTTGAAACAATGTAATACATCCTTGGTATTACGTTTAACAAAAACATTATATAAAATTTCAAACTCGCATATCTCCGTTACTATAGAACATACAGATGTGATTTTACACTCAATGTAATCAGGTCGAAGCTCTCTATTGGCTCATCCGGAAAAATTTTACCCATGTGTAATATTCATGCTTAGTTACCATGGAAACTATCATAACAATAAAGTAAACAATCTATTTGTGCATGATTGTAGTCGTTGTCGTGGAGATTTGAAATAACCACTTTCATTGTTGAAACAATGTAATACGTCCTTGGAATCACGTTTTACAAAAACATTATATAAAATTTCAAACTCGCATATCTCCGTTACTATAGAAGATACAGTAGCGATTTTACACTCAATGTAATCAGGTCGAAGCTCTCTATTGGCTCATCCGGAAAAAAATTACCCATTTGTAATATTCATGTTTAGTTACCATGGAAACTATCATAACAATAAAGTAAACAATCTATTTGTGCATGATTGTAGTCGTTGTCGTGGAGATTTGAAATAACCACTTTCATTGTTGAAACAATGTAATACATCCTTGGTATCACGTTTAACAAAAACATTATATAAAATTTCAAACTCGCATATCTCCGTTACTATAGAACATACAGATGTGATTTTACACTCAATGTAATCATGTCGAAGCTCTCTATTGGCTCATCCGGAAAAAATTTACCCATTTGTAATATTCATGCTTAGTTACAATGGAAACTATCATAACAATAAAGTAAACAATCTATTTGGGCATGATTGTAGTCGTTGTCGTGGAGATTTGAAATAACCACTTTCATTGTTGAAACAATGTAATACATCCTTGGAATCGAGTTTTACAAAAACATTATATAAAATTTCAAACTCGCATATCTCCGTTACTATAGAAGATACAGTAGCGATTTTACACTCAATGTAATCAGGTCGAAGCTCTCTATTGGCTCATCCGAAAAAATTTTACCCATGTGTAATATTCATGCTTAGTTACCATGGAAACTATCATAACAATAAAGTAAACAATCTATTTGTGCATGATTGTAGTCGTTGTCGTGGAGATTTGAAATAACCACTTTCATTGTTGAAACAATGTAATACATCCTTGGTATCACGTTTAACAAAAACATTATATAAAATTTCAAACTCGCATATCTCCGTTACTATAGAAGATACAGATGTGATTTTACACTCAATGTAATCAGGTCGAAGCTCTCTATTGGCTCATCCGAAAGAATTTTACCCATGTGTAATATTCATGCTTAGTTACCATGGAAACTATCATAACAATAAAGTAAACAATCTATTTGTGCATTATTCTAGTCGTTGTCGTGGAGATTTGAAATAACCACTTTCATTGTTGAAACAATGTAATACATCCTTGGTATCACGTTTAACAAAAACATTATATAAAATTTCAAACTCGCATATCTCCATTACTATAGATCATATAGATGTGATTTTACACTCAATGTAATCAGGTCGAAGCTCTCTATTGGCTCATCCGGAAAAATTTTACCCATGTGTAATATTCATGCTAAGTTACCATGGAAACTATCATAACAATAAAGTAAACAATCTATTTGTGCATGATTTTAGTCGTTGTCTTGGAGATTTGAAATAACCACTTTCATTGTTGAAACAATGTAAAACATCCTTGGAATCACTTTTGACAAAAACATTATATAAAATTTCAAACTCGCATATCTCCGTTACTATAGAAGATACATAAGTGATTTTACACTCAATGTAATCATGTCGAAGCTCTCTATTGGCTCATCCGGAAAAAATTTACCCATTTGTAATATTCATGCTTAGTTACCATGGAAACTATCATAACAATAAAGTAAACAATCTATTTGTGCATGATTGTAGTCGTTGTCGTGGAGATTTGAAATAACCACTTTCATTGTTGAAAAAAATGTAATACATCCATGGTATCACGTTTTACAAAAACATTATATAAAATTTCAAACTCGCATATCTCCGTTGCTATAGAAGATACAGATGTGATTTTACACTCAATGTAATCAGGTCGAAGCTCTCTATTGGCTCATCCGAAAGAATTTTACCCATGTGTAATATTCATGCTTAGTTACCATGGAAACTATCATAACAATAAAGTAAACAATCTACTTGTGCATGATTGTAGTCGTTGTCGTGGAGATTTGAAATAACCACTTTGATTGTTGAAACAATGTAATACATCCTTGGTATTACGTTTAACAAAAACATTATATAAAATTTCAAACTCGCATATCTCCGTTACTATAGAACATACAGATGTGATTTTACACTCAATGTAATCAGGTCGAAGCTCTCTATTGGCTCATCCGGAAAAATTTTACCCATGTGTAATATTCATGCTTAGTTACCATGGAAACTATCATAACAATAAAGTAAACAATCTATTTGTGCATGATTGTAGTCGTTGTCGTGGAGATTTGAAATAACCACTTTCATTGTTGAAACAATGTAATACGTCCTTGGAATCACGTTTTACAAAAACATTATATAAAATTTCAAACTCGCATATCTCCGTTACTATAGAAGATACAGTAGCGATTTTACACTCAATGTAATCAGGTCGAAGCTCTCTATTGGCTCATCCGGAAAAAAATTACCCATTTGTAATATTCATGTTTAGTTACCATGGAAACTATCATAACAATAAAGTAAACAATCTATTTGTGCATGATTGTAGTCGTTGTCGTGGAGATTTGAAATAACCACTTTCATTGTTGAAACAATGTAATACATCCTTGGTATCACGTTTAACAAAAACATTATATAAAATTTCAAACTCGCATATCTCCGTTACTATAGAACATACAGATGTGATTTTACACTCAATGTAATCATGTCGAAGCTCTCTATTGGCTCATCCGGAAAAAATTTACCCATTTGTAATATTCATGCTTAGTTACAATGGAAACTATCATAACAATAAAGTAAACAATCTATTTGGGCATGATTGTAGTCGTTGTCGTGGAGATTTGAAATAACCACTTTCATTGTTGAAACAATGTAATACATCCTTGGAATCGAGTTTTACAAAAACATTATATAAAATTTCAAACTCGCATATCTCCGTTACTATAGAAGATACAGTAGCGATTTTACACTCAATGTAATCAGGTCGAAGCTCTCTATTGGCTCATCCGAAAAAATTTTACCCATGTGTAATATTCATGCTTAGTTACCATGGAAACTATCATAACAATAAAGTAAACAATCTATTTGTGCATGATTGTAGTCGTTGTCGTGGAGATTTGAAATAACCACTTTCATTGTTGAAACAATGTAATACATCCTTGGTATCACGTTTAACAAAAACATTATATAAAATTTCAAACTCGCATATCTCCGTTACTATAGAAGATACAGATGTGATTTTACACTCAATGTAATCAGGTCGAAGCTCTCTATTGGCTCATCCGAAAGAATTTTACCCATGTGTAATATTCATGCTTAGTTACCATGGAAACTATCATAACAATAAAGTAAACAATCTATTTGTGCATTATTCTAGTCGTTGTCGTGGAGATTTGAAATAACCACTTTCATTGTTGAAACAATGTAATACATCCTTGGTATCACGTTTAACAAAAACATTATATAAAATTTCAAACTCGCATATCTCCATTACTATAGATCATATAGATGTGATTTTACACTCAATGTAATCAGGTCGAAGCTCTCTATTGGCTCATCCGGAAAAATTTTACCCATGTGTAATATTCATGCTAAGTTACCATGGAAACTATCATAACAATAAAGTAAACAATCTATTTGTGCATGATTTTAGTCGTTGTCTTGGAGATTTGAAATAACCACTTTCATTGTTGAAACAATGTAAAACATCCTTGGAATCACTTTTGACAAAAACATTATATAAAATTTCAAACTCGCATATCTCCGTTACTATAGAAGATACATAAGTGATTTTACACTCAATGTAATCATGTCGAAGCTCTCTATTGGCTCATCCGGAAAAAATTTACCCATTTGTAATATTCATGCTTAGTTACCATGGAAACTATCATAACAATAAAGTAAACAATCTATTTGTGCATGATTGTAGTCGTTGTCGTGGAGATTTGAAATAACCACTTTCATTGTTGAAAAAAATGTAATACATCCATGGTATCACGTTTTACAAAAACATTATATAAAATTTCAAACTCGCATATCTCCGTTGCTATAGAAGATACAGATGTGATTTTACACTCAATGTAATCAGGTCGAAGCTCTCTATTGGCTCATCCGAAAGAATTTTACCCATGTGTAATATTCATGCTTAGTTACCATGGAAACTATCATTACAATAAAGTAAACAATCTATTTGTGCATGATTGTAGTCGTTGTCGTGGAGATTTGAAATAACCACTTTCATTGTTGAAACAATGTAATACATCCTTGGTATCACGTTTTACAAAAACATTTTATAAAATTTCAAACTCGCATATCTCCGTTGCTATAGAAGATACAGATGTGATTTTACACTCAATATAATCAGGTCGAAGCTCTCTATTGGCTCATCCGAAAGAATTTTACCCATGTGTAATATTCATGCTTAGTTACCATGGAAACTATCATAACAATAAAGTAAACAATCTATTTGTGCATGATTGTAGTCGTTGTCGTGGAGATTTGAAATAACCACTTTCATTCTTGAAACAATGTAATACATCCTTGGTATCACGTTTTACAAAAACATTATATAAAATTTCAAACTCGCATATCTCCGTTGCTATAGAAGATACAGATGTGATTTTACACTCAATGTAATCAGGTCGAAGCTCTCTATTGGCTCATCCGAAAGAATTTTACCTATGTGTAATATTCATGCTTAGTTACCATGGAAACTATCATATGAATTAAGTAAACAATCTATTTGTGCATGATTGTAGTCGTTGTCGTGGAGATTTGAAATAAACACTTTCATTGTTGAAACAATGTAATACATCCTTGGAATCACGTTTTACAAAAACATTATATAAAATTTCAAACTCGCATATCTCCGTTACTATAGAAGATACAGAAGCGATTTTACACTCAATGTAATCAGGTCGAAGCTCTCTATTGGCTCATCCGAAAAAATTTTACCCATTCGTAATATTCATGCTCAGTTACCATGGAAACTATCATAACAATAAAGTAAACAATCTATTTGTGCATGATTGTAGTCGTTGTCGTGGAGATTTGAAATAACCACTTTCATTGTTGAAACAATGTAATACATCCTTGGTATCACGTTTTACAAAAACATTATATAAAATTTCAAACTCGCATATCTCCGTTGCTATAGAAGATACAGATGTGATTTTACACTCAATGTAATCAGGTCGAAGCTCTCTATTGGCTCATCCGAAAAAATTTTACCCATTCGTAATATTCATGCTTAGTTACCATGGAAACTATCATAACAATAAAGTAAACAATCTATTTGTGCATGATTGTAGTCGTTGTCGTGGAGATTTGAAATCACCACTTTCATTGTTGAAACAATGTAATACATCCTTGGTATCACGTTTTACAAAAACATTATATAAAATTTCAAACTCGCATATATCCGTTGCTATAGAAGATACAGATGTGATTTTACACTCAATGTAATCAGGTCGAAGCTCTCTATTGGCTCATCCGAAAGAATTTTACCCATGTGTAATATTCATGCTTAGTTACCATGGAAACTATCATTACAATAAAGTAAACAATCTATTTGTGCATGATTGTAGTCGTCGTGGAGATTTGAAATAACCACTTTCATTGTTGAAACAATGTAATACATCCTTGGTATCACGTTTTACAAAAACATTATATAAAATTTCAAACTCGCATATCTCCGTTGCTATAGAAGATACAGATGTGATTTTACACTCAATGTAATCAGGTCGAAGCTCTCTATTG
Source organism: Lepisma saccharinum (assembly GCF_977018435.1). NCBI lineage: Eukaryota > Metazoa > Arthropoda > Insecta > Zygentoma > Lepismatidae > Lepisma > Lepisma saccharinum. Next base: position 74,830,958 of record NC_139244.1, read on the forward strand.
GCTCATCCGAAAGAATTTTACCCATGTGTAATATTCATGCTTAGTTACCATGGAAACTATCATTACAATAAAGTAAACAATCTATTTGTGCATGATTGTAGTCGTTGTCGTGGAGATTTGAAATAACCACTTTCATTGTTGAAACAATGTAATACATCCTTGGTATTACGTTTAACAAAAACATTATATAAAATTTCAAACTCGCATATCTCCGTTACTATAGAACATACAGATGTGATTTTACACTCAATGTAATCAGGTCGAAGCTCTCTATTGGCTCATCCGGAAAAATTTTACCCATGTGTAATATTCATGCTTAGTTACCATGGAAACTATCATAACAATAAAGTAAACAATCTATTTGTGCATGATTGTAGTCGTTGTCGTGGAGATTTGAAATAACCACTTTCATTGTTGAAACAATGTAATACGTCCTTGGAATCACGTTTTACAAAAACATTATATAAAATTTCAAACTCGCATATCTCCGTTGCTATAGAAGATACAGATGTGATTTTACACTCAATGTAATCAGGTCGAAGCTCTCTATTGGCTCATCCGAAAGAATTTTACCTATGTGTAATATTCATGCTTAGTTACCATGGAAACTATCATATGAATTAAGTAAACAATCTATTTGTGCATGATTGTAGTCGTTGTCGTGGAGATTTGAAATAAACACTTTCATTGTTGAAACAATGTAATACATCCTTGGAATCACGTTTTACAAAAACATTATATAAAATTTCAAACTCGCATATCTCCGTTACTATAGAAGATACAGAAGCGATTTTACACTCAATGTAATCAGGTCGAAGCTCTCTATTGGCTCATACGAAAAAATTTTACCCATCCGTAATATTCATGCTTAGTTACCATGGAAACTATCATATGAATTAAGTAAACAATCTATTTGTGCATGATTGTAGTCGTTGTCGTGGAGATTTGAAATAAACACTTTCATTGTTGAAACAATGTAATACATCCTTGGAATCACGTTTTACAAAAACATTATATAAAATTTCAAACTCGCATATCTCCGTTACTATAGAAGATACAGAAGCGATTTTACACTCAATGTAATCAGGTCGAAGCTCTCTATTGGCTCATACGAAAAAATTTTACCCATCCGTAATATTCGTGCTTAGTTACCATGGAAACTATCATAACAATAAAGTAAACAATCTATTTGTGCATGATTGTAGTCGTTGTCGTGGAGATTTGAAATAACCACTTTCATTGTTGAAACAATGTAATACATCCTTGGAATCACGTTTTACAAAAACATTATATAAAATTTCAAACTCGCATATCTCCGTTACTATAGAAGATACAGTAGCGATTTTACACTCAATGTAATCAGGTCGAAGCTCTCTATTGGCTCATCCGAAAGAATTTTACCCATGTGTAATATTCATGCTTAGTTACCGTGGAAACTATCATTACAATAAAGTAAACAATCTATTTGTGCATTATTGTAGTCGTTGTCGTGGAGATTTGAAATAACCACTTTCATTGTTGAAACAATGTAATACATCCTTGGTATCACGTTTAACAAAAACATTATATAAAATTTCAAACTCGCATATCTCCGTTACTATAGAACATACAGATGTGATTTTACACTCAATGTAATCATGTCGAAGCTCTCTATTGGCTCATCCGGAAAAAATTTACCCATTTGTAATATTCATGCTTAGTTACAATGGAAACTATCATAACAATAAAGTAAACAATCTATTTGGGCATGATTGTAGTCGTTGTCGTGGAGATTTGAAATAACCACTTTCATATTTGAAACAATGTAATACATCCTTGGAATCACGTTTTACAAAAACATTATATAAAATTTCAAACTCGCATATCTCCGTTACTATAGAAGATACAGTAGCGATTTTACACTCAATGTAATCAGGTCGAAGCTCTCTATTGGCTCATCCGAAAAAATTTTACCCATGTGTAATATTCATGCTTAGTTACCATGGAAACTATCATAACAATAAAGTAAACAATCTATTTGTGCATGATTGTAGTCGTTGTCGTGGAGATTTGAAATAACCACTTTCATTGTTGAAACAATGTAATACATCCTTGGTATCACGTTTTACAAAAACATTTTATAAAATTTCAAACTCGCATATCTCCGTTGCTATAGAAGATACAGATGTGATTTTACACTCAATATAATCAGGTCGAAGCTCTCTATTGGCTCATCCGAAAGAATTTTACCCATGTGTAATATTCATGCTTAGTTACCATGGAAACTATCATAACAATAAAGTAAACAATCTATTTGTGCATGATTGTAGTCGTTGTCGTGGAGATTTGAAATAACCACTTTCATTGTTGAAACAATGTAATACATCCTTGGAATCACGTTTTACAAAAACATTATATAAAATTTCAAACTCGCATATCTCCGTTACTATAGAAGATACAGTAGCGATTTTACACTCAATGTAATCAGGTCGAAGCTCTCTATTGGCTCATCCGAAAGAATTTTACCCATGTGTAATATTCATGCTTAGTTACCATGGAAACTATCATTACAATAAAGTAAACAATCTATTTGTGCATTATTGTAGTCGTTGTCGTGGAGATTTGAAATAACCACTTTCATTGTTGAAACAATGTAATACATCCTTGGTATCACGTTTAACAAAAACATTATATAAAATTTCAAACTCGCATATCTCCGTTACTATAGAACATACAGATGTGATTTTACACTCAATGTAATCATGTCGAAGCTCTCTATTGGCTCATCCGGAAAAAAATTACCCATTTGTAATATTCATGCTTAGTTACAATGGAAACTATCATAACAATAAAGTAAACAATCTATTTGGGCATGATTGTAGTCGTTGTCGTGGAGATTTGAAATAACCACTTTCATATTTGAAACAATGTAATACATCCTTGGAATCACGTTTTACAAAAACATTATATAAAATTTCAAACTCGCATATCTCCGTTACTATAGAACATACAGATGTGATTTTACACTCAATGTAATCAGGTCGAAGCTCTCTATTGGCTCATCCGGAAAAATTTTACCCATGTGTAATATTCATGCTTAGTTACCATGGAAACTATCATAACAATAAAGTAAACAATCTATTTGTGCATGATTGTAGTCGTTGTCGTGGAGATTTGAAATAACCACTTTCATTGTTGAAACAATGTAATACGTCCTTGGAATCACGTTTTACAAAAACATTATATAAAATTTCAAACTCGCATATCTCCGTTACTATAGAAGATACAGTAGCGATTTTACACTCAATGTAATCAGGTCGAAGCTCTCTATTGGCTCATCCGGAAAAAAATTACCCATTTGTAATATTCATGTTTAGTTACCATGGAAACTATCATAACAATAAAGTAAACAATCTATTTGTGCATGATTGTAGTCGTTGTCGTGGAGATTTGAAATAACCACTTTCATTGTTGAAACAATGTAATACATCCTTGGTATCACGTTTTACAAAAACATTTTATAAAATTTCAAACTCGCATATCTCCGTTGCTATAGAAGATACAGATGTGATTTTACACTCAATATAATCAGGTCGAAGCTCTCTATTGGCTCATCCGAAAGAATTTTACCCATGTGTAATATTCATGCTTAGTTACCATGGAAACTATCATAACAATAAAGTAAACAATCTATTTGTGCATGATTGTAGTCGTTGTCGTGGAGATTTGAAATAACCACTTTCATTCTTGAAACAATGTAATACATCCTTGGTATCACGTTTTACAAAAACATTATATAAAATTTCAAACTCGCATATCTCCGTTGCTATAGAAGATACAGATGTGATTTTACACTCAATGTAATCAGGTCGAAGCTCTCTATTGGCTCATCCGAAAGAATTTTACCTATGTGTAATATTCATGCTTAGTTACCATGGAAACTATCATATGAATTAAGTAAACAATCTATTTGTGCATGATTGTAGTCGTTGTCGTGGAGATTTGAAATAAACACTTTCATTGTTGAAACAATGTAATACATCCTTGGAATCACGTTTTACAAAAACATTATATAAAATTTCAAACTCGCATATCTCCGTTACTATAGAAGATACAGTAGCGATTTTACACTCAATGTAATCAGGTCGAAGCTCTCTATTGGCTCATCCGAAAGAATTTTACCCATGTGTAATATTCATGCTTAGTTACCGTGGAAACTATCATTACAATAAAGTAAACAATCTATTTGTGCATTATTGTAGTCGTTGTCGTGGAGATTTGAAATAACCACTTTCATTGTTGAAACAATGTAATACATCCTTGGTATCACGTTTAACAAAAACATTATATAAAATTTCAAACTCGCATATCTCCGTTACTATAGAACATACAGATGTGATTTTACACTCAATGTAATCATGTCGAAGCTCTCTATTGGCTCATCCGGAAAAAATTTACCCATTTGTAATATTCATGCTTAGTTACAATGGAAACTATCATAACAATAAAGTAAACAATCTATTTGGGCATGATTGTAGTCGTTGTCGTGGAGATTTGAAATAACCACTTTCATATTTGAAACAATGTAATACATCCTTGGAATCACGTTTTACAAAAACATTATATAAAATTTCAAACTCGCATATCTCCGTTACTATAGAAGATACAGTAGCGATTTTACACTCAATGTAATCAGGTCGAAGCTCTCTATTGGCTCATCCGAAAAAATTTTACCCATGTGTAATATTCATGCTTAGTTACCATGGAAACTATCATAACAATAAAGTAAACAATCTATTTGTGCATGATTGTAGTCGTTGTCGTGGAGATTTGAAATAACCACTTTCATTGTTGAAACAATGTAATACATCCTTGGTATCACGTTTAACAAAAACATTATATAAAATTTCAAACTCGCATATCTCCGTTACTATAGAAGATACAGATGTGATTTTACACTCAATGTAATCAGGTCGAAGCTCTCTATTGGCTCATCCGAAAGAATTTTACCCATGTGTAATATTCATGCTTAGTTACCATGGAAACTATCATAACAATAAAGTAAACAATCTACTTGTGCATGATTGTAGTCGTTGTCGTGGAGATTTGAAATAACCACTTTCATTGTTGAAACAATGTAATACATCCTTGGTATCACGTTTAACAAAAACATTATATAAAATTTCAAACTCGCATATCTCCGTTGCTATAGAAGATACAGATGTGATTTTACACTCAATGTAATCATGTCGAAGCTCTCTATTGGCTCATCCGAAAGAATTTTACCCATGTGTAATATTCATGCTTAGTTACCATGGAAACTATCATAACAATAAAGTAAACAATCTATTTGTGCATGATTGTAGTCGTTGTCGTGGAGATTTGAAATAACCACTTTCATTGTTGAAACAATGTAATACATCCTTGGTATCACGTTTTACAAAAACATTATATAAAATTTCAAACTCGCATATCTCCGTTGCTATAGAAGATACAGATGTGATTTTACACTCAATGTAATCAGGTCGAAGCTCTCTATTGGCTCATCCGAAAGAATTTTACCTATGTGTAATATTCATGCTTAGTTACCATGGAAACTATCATATGAATTAAGTAAACAATCTATTTGTGCATGATTGTAGTCGTTGTCGTGGAGATTTGAAATAAACACTTTCATTGTTGAAACAATGTAATACATCCTTGGAATCACGTTTTACAAAAACATTATATAAAATTTCAAACTCGCATATCTCCGTTACTATAGAAGATACAGAAGCGATTTTACACTCAATGTAATCAGGTCGAAGCTCTCTATTGGCTCATACGAAAAAATTTTACCCATCCGTAATATTCATGCTTAGTTACCATGGAAACTATCATAACAATAAAGTAAACAATCTATTTGTGCATGATTGTAGTCGTTGTCGTGGAGATTTGAAATAACCACTTTCATTGTTGAAACAATGTAATTCATCCTTGGAATCACGTTTTACAAAAACATTATATAAAATTTCAAACTCGCATATCTCCGTTACTATAGAAGATACAGTAGCGATTTTACACTCAATGTAATCAGGTCGAAGCTCTCTATTGGCTCATCCGAAAGAATTTTACCCATGTGTAATATTCATGCTTAGTTACCATGGAAACTATCATTACAATAAAGTAAACAATCTATTTGTGCATTATTGTAGTCGTTGTCGTGGAGATTTGAAATAACCACTTTCATTGTTGAAACAATGTAATACATCCTTGGTATCACGTTTAACAAAAACATTATATAAAATTTCAAACTCGCATATCTCCGTTACTATAGAACATACAGATGTGATTTTACACTCAATGTAATCATGTCGAAGCTCTCTATTGGCTCATCCGGAAAAAAATTACCCATTTGTAATATTCATGCTTAGTTACAATGGAAACTATCATAACAATAAAGTAAACAATCTATTTGGGCATGATTGTAGTCGTTGTCGTGGAGATTTGAAATAACCACTTTCATATTTGAAACAATGTAATACATCCTTGGAATCACGTTTTACAAAAACATTATATAAAATTTCAAACTCGCATATCTCCGTTACTATAGAACATACAGATGTGATTTTACACTCAATGTAATCAGGTCGAAGCTCTCTATTGGCTCATCCGGAAAAATTTTACCCATGTGTAATATTCATGCTTAGTTACCATGGAAACTATCATAACAATAAAGTAAACAATCTATTTGTGCATGATTGTAGTCGTTGTCGTGGAGATTTGAAATAACCACTTTCATTCTTGAAACAATGTAATACATCCTTGGTATCACGTTTTACAAAAACATTATATAAAATTTCAAACTCGCATATCTCCGTTGCTATAGAAGATACAGATGTGATTTTACACTCAATGTAATCAGGTCGAAGCTCTCTATTGGCTCATCCGAAAGAATTTTACCTATGTGTAATATTCATGCTTAGTTACCATGGAAACTATCATATGAATTAAGTAAACAATCTATTTGTGCATGATTGTAGTCGTTGTCGTGGAGATTTGAAATAAACACTTTCATTGTTGAAACAATGTAATACATCCTTGGAATCACGTTTTACAAAAACATTATATAAAATTTCAAACTCGCATATCTCCGTTACTATAGAACATACAGATGTGATTTTACACTCAATGTAATCAGGTCGAAGCTCTCTATTGGCTCATCCGGAAAAATTTTACCCATGTGTAATATTCATGCTTAGTTACCATGGAAACTATCATAACAATAAAGTAAACAATCTATTTGTGCATGATTGTAGTCGTTGTCGTGGAGATTTGAAATAACCACTTTCATTGTTGAAACAATGTAATACGTCCTTGGAATCACGTTTTACAAAAACATTATATAAAATTTCAAACTCGCATATCTCCGTTACTATAGAAGATACAGTAGCGATTTTACACTCAATGTAATCAGGTCGAAGCTCTCTATTGGCTCATCCGAAAGAATTTTACCCATGTGTAATATTCATGCTTAGTTACCATGGAAACTATCATAACAATAAAGTAAACAATCTATTTGTGCATGATTGTAGTCGTTGTCGTGGAGATTTGAAATAACCACTTTCATTCTTGAAACAATGTAATACATCCTTGGTATCACGTTTTACAAAAACATTATATAAAATTTCAAACTCGCATATCTCCGTTGCTATAGAAGATACAGATGTGATTTTACACTCAATGTAATCAGGTCGAAGCTCTCTATTGGCTCATCCGAAAGAATTTTACCTATGTGTAATATTCATGCTTAGTTACCATGGAAACTATCATATGAATTAAGTAAACAATCTATTTGTGCATGATTGTAGTCGTTGTCGTGGAGATTTGAAATAAACACTTTCATTGTTGAAACAATGTAATACATCCTTGGAATCACGTTTTACAAAAACATTATATAAAATTTCAAACTCGCATATCTCCGTTACTATAGAAGATACAGTAGCGATTTTACACTCAATGTAATCAGGTCGAAGCTCTCTATTGGCTCATCCGAAAGAATTTTACCCATGTGTAATATTCATGCTTAGTTACCGTGGAAACTATCATTACAATAAAGTAAACAATCTATTTGTGCATTATTGTAGTCGTTGTCGTGGAGATTTGAAATAAACACTTTCATTGTTGAAACAATGTAATACATCCTTGGAATCACGTTTTACAAAAACATTATATAAAATTTCAAACTCGCATATCTCCGTTGCTATAGAAGATACAGATGTGATTTTACACTCAATGTAATCAGGTCGAAGCTCTCTATTGGCTCATCCGAAAGAATTTTACCTATGTGTAATATTCATGCTTAGTTACCATGGAAACTATCATATGAATTAAGTAAACAATCTATTTGTGCATGATTGTAGTCGTTGTCGTGGAGATTTGAAATAAACACTTTCATTGTTGAAACAATGTAATACATCCTTGGAATCACGTTTTACAAAAACATTATATAAAATTTCAAACTCGCATATCTCCGTTACTATAGAAGATACAGAAGCGATTTTACACTCAATGTAATCAGGTCGAAGCTCTCTATTGGCTCATACGAAAAAATTTTACCCATCCGTAATATTCATGCTTAGTTACCATGGAAACTATCATAACAATAAAGTAAACAATCTATTTGTGCATGATTGTAGTCGTTGTCGTGGAGATTTGAAATAACCACTTTCATTGTTGAAACAATGTAATTCATCCTTGGAATCACGTTTTACAAAAACATTATATAAAATTTCAAACTCGCATATCTCCGTTACTATAGAAGATACAGTAGCGATTTTACACTCAATGTAATCAGGTCGAAGCTCTCTATTGGCTCATCCGAAAGAATTTTACCCATGTGTAATATTCATGCTTAGTTACCATGGAAACTATCATTACAATAAAGTAAACAATCTATTTGTGCATTATTGTAGTCGTTGTCGTGGAGATTTGAAATAACCACTTTCATTGTTGAAACAATGTAATACATCCTTGGTATCACGTTTAACAAAAACATTATATAAAATTTCAAACTCGCATATCTCCGTTACTATAGAACATACAGATGTGATTTTACACTCAATGTAATCATGTCGAAGCTCTCTATTGGCTCATCCGGAAAAAAATTACCCATTTGTAATATTCATGCTTAGTTACAATGGAAACTATCATAACAATAAAGTAAACAATCTATTTGGGCATGATTGTAGTCGTTGTCGTGGAGATTTGAAATAACCACTTTCATATTTGAAACAATGTAATACATCCTTGGAATCACGTTTTACAAAAACATTATATAAAATTTCAAACTCGCATATCTCCGTTACTATAGAACATACAGATGTGATTTTACACTCAATGTAATCAGGTCGAAGCTCTCTATTGCCATGTGTAATATTCATGCTTAGTTACCATGGAAACTATCATAACAATAAAGTAAACAATCTATTTGTGCATGATTGTAGTCGTTGTCGTGGAGATTTGAAATAACCACTTTCATTCTTGAAACAATGTAATACATCCTTGGTATCACGTTTTACAAAAACATTATATAAAATTTCAAACTCGCATATCTCCGTTGCTATAGAAGATACAGATGTGATTTTACACTCAATGTAATCAGGTCGAAGCTCTCTATTGGCTCATCCGAAAGAATTTTACCTATGTGTAATATTCATGCTTAGTTACCATGGAAACTATCATATGAATTAAGTAAACAATCTATTTGTGCATGATTGTAGTCGTTGTCGTGGAGATTTGAAATAAACACTTTCATTGTTGAAACAATGTAATACATCCTTGGAATCACGTTTTACAAAAACATTATATAAAATTTCAAACTCGCATATCTCCGTTACTATAGAACATACAGATGTGATTTTACACTCAATGTAATCAGGTCGAAGCTCTCTATTGGCTCATCCGGAAAAATTTTACCCATGTGTAATATTCATGCTTAGTTACCATGGAAACTATCATAACAATAAAGTAAACAATCTATTTGTGCATGATTGTAGTCGTTGTCGTGGAGATTTGAAATAACCACTTTCATTGTTGAAACAATGTAATACGTCCTTGGAATCACGTTTTACAAAAACATTATATAAAATTTCAAACTCGCATATCTCCGTTACTATAGAAGATACAGTAGCGATTTTACACTCAATGTAATCAGGTCGAAGCTCTCTATTGGCTCATCCGAAAGAATTTTACCCATGTGTAATATTCATGCTTAGTTACCATGGAAACTATCATAACAATAAAGTAAACAATCTATTTGTGCATGATTGTAGTCGTTGTCGTGGAGATTTGAAATAACCACTTTCATTCTTGAAACAATGTAATACATCCTTGGTATCACGTTTTACAAAAACATTATATAAAATTTCAAACTCGCATATCTCCGTTGCTATAGAAGATACAGATGTGATTTTACACTCAATGTAATCAGGTCGAAGCTCTCTATTGGCTCATCCGAAAGAATTTTACCTATGTGTAATATTCATGCTTAGTTACCATGGAAACTATCATATGAATTAAGTAAACAATCTATTTGTGCATGATTGTAGTCGTTGTCGTGGAGATTTGAAATAAACACTTTCATTGTTGAAACAATGTAATACATCCTTGGAATCACGTTTTACAAAAACATTATATAAAATTTCAAACTCGCATATCTCCGTTACTATAGAAGATACAGTAGCGATTTTACACTCAATGTAATCAGGTCGAAGCTCTCTATTGGCTCATCCGAAAGAATTTTACCCATGTGTAATATTCATGCTTAGTTACCGTGGAAACTATCATTACAATAAAGTAAACAATCTATTTGTGCATTATTGTAGTCGTTGTCGTGGAGATTTGAAATAACCACTTTCATTGTTGAAACAATGTAATACATCCTTGGTATCACGTTTAACAAAAACATTATATAAAATTTCAAACTCGCATATCTCCGTTACTATAGAACATACAGATGTGATTTTACACTCAATGTAATCATGTCGAAGCTCTCTATTGGCTCATCCGGAAAAAATTTACCCATTTGTAATATTCATGCTTAGTTACAATGGAAACTATCATAACAATAAAGTAAACAATCTATTTGGGCATGATTGTAGTCGTTGTCGTGGAGATTTGAAATAACCACTTTCATATTTGAAACAATGTAATACATCCTTGGAATCACGTTTTACAAAAACATTATATAAAATTTCAAACTCGCATATCTCCGTTACTATAGAAGATACAGTAGCGATTTTACACTCAATGTAATCAGGTCGAAGCTCTCTATTGGCTCATCCGAAAAAATTTTACCCATGTGTAATATTCATGCTTAGTTACCATGGAAACTATCATAACAATAAAGTAAACAATCTATTTGTGCATGATTGTAGTCGTTGTCGTGGAGATTTGAAATAACCACTTTCATTGTTGAAACAATGTAATACATCCTTGGTATCACGTTTAACAAAAACATTATATAAAATTTCAAACTCGCATATCTCCGTTACTATAGAAGATACAGATGTGATTTTACACTCAATGTAATCAGGTCGAAGCTCTCTATTGGCTCATCCGAAAGAATTTTACCCATGTGTAATATTCATGCTTAGTTACCATGGAAACTATCATAACAATAAAGTAAACAATCTACTTGTGCATGATTGTAGTCGTTGTCGTGGAGATTTGAAATAACCACTTTCATTGTTGAAACAATGTAATACATCCTTGGTATCACGTTTAACAAAAACATTATATAAAATTTCAAACTCGCATATCTCCGTTGCTATAGAAGATACAGATGTGATTTTACACTCAATGTAATCATGTCGAAGCTCTCTATTGGCTCATCCGAAAGAATTTTACCCATGTGTAATATTCATGCTTAGTTACCATGGAAACTATCATAACAATAAAGTAAACAATCTATTTGTGCATGATTGTAGTCGTTGTCGTGGAGATTTGAAATAACCACTTTCATTGTTGAAACAATGTAATACATCCTTGGTATCACGTTTTACAAAAACATTATATAAAATTTCAAACTCGCATATCTCCGTTGCTATAGAAGATACAGATGTGATTTTACACTCAATGTAATCAGGTCGAAGCTCTCTATTGGCTCATCCGAAAGAATTTTACCCATGTGTAATATTCATGCTTAGTTACCATGGAAACTATCATTACAATAAAGTAAACAATCTATTTGTGCATTATTGTAGTCGTTGTCGTGGAGATTTGAAATAACCACTTTCATTGTTGAAACAATGTAATACATCCTTGGTATCACGTTTAACAAAAACATTATATAAAATTTCAAACTCGCATATCTCCGTTACTATAGAACATACAGATGTGATTTTACACTCAATGTAATCATGTCGAAGCTCTCTATTGGCTCATCCGGAAAAAAATTACCCATTTGTAATATTCATGCTTAGTTACAATGGAAACTATCATAACAATAAAGTAAACAATCTATTTGGGCATGATTGTAGTCGTTGTCGTGGAGATTTGAAATAACCACTTTCATATTTGAAACAATGTAATACATCCTTGGAATCACGTTTTACAAAAACATTATATAAAATTTCAAACTCGCATATCTCCGTTACTATAGAACATACAGATGTGATTTTACACTCAATGTAATCAGGTCGAAGCTCTCTATTGCCATGTGTAATATTCATGCTTAGTTACCATGGAAACTATCATAACAATAAAGTAAACAATCTATTTGTGCATGATTGTAGTCGTTGTCGTGGAGATTTGAAATAACCACTTTCATTCTTGAAACAATGTAATACATCCTTGGTATCACGTTTTACAAAAACATTATATAAAATTTCAAACTCGCATATCTCCGTTGCTATAGAAGATACAGATGTGATTTTACACTCAATGTAATCAGGTCGAAGCTCTCTATTGGCTCATCCGAAAGAATTTTACCTATGTGTAATATTCATGCTTAGTTACCATGGAAACTATCATATGAATTAAGTAAACAATCTATTTGTGCATGATTGTAGTCGTTGTCGTGGAGATTTGAAATAAACACTTTCATTGTTGAAACAATGTAATACATCCTTGGAATCACGTTTTACAAAAACATTATATAAAATTTCAAACTCGCATATCTCCGTTACTATAGAACATACAGATGTGATTTTACACTCAATGTAATCAGGTCGAAGCTCTCTATTGGCTCATCCGGAAAAATTTTACCCATGTGTAATATTCATGCTTAGTTACCATGGAAACTATCATAACAATAAAGTAAACAATCTATTTGTGCATGATTGTAGTCGTTGTCGTGGAGATTTGAAATAACCACTTTCATTGTTGAAACAATGTAATACGTCCTTGGAATCACGTTTTACAAAAACATTATATAAAATTTCAAACTCGCATATCTCCGTTACTATAGAAGATACAGTAGCGATTTTACACTCAATGTAATCAGGTCGAAGCTCTCTATTGGCTCATCCGGAAAAAAATTACCCATTTGTAATATTCATGTTTAGTTACCATGGAAACTATCATAACAATAAAGTAAACAATCTATTTGTGCATGATTGTAGTCGTTGTCGTGGAGATTTGAAATAACCACTTTCATTGTTGAAACAATGTAATACATCCTTGGTATCACGTTTTACAAAAACATTTTATAAAATTTCAAACTCGCATATCTCCGTTGCTATAGAAGATACAGATGTGATTTTACACTCAATATAATCAGGTCGAAGCTCTCTATTGGCTCATCCGAAAGAATTTTACCCATGTGTAATATTCATGCTTAGTTACCATGGAAACTATCATAACAATAAAGTAAACAATCTATTTGTGCATGATTGTAGTCGTTGTCGTGGAGATTTGAAATAACCACTTTCATTCTTGAAACAATGTAATACATCCTTGGTATCACGTTTTACAAAAACATTATATAAAATTTCAAACTCGCATATCTCCGTTGCTATAGAAGATACAGATGTGATTTTACACTCAATGTAATCAGGTCGAAGCTCTCTATTGGCTCATCCGAAAGAATTTTACCTATGTGTAATATTCATGCTTAGTTACCATGGAAACTATCATATGAATTAAGTAAACAATCTATTTGTGCATGATTGTAGTCGTTGTCGTGGAGATTTGAAATAAACACTTTCATTGTTGAAACAATGTAATACATCCTTGGAATCACGTTTTACAAAAACATTATATAAAATTTCAAACTCGCATATCTCCGTTACTATAGAAGATACAGTAGCGATTTTACACTCAATGTAATCAGGTCGAAGCTCTCTATTGGCTCATCCGAAAGAATTTTACCCATGTGTAATATTCATGCTTAGTTACCGTGGAAACTATCATTACAATAAAGTAAACAATCTATTTGTGCATTATTGTAGTCGTTGTCGTGGAGATTTGAAATAACCACTTTCATTGTTGAAACAATGTAATACATCCTTGGTATCACGTTTAACAAAAACATTATATAAAATTTCAAACTCGCATATCTCCGTTACTATAGAACATACAGATGTGATTTTACACTCAATGTAATCATGTCGAAGCTCTCTATTGGCTCATCCGGAAAAAATTTACCCATTTGTAATATTCATGCTTAGTTACAATGGAAACTATCATAACAATAAAGTAAACAATCTATTTGGGCATGATTGTAGTCGTTGTCGTGGAGATTTGAAATAACCACTTTCATATTTGAAACAATGTAATACATCCTTGGAATCACGTTTTACAAAAACATTATATAAAATTTCAAACTCGCATATCTCCGTTACTATAGAAGATACAGTAGCGATTTTACACTCAATGTAATCAGGTCGAAGCTCTCTATTGGCTCATCCGAAAAAATTTTACCCATGTGTAATATTCATGCTTAGTTACCATGGAAACTATCATAACAATAAAGTAAACAATCTATTTGTGCATGATTGTAGTCGTTGTCGTGGAGATTTGAAATAACCACTTTCATTGTTGAAACAATGTAATACATCCTTGGTATCACGTTTAACAAAAACATTATATAAAATTTCAAACTCGCATATCTCCGTTACTATAGAAGATACAGATGTGATTTTACACTCAATGTAATCAGGTCGAAGCTCTCTATTGGCTCATCCGAAAGAATTTTACCCATGTGTAATATTCATGCTTAGTTACCATGGAAACTATCATAACAATAAAGTAAACAATCTACTTGTGCATGATTGTAGTCGTTGTCGTGGAGATTTGAAATAACCACTTTCATTGTTGAAACAATGTAATACATCCTTGGTATCACGTTTAACAAAAACATTATATAAAATTTCAAACTCGCATATCTCCGTTGCTATAGAAGATACAGATGTGATTTTACACTCAATGTAATCATGTCGAAGCTCTCTATTGGCTCATCCGAAAGAATTTTACCCATGTGTAATATTCATGCTTAGTTACCATGGAAACTATCATAACAATAAAGTAAACAATCTATTTGTGCATGATTGTAGTCGTTGTCGTGGAGATTTGAAATAACCACTTTCATTGTTGAAACAATGTAATACATCCTTGGTATCACGTTTTACAAAAACATTATATAAAATTTCAAACTCGCATATCTCCGTTGCTATAGAAGATACAGATGTGATTTTACACTCAATGTAATCAGGTCGAAGCTCTCTATTGGCTCATCCGAAAGAATTTTACCTATGTGTAATATTCATGCTTAGTTACCATGGAAACTATCATATGAATTAAGTAAACAATCTATTTGTGCATGATTGTAGTCGTTGTCGTGGAGATTTGAAATAAACACTTTCATTGTTGAAACAATGTAATACATCCTTGGAATCACGTTTTACAAAAACATTATATAAAATTTCAAACTCGCATATCTCCGTTACTATAGAAGATACAGAAGCGATTTTACACTCAATGTAATCAGGTCGAAGCTCTCTATTGGCTCATACGAAAAAATTTTACCCATCCGTAATATTCATGCTTAGTTACCATGGAAACTATCATAACAATAAAGTAAACAATCTATTTGTGCATGATTGTAGTCGTTGTCGTGGAGATTTGAAATAACCACTTTCATTGTTGAAACAATGTAATTCATCCTTGGAATCACGTTTTACAAAAACATTATATAAAATTTCAAACTCGCATATCTCCGTTACTATAGAAGATACAGTAGCGATTTTACACTCAATGTAATCAGGTCGAAGCTCTCTATTGGCTCATCCGAAAGAATTTTACCCATGTGTAATATTCATGCTTAGTTACCATGGAAACTATCATTACAATAAAGTAAACAATCTATTTGTGCATTATTGTAGTCGTTGTCGTGGAGATTTGAAATAACCACTTTCATTGTTGAAACAATGTAATACATCCTTGGTATCACGTTTAACAAAAACATTATATAAAATTTCAAACTCGCATATCTCCGTTACTATAGAACATACAGATGTGATTTTACACTCAATGTAATCATGTCGAAGCTCTCTATTGGCTCATCCGGAAAAAAATTACCCATTTGTAATATTCATGCTTAGTTACAATGGAAACTATCATAACAATAAAGTAAACAATCTATTTGGGCATGATTGTAGTCGTTGTCGTGGAGATTTGAAATAACCACTTTCATATTTGAAACAATGTAATACATCCTTGGAATCACGTTTTACAAAAACATTATATAAAATTTCAAACTCGCATATCTCCGTTACTATAGAACATACAGATGTGATTTTACACTCAATGTAATCAGGTCGAAGCTCTCTATTGGCTCATCCGGAAAAATTTTACCCATGTGTAATATTCATGCTTAGTTACCATGGAAACTATCATAACAATAAAGTAAACAATCTATTTGTGCATGATTGTAGTCGTTGTCGTGGAGATTTGAAATAACCACTTTCATTCTTGAAACAATGTAATACATCCTTGGTATCACGTTTTACAAAAACATTATATAAAATTTCAAACTCGCATATCTCCGTTGCTATAGAAGATACAGATGTGATTTTACACTCAATGTAATCAGGTCGAAGCTCTCTATTGGCTCATCCGAAAGAATTTTACCTATGTGTAATATTCATGCTTAGTTACCATGGAAACTATCATATGAATTAAGTAAACAATCTATTTGTGCATGATTGTAGTCGTTGTCGTGGAGATTTGAAATAAACACTTTCATTGTTGAAACAATGTAATACATCCTTGGAATCACGTTTTACAAAAACATTATATAAAATTTCAAACTCGCATATCTCCGTTACTATAGAAGATACAGAAGCGATTTTACACTCAATGTAATCAGGTCGAAGCTCTCTATTGGCTCATACGAAAAAATTTTACCCATCCGTAATATTCATGCTTAGTTACCATGGAAACTATCATAACAATAAAGTAAACAATCTATTTGTGCATGATTGTAGTCGTTGTCGTGGAGATTTGAAATAACCACTTTCATTGTTGAAACAATGTAATACATCCTTGGAATCACGTTTTACAAAAACATTATATAAAATTTCAAACTCGCATATCTCCGTTACTATAGAAGATACAGTAGCGATTTTACACTCAATGTAATCAGGTCGAAGCTCTCTATTGGCTCATCCGAAAGAATTTTACCCATGTGTAATATTCATGCTTAGTTACCATGGAAACTATCATTACAATAAAGTAAACAATCTATTTGTGCATTATTGTAGTCGTTGTCGTGGAGATTTGAAATAACCACTTTCATTGTTGAAACAATGTAATACATCCTTGGTATCACGTTTAACAAAAACATTATATAAAATTTCAAACTCGCATATCTCCGTTACTATAGAACATACAGATGTGATTTTACACTCAATGTAATCATGTCGAAGCTCTCTATTGGCTCATCCGGAAAAAAATTACCCATTTGTAATATTCATGCTTAGTTACAATGGAAACTATCATAACAATAAAGTAAACAATCTATTTGGGCATGATTGTAGTCGTTGTCGTGGAGATTTGAAATAACCACTTTCATATTTGAAACAATGTAATACATCCTTGGAATCACGTTTTACAAAAACATTATATAAAATTTCAAACTCGCATATCTCCGTTACTATAGAACATACAGATGTGATTTTACACTCAATGTAATCATGTCGAAGCTCTCTATTGGCTCATCCGGAAAAAAATTACCCATTTGTAATATTCATGCTTAGTTACAATGGAAACTATCATAACAATAAAGTAAACAATCTATTTGGGCATGATTGTAGTCGTTGTCGTGGAGATTTGAAATAACCACTTTCATATTTGAAACAATGTAATACATCCTTGGAATCACGTTTTACAAAAACATTATATAAAATTTCAAACTCGCATATCTCCGTTACTATAGAACATACAGATGTGATTTTACACTCAATGTAATCAGGTCGAAGCTCTCTATTGGCTCATCCGGAAAAATTTTACCCATGTGTAATATTCATGCTTAGTTACCATGGAAACTATCATAACAATAAAGTAAACAATCTATTTGTGCATGATTGTAGTCGTTGTCGTGGAGATTTGAAATAACCACTTTCATTGTTGAAACAATGTAATACGTCCTTGGAATCACGTTTTACAAAAACATTATATAAAATTTCAAACTCGCATATCTCCGTTACTATAGAAGATACAGTAGCGATTTTACACTCAATGTAATCAGGTCGAAGCTCTCTATTGGCTCATCCGGAAAAAAATTACCCATTTGTAATATTCATGTTTAGTTACCATGGAAACTATCATAACAATAAAGTAAACAATCTATTTGTGCATGATTGTAGTCGTTGTCGTGGAGATTTGAAATAACCACTTTCATTGTTGAAACAATGTAATACGTCCTTGGAATCACGTTTTACAAAAACATTATATAAAATTTCAAACTCGCATATCTCCGTTACTATAGAAGATACAGTAGCGATTTTACACTCAATGTAATCAGGTCGAAGCTCTCTATTGGCTCATCCGGAAAAAAATTACCCATTTGTAATATTCATGTTTAGTTACCATGGAAACTATCATAACAATAAAGTAAACAATCTATTTGTGCATGATTGTAGTCGTTGTCGTGGAGATTTGAAATAACCACTTTCATTGTTGAAACAATGTAATACATCCTTGGTATCACGTTTTACAAAAACATTTTATAAAATTTCAAACTCGCATATCTCCGTTGCTATAGAAGATACAGATGTGATTTTACACTCAATATAATCAGATCGAAGCTCTCTATTGGCTCATCCGAAAGAATTTTACCCATGTGTAATATTCATGCTTAGTTACCATGGAAACTATCATAACAATAAAGTAAACAATCTATTTGTGCATGATTGTAGTCGTTGTCGTGGAGATTTGAAATAACCACTTTCATTCTTGAAACAATGTAATACATCCTTGGTATCACGTTTTACAAAAACATTATATAAAATTTCAAACTCGCATATCTCCGTTGCTATAGAAGATACAGATGTGATTTTACACTCAATGTAATCAGGTCGAAGCTCTCTATTGGCTCATCCGAAAGAATTTTACCTATGTGTAATATTCATGCTTAGTTACCATGGAAACTATCATATGAATTAAGTAAACAATCTATTTGTGCATGATTGTAGTCGTTGTCGTGGAGATTTGAAATAAACACTTTCATTGTTGAAACAATGTAATACATCCTTGGAATCACGTTTTACAAAAACATTATATAAAATTTCAAACTCGCATATCTCCGTTACTATAGAAGATACAGAAGCGATTTTACACTCAATGTAATCAGGTCGAAGCTCTCTATTGGCTCATACGAAAAAATTTTACCCATCCGTAATATTCATGCTTAGTTACCATGGAAACTATCATAACAATAAAGTAAACAATCTATTTGTGCATGATTGTAGTCGTTGTCGTGGAGATTTGAAATAACCACTTTCATTGTTGAAACAATGTAATACATCCTTGGAATCACGTTTTACAAAAACATTATATAAAATTTCAAACTCGCATATCTCCGTTACTATAGAAGATACAGTAGCGATTTTACACTCAATGTAATCAGGTCGAAGCTCTCTATTGGCTCATCCGAAAGAATTTTACCCATGTGTAATATTCATGCTTAGTTACCATGGAAACTATCATTACAATAAAGTAAACAATCTATTTGTGCATTATTGTAGTCGTTGTCGTGGAGATTTGAAATAACCACTTTCATTGTTGAAACAATGTAATACATCCTTGGTATCACGTTTAACAAAAACATTATATAAAATTTCAAACTCGCATATCTCCGTTACTATAGAACATACAGATGTGATTTTACACTCAATGTAATCATGTCGAAGCTCTCTATTGGCTCATCCGGAAAAAAATTACCCATTTGTAATATTCATGCTTAGTTACAATGGAAACTATCATAACAATAAAGTAAACAATCTATTTGGGCATGATTGTAGTCGTTGTCGTGGAGATTTGAAATAACCACTTTCATATTTGAAACAATGTAATACATCCTTGGAATCACGTTTTACAAAAACATTATATAAAATTTCAAACTCGCATATCTCCGTTACTATAGAACATACAGATGTGATTTTACACTCAATGTAATCAGGTCGAAGCTCTCTATTGGCTCATCCGGAAAAATTTTACCCATGTGTAATATTCATGCTTAGTTACCATGGAAACTATCATAACAATAAAGTAAACAATCTATTTGTGCATGATTGTAGTCGTTGTCGTGGAGATTTGAAATAACCACTTTCATTGTTGAAACAATGTAATACGTCCTTGGAATCACGTTTTACAAAAACATTATATAAAATTTCAAACTCGCATATCTCCGTTACTATAGAAGATACAGTAGCGATTTTACACTCAATGTAATCAGGTCGAAGCTCTCTATTGGCTCATCCGGAAAAAAATTACCCATTTGTAATATTCATGTTTAGTTACCATGGAAACTATCATAACAATAAAGTAAACAATCTATTTGTGCATGATTGTAGTCGTTGTCGTGGAGATTTGAAATAACCACTTTCATTGTTGAAACAATGTAATACATCCTTGGTATCACGTTTTACAAAAACATTTTATAAAATTTCAAACTCGCATATCTCCGTTGCTATAGAAGATACAGATGTGATTTTACACTCAATATAATCAGGTCGAAGCTCTCTATTGGCTCATCCGAAAGAATTTTACCCATGTGTAATATTCATGCTTAGTTACCATGGAAACTATCATAACAATAAAGTAAACAATCTATTTGTGCATGATTGTAGTCGTTGTCGTGGAGATTTGAAATAACCACTTTCATTCTTGAAACAATGTAATACATCCTTGGTATCACGTTTTACAAAAACATTATATAAAATTTCAAACTCGCATATCTCCGTTGCTATAGAAGATACAGATGTGATTTTACACTCAATGTAATCAGGTCGAAGCTCTCTATTGGCTCATCCGAAAGAATTTTACCTATGTGTAATATTCATGCTTAGTTACCATGGAAACTATCATATGAATTAAGTAAACAATCTATTTGTGCATGATTGTAGTCGTTGTCGTGGAGATTTGAAATAAACACTTTCATTGTTGAAACAATGTAATACATCCTTGGAATCACGTTTTACAAAAACATTATATAAAATTTCAAACTCGCATATCTCCGTTACTATAGAAGATACAGTAGCGATTTTACACTCAATGTAATCAGGTCGAAGCTCTCTATTGGCTCATCCGAAAGAATTTTACCCATGTGTAATATTCATGCTTAGTTACCGTGGAAACTATCATTACAATAAAGTAAACAATCTATTTGTGCATTATTGTAGTCGTTGTCGTGGAGATTTGAAATAACCACTTTCATTGTTGAAACAATGTAATACATCCTTGGTATCACGTTTAACAAAAACATTATATAAAATTTCAAACTCGCATATCTCCGTTACTATAGAACATACAGATGTGATTTTACACTCAATGTAATCATGTCGAAGCTCTCTATTGGCTCATCCGGAAAAAATTTACCCATTTGTAATATTCATGCTTAGTTACAATGGAAACTATCATAACAATAAAGTAAACAATCTATTTGGGCATGATTGTAGTCGTTGTCGTGGAGATTTGAAATAACCACTTTCATATTTGAAACAATGTAATACATCCTTGGAATCACGTTTTACAAAAACATTATATAAAATTTCAAACTCGCATATCTCCGTTACTATAGAAGATACAGTAGCGATTTTACACTCAATGTAATCAGGTCGAAGCTCTCTATTGGCTCATCCGAAAAAATTTTACCCATGTGTAATATTCATGCTTAGTTACCATGGAAACTATCATAACAATAAAGTAAACAATCTATTTGTGCATGATTGTAGTCGTTGTCGTGGAGATTTGAAATAACCACTTTCATTGTTGAAACAATGTAATACATCCTTGGTATCACGTTTAACAAAAACATTATATAAAATTTCAAACTCGCATATCTCCGTTACTATAGAAGATACAGATGTGATTTTACACTCAATGTAATCAGGTCGAAGCTCTCTATTGGCTCATCCGAAAGAATTTTACCCATGTGTAATATTCATGCTTAGTTACCATGGAAACTATCATAACAATAAAGTAAACAATCTACTTGTGCATGATTGTAGTCGTTGTCGTGGAGATTTGAAATAACCACTTTCATTGTTGAAACAATGTAATACATCCTTGGTATCACGTTTAACAAAAACATTATATAAAATTTCAAACTCGCATATCTCCGTTGCTATAGAAGATACAGATGTGATTTTACACTCAATGTAATCATGTCGAAGCTCTCTATTGGCTCATCCGAAAGAATTTTACCCATGTGTAATATTCATGCTTAGTTACCATGGAAACTATCATAACAATAAAGTAAACAATCTATTTGTGCATGATTGTAGTCGTTGTCGTGGAGATTTGAAATAACCACTTTCATTGTTGAAACAATGTAATACATCCTTGGTATCACGTTTTACAAAAACATTATATAAAATTTCAAACTCGCATATCTCCGTTGCTATAGAAGATACAGATGTGATTTTACACTCAATGTAATCAGGTCGAAGCTCTCTATTGGCTCATCCGAAAGAATTTTACCTATGTGTAATATTCATGCTTAGTTACCATGGAAACTATCATATGAATTAAGTAAACAATCTATTTGTGCATGATTGTAGTCGTTGTCGTGGAGATTTGAAATAAACACTTTCATTGTTGAAACAATGTAATACATCCTTGGAATCACGTTTTACAAAAACATTATATAAAATTTCAAACTCGCATATCTCCGTTACTATAGAAGATACAGAAGCGATTTTACACTCAATGTAATCAGGTCGAAGCTCTCTATTGGCTCATACGAAAAAATTTTACCCATCCGTAATATTCATGCTTAGTTACCATGGAAACTATCATAACAATAAAGTAAACAATCTATTTGTGCATGATTGTAGTCGTTGTCGTGGAGATTTGAAATAACCACTTTCATTGTTGAAACAATGTAATTCATCCTTGGAATCACGTTTTACAAAAACATTATATAAAATTTCAAACTCGCATATCTCCGTTACTATAGAAGATACAGTAGCGATTTTACACTCAATGTAATCAGGTCGAAGCTCTCTATTGGCTCATCCGAAAGAATTTTACCCATGTGTAATATTCATGCTTAGTTACCATGGAAACTATCATTACAATAAAGTAAACAATCTATTTGTGCATTATTGTAGTCGTTGTCGTGGAGATTTGAAATAACCACTTTCATTGTTGAAACAATGTAATACATCCTTGGTATCACGTTTAACAAAAACATTATATAAAATTTCAAACTCGCATATCTCCGTTACTATAGAACATACAGATGTGATTTTACACTCAATGTAATCATGTCGAAGCTCTCTATTGGCTCATCCGGAAAAAAATTACCCATTTGTAATATTCATGCTTAGTTACAATGGAAACTATCATAACAATAAAGTAAACAATCTATTTGGGCATGATTGTAGTCGTTGTCGTGGAGATTTGAAATAACCACTTTCATATTTGAAACAATGTAATACATCCTTGGAATCACGTTTTACAAAAACATTATATAAAATTTCAAACTCGCATATCTCCGTTACTATAGAACATACAGATGTGATTTTACACTCAATGTAATCAGGTCGAAGCTCTCTATTGGCTCATCCGGAAAAATTTTACCCATGTGTAATATTCATGCTTAGTTACCATGGAAACTATCATAACAATAAAGTAAACAATCTATTTGTGCATGATTGTAGTCGTTGTCGTGGAGATTTGAAATAACCACTTTCATTGTTGAAACAATGTAATACGTCCTTGGAATCACGTTTTACAAAAACATTATATAAAATTTCAAACTCGCATATCTCCGTTACTATAGAAGATACAGTAGCGATTTTACACTCAATGTAATCAGGTCGAAGCTCTCTATTGGCTCATCCGGAAAAAAATTACCCATTTGTAATATTCATGTTTAGTTACCATGGAAACTATCATAACAATAAAGTAAACAATCTATTTGTGCATGATTGTAGTCGTTGTCGTGGAGATTTGAAATAACCACTTTCATTGTTGAAACAATGTAATACATCCTTGGTATCACGTTTTACAAAAACATTTTATAAAATTTCAAACTCGCATATCTCCGTTGCTATAGAAGATACAGATGTGATTTTACACTCAATATAATCAGGTCGAAGCTCTCTATTGGCTCATCCGAAAGAATTTTACCCATGTGTAATATTCATGCTTAGTTACCATGGAAACTATCATAACAATAAAGTAAACAATCTATTTGTGCATGATTGTAGTCGTTGTCGTGGAGATTTGAAATAACCACTTTCATTCTTGAAACAATGTAATACATCCTTGGTATCACGTTTTACAAAAACATTATATAAAATTTCAAACTCGCATATCT
Organism: Lepisma saccharinum; assembly: GCF_977018435.1. NCBI lineage: Eukaryota > Metazoa > Arthropoda > Insecta > Zygentoma > Lepismatidae > Lepisma > Lepisma saccharinum. Next base: position 74,855,967 of record NC_139244.1, read on the forward strand.
CCGTTGCTATAGAAGATACAGATGTGATTTTACACTCAATGTAATCAGGTCGAAGCTCTCTATTGGCTCATCCGAAAGAATTTTACCTATGTGTAATATTCATGCTTAGTTACCATGGAAACTATCATATGAATTAAGTAAACAATCTATTTGTGCATGATTGTAGTCGTTGTCGTGGAGATTCGAAATAAACACTTTCATTGTTGAAACAATGTAATACATCCTTGGAATCACGTTTTACAAAAACATTATATAAAATTTCAAACTCGCATATCTCCGTTACTATAGAAGATACAGTAGCGATTTTACACTCAATGTAATCAGGTCGAAGCTCTCTATTGGCTCATCCGAAAGAATTTTACCCATGTGTAATATTCATGCTTAGTTACCGTGGAAACTATCATTACAATAAAGTAAACAATCTATTTGTGCATTATTGTAGTCGTTGTCGTGGAGATTTGAAATAACCACTTTCATTGTTGAAACAATGTAATACATCCTTGGTATCACGTTTAACAAAAACATTATATAAAATTTCAAACTCGCATATCTCCGTTACTATAGAACATACAGATGTGATTTTACACTCAATGTAATCATGTCGAAGCTCTCTATTGGCTCATCCGGAAAAAATTTACCCATTTGTAATATTCATGCTTAGTTACAATGGAAACTATCATAACAATAAAGTAAACAATCTATTTGGGCATGATTGTAGTCGTTGTCGTGGAGATTTGAAATAACCACTTTCATATTTGAAACAATGTAATACATCCTTGGAATCACGTTTTACAAAAACATTATATAAAATTTCAAACTCGCATATCTCCGTTACTATAGAAGATACAGTAGCGATTTTACACTCAATGTAATCAGGTCGAAGCTCTCTATTGGCTCATCCGAAAAAATTTTACCCATGTGTAATATTCATGCTTAGTTACCATGGAAACTATCATAACAATAAAGTAAACAATCTATTTGTGCATGATTGTAGTCGTTGTCGTGGAGATTTGAAATAACCACTTTCATTGTTGAAACAATGTAATACATCCTTGGTATCACGTTTAACAAAAACATTATATAAAATTTCAAACTCGCATATCTCCGTTACTATAGAAGATACAGATGTGATTTTACACTCAATGTAATCAGGTCGAAGCTCTCTATTGGCTCATCCGAAAGAATTTTACCCATGTGTAATATTTATGCTTAGTTACCATGGAAACTATCATAACAATAAAGTAAACAATCTACTTGTGCATGATTGTAGTCGTTGTCGTGGAGATTTGAAATAACCACTTTCATTGTTGAAACAATGTAATACATCCTTGGTATCACGTTTAACAAAAACATTATATAAAATTTCAAACTCGCATATCTCCGTTGCTATAGAAGATACAGATGTGATTTTACACTCAATGTAATCATGTCGAAGCTCTCTATTGGCTCATCCGAAAGAATTTTACCCATGTGTAATATTCATGCTTAGTTACCATGGAAACTATCATAACAATAAAGTAAACAATCTTCTTGTGCATTATTCTAGTCGTTGTCGTGGAGATTTGAAATAACCACTTTCATTGTTGAAACAATGTAATACATCCTTGGTATCACGTTTTACAAAAACATTATATAAAATTTCAAACTCGCATATCTCCGTTGCTATAGAAGATACAGATGTGATTTTACACTCAATGTAATCAGGTCGAAGCTCTCTATTGGCTCATCCGAAAGAATTTTACCTATGTGTAATATTCATGCTTAGTTACCATGGAAACTATCATATGAATTAAGTAAACAATCTATTTGTGCATGATTGTAGTCGTTGTCGTGGAGATTTGAAATAAACACTTTCATTGTTGAAACAATGTAATACATCCTTGGAATCACGTTTTACAAAAACATTATATAAAATTTCAAACTCGCATATCTCCGTTACTATAGAAGATACAGAAGCGATTTTACACTCAATGTAATCAGGTCGAAGCTCTCTATTGGCTCATACGAAAAAATTTTACCCATCCGTAATATTCATGCTTAGTTACCATGGAAACTATCATAACAATAAAGTAAACAATCTATTTGTGCATGATTGTAGTCGTTGTCGTGGAGATTTGAAATAACCACTTTCATTGTTGAAACAATGTAATACATCCTTGGAATCACGTTTTACAAAAACATTATATAAAATTTCAAACTCGCATATCTCCGTTACTATAGAAGATACAGTAGCGATTTTACACTCAATGTAATCAGGTCGAAGCTCTCTATTGGCTCATCCGGAAAAATTTTACCCATGTGTAATATTCATGCTTAGTTACCATGGAAACTATCATAACAATAAAGTAAACAATCTATTTGTGCATGATTGTAGTCGTTGTCGTGGAGATTTGAAATAACCACTTTCATTGTTGAAACAATGTAATACGTCCTTGGAATCACGTTTTACAAAAACATTATATAAAATTTCAAACTCGCATATCTCCGTTACTATAGAAGATACAGTAGCGATTTTACACTCAATGTAATCAGGTCGAAGCTCTCTATTGGCTCATCCGAAAGAATTTTACCCATGTGTAATATTCATGCTTAGTTACCATGGAAACTATCATAACAATAAAGTAAACAATCTATTTGTGCATGATTGTAGTCGTTGTCGTGGAGATTTGAAATAACCACTTTCATTCTTGAAACAATGTAATACATCCTTGGTATCACGTTTTACAAAAACATTATATAAAATTTCAAACTCGCATATCTCCGTTGCTATAGAAGATACAGATGTGATTTTACACTCAATGTAATCAGGTCGAAGCTCTCTATTGGCTCATCCGAAAGAATTTTACCTATGTGTAATATTCATGCTTAGTTACCATGGAAACTATCATATGAATTAAGTAAACAATCTATTTGTGCATGATTGTAGTCGTTGTCGTGGAGATTTGAAATAAACACTTTCATTGTTGAAACAATGTAATACATCCTTGGAATCACGTTTTACAAAAACATTATATAAAATTTCAAACTCGCATATCTCCGTTACTATAGAAGATACAGTAGCGATTTTACACTCAATGTAATCAGGTCGAAGCTCTCTATTGGCTCATCCGAAAGAATTTTACCCATGTGTAATATTCATGCTTAGTTACCGTGGAAACTATCATTACAATAAAGTAAACAATCTATTTGTGCATTATTGTAGTCGTTGTCGTGGAGATTTGAAATAACCACTTTCATTGTTGAAACAATGTAATACATCCTTGGTATCACGTTTAACAAAAACATTATATAAAATTTCAAACTCGCATATCTCCGTTACTATAGAACATACAGATGTGATTTTACACTCAATGTAATCATGTCGAAGCTCTCTATTGGCTCATCCGGAAAAAATTTACCCATTTGTAATATTCATGCTTAGTTACAATGGAAACTATCATAACAATAAAGTAAACAATCTATTTGGGCATGATTGTAGTCGTTGTCGTGGAGATTTGAAATAACCACTTTCATATTTGAAACAATGTAATACATCCTTGGAATCACGTTTTACAAAAACATTATATAAAATTTCAAACTCGCATATCTCCGTTACTATAGAAGATACAGTAGCGATTTTACACTCAATGTAATCAGGTCGAAGTTCTCTATTGGCTCATCCGAAAAAATTTTACCCATGTGTAATATTCATGCTTAGTTACCATGGAAACTATCATAACAATAAAGTAAACAATCTATTTGTGCATGATTGTAGTCGTTGTCGTGGAGATTTGAAATAACCACTTTCATTGTTGAAACAATGTAATACATCCTTGGTATCACGTTTAACAAAAACATTATATAAAATTTCAAACTCGCATATCTCCGTTACTATAGAAGATACAGATGTGATTTTACACTCAATGTAATCAGGTCGAAGCTCTCTATTGGCTCATCCGAATGAATTTTACCCATGTGTAATATTCATGCTTAGTTACCATGGAAACTATCATAACAATAAAGTAAACAATCTATTTGGGCATGATTGTAGTCGTTGTCGTGGAGATTTGAAATAACCACTTTCATATTTGAAACAATGTAATACATCCTTGGAATCACGTTTTACAAAAACATTATATAAAATTTCAAACTCGCATATCTCCGTTACTATAGAAGATACAGTAGCGATTTTACACTCAATGTAATCATGTCGAAGCTCTCTATTGGCTCATCCGAAAGAATTTTACCTATGTGTAATATTCATGCTTAGTTACCATGGAAACTATCATATGAATTAAGTAAACAATCTATTTGTGCATGATTGTAGTCGTTGTCGTGGAGATTTGAAATAAACACTTTCATTGTTGAAACAATGTAATACATCCTTGGAATCACGTTTTACAAAAACATTATATAAAATTTCAAACTCGCATATCTCCGTTACTATAGAAGATACAGAAGCGATTTTACACTCAATGTAATCAGGTCGAAGCTCTCTATTGGCTCATACGAAAAAATTTTACCCATCCGTAATATTCATGCTTAGTTACCATGGAAACTATCATAACAATAAAGTAAACAATCTATTTGTGCATGATTGTAGTCGTTGTCGTGGAGATTTGAAATAACCACTTTCATTGTTGAAACAATGTAATACATCCTTGGAATCACGTTTTACAAAAACATTATATAAAATTTCAAACTCGCATATCTCCGTTACTATAGAAGATACAGTAGCGATTTTACACTCAATGTAATCAGGTCGAAGCTCTCTATTGGCTCATCCGGAAAAATTTTACCCATGTGTAATATTCATGCTTAGTTACCATGGAAACTATCATAACAATAAAGTAAACAATCTATTTGTGCATGATTGTAGTCGTTGTCGTGGAGATTTGAAATAACCACTTTCATTGTTGAAACAATGTAATACGTCCTTGGAATCACGTTTTACAAAAACATTATATAAAATTTCAAACTCGCATATCTCCGTTACTATAGAAGATACAGTAGCGATTTTACACTCAATGTAATCAGGTCGAAGCTCTCTATTGGCTCATCCGGAAAAAAATTACCCATTTGTAATATTCATGTTTAGTTACCATGGAAACTATCATAACAATAAAGTAAACAATCTATTTGTGCATGATTGTAGTCGTTGTCGTGGAGATTTGAAATAACCACTTTCATTGTTGAAACAATGTAATACATCCTTGGTATCACGTTTTACAAAAACATTTTATAAAATTTCAAACTCGCATATCTCCGTTGCTATAGAAGATACAGATGTGATTTTACACTCAATATAATCAGGTCGAAGCTCTCTATTGGCTCATCCGAAAGAATTTTACCCATGTGTAATATTCATGCTTAGTTACCATGGAAACTATCATAACAATAAAGTAAACAATCTATTTGTGCATGATTGTAGTCGTTGTCGTGGAGATTTGAAATAACCACTTACATTCTTGAAACAATGTAATACATCCTTGGTATCACGTTTTACAAAAACATTATATAAAATTTCAAACTCGCATATCTCCGTTGCTATAGAAGATACAGATGTGATTTTACACTCAATGTAATCAGGTCGAAGCTCTCTATTGGCTCATCCGAAAGAATTTTACCTATGTGTAATATTCATGCTTAGTTACCATGGAAACTATCATATGAATTAAGTAAACAATCTATTTGTGCATGATTGTAGTCGTTGTCGTGGAGATTTGAAATAAACACTTTCATTGTTGAAACAATGTAATACATCCTTGGAATCACGTTTTACAAAAACATTATATAAAATTTCAAACTCGCATATCTCCGTTACTATAGAAGATACAGAAGCGATTTTACACTCAATGTAATCAGGTCGAAGCTCTCTATTGGCTCATACGAAAAAATTTTACCCATCCGTAATATTCATGCTTAGTTACCATGGAAACTATCATAACAATAAAGTAAACAATCTATTTGTGCATGATTGTAGTCGTTGTCGTGGAGATTTGAAATAACCACTTTCATTGTTGAAACAATGTAATACGTCCTTGGAATCACGTTTTACACAAACATTATATAAAATTTCAAACTCGCATATCTCCGTTACTATAGAAGATACAGTAGCGATTTTACACTCAATGTAATCAGGTCGAAGCTCTCTATTGGCTCATCCGGAAAAAAATTACCCATTTGTAATATTCATGTTTAGTTACCATGGAAACTATCATAACAATAAAGTAAACAATCTATTTGTGCATGATTGTAGTCGTTGTCGTGGAGATTTGAAATAAACACTTTCATTGTTGAAACAATGTAATACATCCTTGGAATCACGTTTTACAAAAACATTATATAAAATTTCAAACTCGCATATCTCCGTTACTATAGAAGATACAGTAGCGATTTTACACTCAATGTAATCAGGTCGAAGCTCTCTATTGGCTCATCCGAAAGAATTTTACCCATGTGTAATATTCATGCTTAGTTACCGTGGAAAGTATCATTACAATAAAGTAAACAATCTATTTGTGCATTATTGTAGTCGTTGTCGTGGAGATTTGAAATAACCACTTTCATTGTTGAAACAATGTAATACATCCTTGGTATCACGTTTAACAAAAACATTATATAAAATTTCAAACTCGCATATCTCCGTTACTATAGAACATACAGATGTGATTTTACACTCAATGTAATCATGTCGAAGCTCTCTATTGGCTCATCCGGAAAAAATTTACCCATTTGTAATATTCATGCTTAGTTACAATGGAAACTATCATAACAATAAAGTAAACAATCTATTTGGGCATGATTGTAGTCGTTGTCGTGGAGATTTGAAATAACCACTTTCATATTTGAAACAATGTAATACATCCTTGGAATCACGTTTTACAAAAACATTATATAAAATTTCAAACTCGCATATCTCCGTTACTATAGAAGATACAGTAGCGATTTTACACTCAATGTAATCAGGTCGAAGCTCTCTATTGGCTCATCCGAAAAAATTTTACCCATGTGTAATATTCATGCTTAGTTACCATGGAAACTATCATAACAATAAAGTAAACAATCTATTTGTGCATGATTGTAGTCGTTGTCGTGGAGATTTGAAATAACCACTTTCATTGTTGAAACAATGTAATACATCCTTGGTATCACGTTTAACAAAAACATTATATAAAATTTCAAACTCGCATATCTCCGTTACTATAGAAGATACAGATGTGATTTTACACTCAATGTAATCAGGTCGAAGCTCTCTATTGGCTCATCCGAAAGAATTTTACCCATGTGTAATATTCATGCTTAGTTACCATGGAAACTATCATAACAATAAAGTAAACAATCTACTTGTGCATGATTGTAGTCGTTGTCGTGGAGATTTGAAATAACCACTTTCATTGTTGAAACAATGTAATACATCCTTGGTATCACGTTTAACAAAAACATTATATAAAATTTCAAACTCGCATATCTCCGTTGCTATAGAAGATACAGATGTGATTTTACACTCAATGTAATCATGTCGAAGCTCTCTATTGGCTCATCCGAAAGAATTTTACCCATGTGTAATATTCATGCTTAGTTACCATGGAAACTATCATAACAATAAAGTAAACAATCTACTTGTGCATTATTCTAGTCGTTGTCGTGGAGATTTGAAATAACCACTTTCATTGTTGAAACAATGTAATACATCCTTGGTATCACGTTTTACAAAAACATTATATAAAATTTCAAACTCGCATATCTCCGTTGCTATAGAAGATACAGATGTGATTTTACACTCAATGTAATCAGGTCGAAGCTCTCTATTGGCTCATCCGAAAGAATTTTACCTATGTGTAATATTCATGCTTAGTTACCATGGAAACTATCATATGAATTAAGTAAACAATCTATTTGTGCATGATTGTAGTCGTTGTCGTGGAGATTTGAAATAAACACTTTCATTGTTGAAACAATGTAATACATCCTTGGAATCACGTTTTACAAAAACATTATATAAAATTTCAAACTCGCATATCTCCGTTACTATAGAAGATACAGAAGCGATTTTACACTCAATGTAATCAGGTCGCAGCTCTCTATTGGCTCATACGAAAAAATTTTACCCATCCGTAATATTCATGCTTAGTTACCATGGAAACTATCATAACAATAAAGTAAACAATCTATTTGTGCATGATTGTAGTCGTTGTCGTTGAGATTTGAAATAACCACTTTCATTGTTGAAACAATGTAATACATCCTTGGAATCACGTTTTACAAAAACATTATATAAAATTTCAAACTCGCATATCTCCGTTACTATAGAAGATACAGTAGCGATTTTACACTCAATGTAATCAGGTCGAAGCTCTCTATTGGCTCATCCGAAAGAATTTTACCCATGTGTAATATTCATGCTTAGTTACCATGGAAACTATCATTACAATAAAGTAAACAATCTATATGTGCATTATTGTAGTCGTTGTCGTGGAGATTTGAAATAACCACTTTCATTGTTGAAACAATGTAATACATCCTTGGTATCACGTTTAACAAAAACATTATATAAAATTTCAAACTCGCATATCTCCGTTACTATAGAACATACAGATGTGATTTTACACTCAATGTAATCATGTCGAAGCTCTCTATTGGCTCATCCGGAAAAAATTTACCCATTTGTAATATTCATGCTTAGTTACAATGGAAACTATCATAACAATAAAGTAAACAATCTATTTGGGCATGATTGTAGTCGTTGTCGTGGAGATTTGAAATAACCACTTTCATATTTGAAACAATGTAATACATCCTTGGAATCACGTTTTACAAAAACATTATATAAAATTTCAAACTCGCATATCTCCGTTACTATAGAACATACAGATGTGATTTTACACTCAATGTAATCAGGTCGAAGCTCTCTATTGGCTCATCCGGAAAAATTTTACCCATGTGTAATATTCATGCTTAGTTACCATGGAAACTATCATAACAATAAAGTAAACAATCTATTTGTGCATGATTGTAGTCGTTGTCGTGGAGATTTGAAATAACCACTTTCATTGTTGAAACAATGTAATACGTCCTTGGAATCACGTTTTACAAAAACATTATATAAAATTTCAAACTCGCATATCTCCGTTACTATAGAAGATACAGTAGCGATTTTACACTCAATGTAATCAGGTCGAAGCTCTCTATTGGCTCATCCGGAAAAAAATTACCCATTTGTAATATTCATGTTTAGTTACCATGGAAACTATCATAACAATAAAGTAAACAATCTATTTGTGCATGATTGTAGTCGTTGTCGTGGAGATTTGAAATAACCACTTTCATATTTGAAACAATGTAATACATCCTTGGAATCACGTTTTACAAAAACATTATATAAAATTTCAAACTCGCATATCTCCGTTACTATAGAAGATACAGTAGCGATTTTACACTCAATGTAATCAGGTCGAAGCTCTCTATTGGCTCATCCGAAAAAATTTTACCCATGTGTAATATTCATGCTTAGTTACCATGGAAACTATCATAACAATAAAGTAAACAATCTATTTGTGCATGATTGTAGTCGTTGTCGTGGAGATTTGAAATAACCACTTTCATTGTTGAAACAATGTAATACATCCTTGGTATCACGTTTAACAAAAACATTATATAAAATTTCAAACTCGCATATCTCCGTTACTATAGAAGATACAGATGTGATTTTACACTCAATGTAATCAGGTCGAAGCTCTCTATTGGCTCATCCGAAAGAATTTTACCCATGTGTAATATTCATGCTTAGTTACCATGGAAACTATCATAACAATAAAGTAAACAATCTACTTGTGCATGATTGTAGTCGTTGTCGTGGAGATTTGAAATAACCACTTTCATTGTTGAAACAATGTAATACATCCTTGGTATCACGTTTAACAAAAACATTATATAAAATTTCAAACTCGCATATCTCCGTTGCTATAGAAGATACAGATGTGATTTTACACTCAATGTAATCATGTCGAAGCTCTCTATTGGCTCATCCGAAAGAATTTTACCCATGTGTAATATTCATGCTTAGTTACCATGGAAACTATCATAACAATAAAGTAAACAATCTACTTGTGCATTATTCTAGTCGTTGTCGTGGAGATTTGAAATAACCACTTTCATTGTTGAAACAATGTAATACATCCTTGGTATCACGTTTTACAAAAACATTATATAAAATTTCAAACTCGCATATCTCCGTTGCTATAGAAGATACAGATGTGATTTTACACTCAATGTAATCAGGTCGAAGCTCTCTATTGGCTCATCCGAAAGAATTTTACCTATGTGTAATATTCATGCTTAGTTACCATGGAAACTATCATATGAATTAAGTAAACAATCTATTTGTGCATGATTGTAGTCGTTGTCGTGGAGATTTGAAATAAACACTTTCATTGTTGAAACAATGTAATACATCCTTGGAATCACGTTTTACAAAAACATTATATAAAATTTCAAACTCGCATATCTCCGTTACTATAGAAGATACAGAAGCGATTTTACACTCAATGTAATCAGGTCGCAGCTCTCTATTGGCTCATACGAAAAAATTTTACCCATCCGTAATATTCATGCTTAGTTACCATGGAAACTATCATAACAATAAAGTAAACAATCTATTTGTGCATGATTGTAGTCGTTGTCGTGGAGATTTGAAATAACCACTTTCATTGTTGAAACAATGTAATACATCCTTGGAATCACGTTTTACAAAAACATTATATAAAATTTCAAACTCGCATATCTCCGTTACTATAGAAGATACAGTAGCGATTTTACACTCAATGTAATCAGGTCGAAGCTCTCTATTGGCTCATCCGAAAGAATTTTACCCATGTGTAATATTCATGCTTAGTTACCATGGAAACTATCATTACAATAAAGTAAACAATCTATTTGTGCATTATTGTAGTCGTTGTCGTGGAGATTTGAAATAACCACTTTCATTGTTGAAACAATGTAATACATCCTTGGTATCACGTTTAACAAAAACATTATATAAAATTTCAAACTCGCATATCTCCGTTACTATAGAACATACAGATGTGATTTTACACTCAATGTAATCATGTCGAAGCTCTCTATTGGCTCATCCGGAAAAAATTTACCCATGTGTAATATTCATGCTTAGTTACCATGGAAACTATCATTACAATAAAGTAAACAATCTATTTGTGCATTATTGTAGTCGTTGTCGTGGAGATTTGAAATAACCACTTTCATTGTTGAAACAATGTAATACATCCTTGGTATCACGTTTAACAAAAACATTATATAAAATTTCAAACTCGCATATCTCCGTTACTATAGAACATACAGATGTGATTTTACACTCAATGTAATCATGTCGAAGCTCTCTATTGGCTCATCCGGAAAAAATTTACCCATTTGTAATATTCATGCTTAGTTACAATGGAAACTATCATAACAATAAAGTAAACAATCTATTTGGGCATGATTGTAGTCGTTGTCGTGGAGATTTGAAATAACCACTTTCATATTTGAAACAATGTAATACATCCTTGGAATCACGTTTTACAAAAACATTATATAAAATTTCAAACTCGCATATCTCCGTTACTATAGAACATACAGATGTGATTTTACACTCAATGTAATCAGGTCGAAGCTCTCTATTGGCTCATCCGGAAAAATTTTACCCATGTGTAATATTCATGCTTAGTTACCATGGAAACTATCATAACAATAAAGTAAACAATCTATTTGTGCATGATTGTAGTCGTTGTCGTGGAGATTTGAAATAACCACTTTCATTGTTGAAACAATGTAATACGTCCTTGGAATCACGTTTTACAAAAACATTATATAAAATTTCAAACTCGCATATCTCCGTTACTATAGAAGATACAGTAGCGATTTTACACTCAATGTAATCAGGTCGAAGCTCTCTATTGGCTCATCCGGAAAAAAATTACCCATTTGTAATATTCATGTTTAGTTACCATGGAAACTATCATAACAATAAAGTAAACAATCTATTTGTGCATGATTGTAGTCGTTGTCGTGGAGATTTGAAATAACCACTTTCATATTTGAAACAATGTAATACATCCTTGGAATCACGTTTTACAAAAACATTATATAAAATTTCAAACTCGCATATCTCCGTTACTATAGAAGATACAGTAGCGATTTTACACTCAATGTAATCAGGTCGAAGCTCTCTATTGGCTCATCCGAAAAAATTTTACCCATGTGTAATATTCATGCTTAGTTACCATGGAAACTATCATAACAATAAAGTAAACAATCTATTTGTGCATGATTGTAGTCGTTGTCGTGGAGATTTGAAATAACCACTTTCATTGTTGAAACAATGTAATACATCCTTGGTATCACGTTTAACAAAAACATTATATAAAATTTCAAACTCGCATATCTCCGTTACTATAGAAGATACAGATGTGATTTTACACTCAATGTAATCAGGTCGAAGCTCTCTATTGGCTCATCCGAAAGAATTTTACCCATGTGTAATATTCATGCTTAGTTACCATGGAAACTATCATAACAATAAAGTAAACAATCTACTTGTGCATGATTGTAGTCGTTGTCGTGGAGATTTGAAATAACCACTTTCATTGTTGAAACAATGTAATACATCCTTGGTATCACGTTTAACAAAAACATTATATAAAATTTCAAACTCGCATATCTCCGTTGCTATAGAAGATACAGATGTGATTTTACACTCAATGTAATCATGTCGAAGCTCTCTATTGGCTCATCCGAAAGAATTTTACCCATGTGTAATATTCATGCTTAGTTACCATGGAAACTATCATAACAATAAAGTAAACAATCTACTTGTGCATTATTCTAGTCGTTGTCGTGGAGATTTGAAATAACCACTTTCATTGTTGAAACAATGTAATACATCCTTGGTATCACGTTTTACAAAAACATTATATAAAATTTCAAACTCGCATATCTCCGTTGCTATAGAAGATACAGATGTGATTTTACACTCAATGTAATCAGGTCGAAGCTCTCTATTGGCTCATCCGAAAGAATTTTACCTATGTGTAATATTCATGCTTAGTTACCATGGAAACTATCATATGAATTAAGTAAACAATCTATTTGTGCATGATTGTAGTCGTTGTCGTGGAGATTTGAAATAAACACTTTCATTGTTGAAACAATGTAATACATCCTTGGAATCACGTTTTACAAAAACATTATATAAAATTTCAAACTCGCATATCTCCGTTACTATAGAAGATACAGAAGCGATTTTACACTCAATGTAATCAGGTCGCAGCTCTCTATTGGCTCATACGAAAAAATTTTACCCATCCGTAATATTCATGCTTAGTTACCATGGAAACTATCATAACAATAAAGTAAACAATCTATTTGTGCATGATTGTAGTCGTTGTCGTGGAGATTTGAAATAACCACTTTCATTGTTGAAACAATGTAATACATCCTTGGAATCACGTTTTACAAAAACATTATATAAAATTTCAAACTCGCATATCTCCGTTACTATAGAAGATACAGTAGCGATTTTACACTCAATGTAATCAGGTCGAAGCTCTCTATTGGCTCATCCGAAAGAATTTTACCCATGTGTAATATTCATGCTTAGTTACCATGGAAACTATCATTACAATAAAGTAAACAATCTATTTGTGCATTATTGTAGTCGTTGTCGTGGAGATTTGAAATAACCACTTTCATTGTTGAAACAATGTAATACATCCTTGGTATCACGTTTAACAAAAACATTATATAAAATTTCAAACTCGCATATCTCCGTTACTATAGAACATACAGATGTGATTTTACACTCAATGTAATCATGTCGAAGCTCTCTATTGGCTCATCCGGAAAAAATTTACCCATTTGTAATATTCATGCTTAGTTACAATGGAAACTATCATAACAATAAAGTAAACAATCTATTTGGGCATGATTGTAGTCGTTGTCGTGGAGATTTGAAATAACCACTTTCATATTTGAAACAATGTAATACATCCTTGGAATCACGTTTTACAAAAACATTATATAAAATTTCAAACTCGCATATCTCCGTTACTATAGAACATACAGATGTGATTTTACACTCAATGTAATCAGGTCGAAGCTCTCTATTGGCTAATCCGGAAAAATTTTACCCATGTGTAATATTCATGCTTAGTTACCATGGAAACTATCATAACAATAAAGTAAACAATCTATTTGTGCATGATTGTAGTCGTTGTCGTGGAGATTTGAAATAACCACTTTCATTGTTGAAACAATGTAATACGTCCTTGGAATCACGTTTTACAAAAACATTATATAAAATTTCAAACTCGCATATCTCCGTTACTATAGAAGATACAGTAGCGATTTTACACTCAATGTAATCAGGTCGAAGCTCTCTATTGGCTCATCCGGAAAAAAATTACCCATTTGTAATATTCATGTTTAGTTACCATGGAAACTATCATAACAATAAAGTAAACAATCTATTTGTGCATGATTGTAGTCGTTGTCGTGGAGATTTGAAATAACCACTTTCATATTTGAAACAATGTAATACATCCTTGGAATCACGTTTTACAAAAACATTATATAAAATTTCAAACTCGCATATCTCCGTTACTATAGAAGATACAGTAGCGATTTTACACTCAATGTAATCAGGTCGAAGCTCTCTATTGGCTCATCCGAAAAAATTTTACCCATGTGTAATATTCATGCTTAGTTACCATGGAAACTATCATAACAATAAAGTAAACAATCTATTTGTGCATGATTGTAGTCGTTGTCGTGGAGATTTGAAATAACCACTTTCATTGTTGAAACAATGTAATACATCCTTGGTATCACGTTTAACAAAAACATTATATAAAATTTCAAACTCGCATATCTCCGTTACTATAGAAGATACAGATGTGATTTTACACTCAATGTAATCAGGTCGAAGCTCTCTATTGGCTCATCCGAAAGAATTTTACCCATGTGTAATATTCATGCTTAGTTACCATGGAAACTATCATAACAATAAAGTAAACAATCTACTTGTGCATGATTGTAGTCGTTGTCGTGGAGATTTGAAATAACCACTTTCATTGTTGAAACAATGTAATACATCCTTGGTATCACGTTTAACAAAAACATTATATAAAATTTCAAACTCGCATATCTCCGTTGCTATAGAAGATACAGATGTGATTTTACACTCAATGTAATCATGTCGAAGCTCTCTATTGGCTCATCCGAAAGAATTTTACCCATGTGTAATATTCATGCTTAGTTACCATGGAAACTATCATAACAATAAAGTAAACAATCTACTTGTGCATTATTCTAGTCGTTGTCGTGGAGATTTGAAATAACCACTTTCATTGTTGAAACAATGTAATACATCCTTGGTATCACGTTTTACAAAAACATTATATAAAATTTCAAACTCGCATATCTCCGTTGCTATAGAAGATACAGATGTGATTTTACACTCAATGTAATCAGGTCGAAGCTCTCTATTGGCTCATCCGAAAGAATTTTACCTATGTGTAATATTCATGCTTAGTTACCATGGAAACTATCATATGAATTAAGTAAACAATCTATTTGTGCATGATTGTAGTCGTTGTCGTGGAGATTTGAAATAAACACTTTCATTGTTGAAACAATGTAATACATCCTTGGAATCACGTTTTACAAAAACATTATATAAAATTTCAAACTCGCATATCTCCGTTACTATAGAAGATACAGAAGCGATTTTACACTCAATGTAATCAGGTCGAAGCTCTCTATTGGCTCATACGAAAAAATTTTACCCATCCGTAATATTCATGCTTAGTTACCATGGAAACTATCATAACAATAAAGTAAACAATCTATTTGTGCATGATTGTAGTCGTTGTCGTGGAGATTTGAAATAACCACTTTCATTGTTGAAACAATGTAATACATCCTTGGAATCACGTTTTACAAAAACATTATATAAAATTTCAAACTCGCATATCTCCGTTACTATAGAAGATACAGTAGCGATTCTACACTCAATGTAATCAGGTCGAAGCTCTCTATTGGCTCATCCGAAAGAATTTTACCCATGTGTAATATTCATGCTTAGTTACCATGGAAACTATCATTACAATAAAGTAAACAATCTATTTGTGCATTATTGTAGTCGTTTTCGTGGAGATTTGAAATAACCACTTTCATTGTTGAAACAATGTAATACATCCTTGGTATCACGTTTAACAAAAACATTATATAAAATTTCAAACTCGCATATCTCCGTTACTATAGAACATACAGATGTGATTTTACACTCAATGTAATCATGTCGAAGCTCTCTATTGGCTCATCCGGAAAAAATTTACCCATTTGTAATATTCATGCTTAGTTACAATGGAAACTATCATAACAATAAAGTAAACAATCTATTTGGGCATGATTGTAGTCGTTGTCGTGGAGATTTGAAATAACCACTTTCATATTTGAAACAATGTAATACATCCTTGGAATCACGTTTTACAAAAACATTATATAAAATTTCAAACTCGCATATCTCCGTTACTATAGAACATACAGATGTGATTTTACACTCAATGTAATCAGGTCGAAGCTCTCTATTGGCTCATCCGGAAAAATTTTACCCATGTGTAATATTCATGCTTAGTTACCATGGAAACTATCATAACAATAAAGTAAACAATCTATTTGTGCATGATTGTAGTCGTTGTCGTGGAGATTTGAAATAACCACTTTCATTGTTGAAACAATGTAATACGTCCTTGGAATCACGTTTTACAAAAACATTATATAAAATTTCAAACTCGCATATCTCCGTTACTATAGAAGATACAGTAGCGATTTTACACTCAATGTAATCAGGTCGAAGCTCTCTATTGGCTCATCCGGAAAAAAATTACCCATTTGTAATATTCATGTTTAGTTACCATGGAAACTATCATAACAATAAAGTAAACAATCTATTTGTGCATGATTGTAGTCGTTGTCGTGGAGATTTGAAATAACCACTTTCATTGTTGAAACAATGTAATACATCCTTGGTATCACGTTTTACAAAAACATTTTATAAAATTTCAAACTCGCATATCTCCGTTGCTATAGAAGATACAGATGTGATTTTACACTCAATATAATCAGGTCGATGCTCTCTATTGGCTCATCCGAAAGAATTTTACCCATGTGTAATATTCATGCTTAGTTACCATGGAAACTATCATAACAATAAAGTAAACAATCTATTTGTGCATGATTGTAGTCGTTGTCGTGGAGATTTGAAATAACCACTTTCATTCTTGAAACAATGTAATACATCCTTGGTATCACGTTTTACAAAAACATTATATAAAATTTCAAACTCGCATATCTCCGTTGCTATAGAAGATACAGATGTGATTTTACACTCAATGTAATCAGGTCGAAGCTCTCTATTGGCTCATCCGAAAGAATTTTACCTATGTGTAATATTCATGCTTAGTTACCATGGAAACTATCATATGAATTAAGTAAACAATCTATTTGTGCATGATTGTAGTCGTTGTCGTGGAGATTTGAAATAAACACTTTCATTGTTGAAACAATGTAATACATCCTTGGAATCACGTTTTACAAAAACATTATATAAAATTTCAAACTCGCATATCTCCGTTACTATAGAAGATACAGTAGCGATTTTACACTCAATGTAATCAGGTCAAAGATCTCTATTGGCTCATCCGAAAGAATTTTACCCATGTGTAATATTCATGCTTAGTTACCATGGAAACTATCATAACAAGAAAGTAAACAATCTACTTGTGCATGATTGTAGTCATTGTCGTGGAGATTTGAAATAACCACTTTCATTGTTGAAACAATGTAATACATCCTTGGTATCACGTTTAACAAAAACATTATATAAAATTTCAAACTCGCATATCTCCGTTGCTATAGAAGATACAGATGTGATTTTACACTCAATGTAATCATGTCGAAGCTCTCTATTGGCTCATCCGAAAGAATTTTACCCATGTGTAATATTCATGCTTAGTTACCATGGAAACTATCATAACAATAAAGTAAACAATCTACTTGTGCATTATTCTAGTCGTTGTCGTGGAGATTTGAAATAACCACTTTCATTGTTGAAACAATGTAATACATCCTTGGTATCACGTTTTACAAAAACATTATATAAAATTTCAAACTCGCATATCTCCGTTGCTATAGAAGATACAGATGTGATTTTACACTCAATGTAATCAGGTCGAAGCTCTCTATTGGCTCATCCGAAAGAATTTTACCTATGTGTAATATTCATGCTTAGTTACCATGGAAACTATCATATGAATTAAGTAAACAATCTATTTGTGCATGATTGTAGTCGTTGTCGTGGAGATTTGAAATAAACACTTTCATTGTTGAAACAATGTAATACATCCTTGGAATCACGTTTTACAAAAACATTATATAAAATTTCAAACTCGCATATCTCCGTTACTATAGAAGATACAGAAGCGATTTTACACTCAATGTAATCAGGTCGAAGCTCTCTATTGGCTCATAGGAAAAAATTTTACCCATCCGTAATATTCATGCTTAGTTACCATGGAAACTATCATAACAATAAAGTAAACAATCTATTTGTGCATGATTGTAGTCGTTGTCGTGGAGATTTGAAATAACCACTTTCATTGTTGAAACAATGTAATACATCCTTGGAATCACGTTTTACAAAAACATTATATAAAATTTCAAACTCGCATATCTCCGTTACTATAGAAGATACAGTAGCGATTTTACACTCAATGTAATCAGGTCGAAGCTCTCTATTGGCTCATCCGAAAGAATTTTACCAATGTGTAATATTCATGCTTAGTTACCATGGAAACTATCATTACAATAAAGTAAACAATCTATTTGTGCATTATTGTAGTCGTTGTCGTGGAGATTTGAAATAACCACTTTCATTGTTGAAACAATGTAATACATCCTTGGTATCACGTTTAACAAAAACATTATATAAAATTTCAAACTCGCATATCTCCGTTACTATAGAACATACAGATGTGATTTTACACTCAATGTAATCATGTCGAAGCTCTCTATTGGCTCATCCGGAAAAAATTTACCCATTTGTAATATTCATGCTTAGTTACAATGGAAACTATCATAACAATAAAGTAAACAATCTATTTGGGCATGATTGTAGTCGTTGTCGTGGAGATTTGAAATAACCACTTTCATATTTGAAACAATGTAATACATCCTTGGAATCACGTTTTACAAAAACATTATATAAAATTTCAAACTCGCATATCTCCGTTACTATAGAAGATACAGATGTGATTTTACACTCAATGTAATCAGGTCGAAGCTCTCTATTGGCTCATCCGAAAGAATTTTACCCATGTGTAATATTCATGCTTAGTTACCATGGAAACTATCATAACAATAAAGTAAACAATCTATTTGTGCATGATTGTAGTCGTTGTCGTGGAGATTTGAAATAACCACTTTCATTGTTGAAACAATGTAATACATCCTTGGTATCACGTTTTACAAAAACATTTTATAAAATTTCAAACTCGCATATCTCCGTTGCTATAGAAGATACAGATGTGATTTTACACTCAATATAATCAGGTCGAAGCTCTCTATTGGCTCATCCGAAAGAATTTTACCCATGTGTAATATTCATGCTTAGTTACCATGGAAACTATCATAACAATAAAGTAAACAATCTATTTGTGCATGATTGTAGTCGTTGTCGTGGAGATTTGAAATAACCACTTTCATTCTTGAAACAATGTAATACATCCTTGAAATCACGTTTGACAAGAACATTATATAAAATTTCAAACTCGCATATCTCCGTTACTATAGAAGATACAGATGTGATTTTACACTCAATGTAATCAGGTCGAAGCTCTCTATTGGCTCATCCGGAAAAAAATTACCCATGTGTAATATTCATGCTTAGTTACCATGGAAACTATCATAACAATAAAGTAAACAATCTATTTGTGCATGATTGTAGTCGTTGTCGTGGAGATTTGAAATAACCACTTTCATTGTTGAAACAATGTAATACATCCTTGGAATCACGTTTTACAAAAACATTATATAAAATTTCAAACTCGCATATCTCCGTTACTATAGAAGATACAGTAGCGATTTTACACTCAATGTAATCAGGTCGAAGCTCTCTATTGGCTCATCCGAAAGAATTTTACCCATGTGTAATATTCATGCTTAGTTACCATGGAAACTATCATTACAATAAAGTAAACAATCTATTTGTGCATTATTGTAGTCGTTGTCGTGGAGATTTGAAATAACCACTTTCATTGTTGAAACAATGTAATACATCCTTGGTATCACGTTTAACAAAAACATTATATAAAATTTCAAACTCGCATATCTCCGTTGCTATAGAAGATACAGATGTGATTTTACACTCAATGTAATCAGGTCGAAGCTCTCTATTGGCTCATCCGAAAGAATTTTACCCATGTGTAATATTCATGCTTAGTTACCATGGAAACTATCATTACAATAAAGTAAACAATCTATTTGTGCATGATTGTAGTCGTCGTGGAGATTTGAAATAACCACTTTCATTGTTGAAACAATGTAATACATCCTTGGTATCACGTTTTACAAAAACATTATATAAAATTTCAAACTCGCATATCTCCGTTGCTATAGAAGATACAGATGTGATTTTACACTCAATGCAATCAGGTCGAAGCTCTCTATTGGCTCATCCGAAAGAATTTTACCCATGTGTAATATTCATGCTTAGTTACCATGGAAACTATCATTACAATAAAGTAAACAATCTATTTGTGCATGATTGTAGTCGTTGTCGTGGAGATTTGAAATAACCACTTTCATTGTTGAAACAATGTAATACATCCTTGGTATTACGTTTAACAAAAACATTATATAAAATTTCAAACTCGCATATCTCCGTTACTATAGAACATATAGATGTGATTTTACACTCAATGTAATCAGGTCGAAGCTCTCTATTGGCTCATCCGGAAAAATTTTACCCATGTGTAATATTCATGCTTAGTTACCATGGAAACTATCATAACAATAAAGTAAACAATCTATTTGTGCATGATTGTAGTCGTTGTCGTGGAGATTTGAAATAACCACTTTCATTGTTGAAACAATGTAATACGTCCTTGGAATCACGTTTTACAAAAACATTATATAAAATTTCAAACTCGCATATCTCCGTTACTATAGAAGATACAGATGTGATTTTACACTCAATGTAATCATGTCGAAGCTCTCTATTGGCTCATCCGAAAGAATTTTACCCATGTGTAATATTCATGCTTAGTTACCATGGAAACTATCATAACAATAAAGTAAACAATCTACTTGTGCATTATTCTAGTCGTTGTCGTGGAGATTTGAAATAACCACTTTCATTGTTGAAACAATGTAATACATCCTTGGTATCACGTTTAACAAAAACATTATATAAAATTTCAAACTCGCATATCTCCATTACTATAGAACATATAGATGTGATTTTACACTCAATGTAATCAGGTCGAAGCTCTCTATTGGCTCATCCGAAAGAATTTTACCCATGTGTAATATTCATGCTTAGTTACCATGGAAACTATCATAACAATAAAGTAAACAATCTATTTGTGCATGATTGTAGTCGTTGTCGTGGAGATTTGAAATAACCACTTTCATTCTTGAAACAATGTAATACATCCTTGGTATCACGTTTTACAAAAACATTATATAAAATTTCAAACTCGCATATCTCCGTTGCTATAGAAGATACAGATGTGATTTTACACTCAATGTAATCAGGTCGAAACTCTCTATTGGCTCATACGAAAAAATTTTACCCATCCGTAATATTCATGCTTAGTTACCATGGAAACTATCATAACAATAAAGTAAACAATCTATTTGTGCATGATTGTAGTCGTTGTCGTGGAGATTTGAAATAACCACTTTCATTGTTGAAACAATGTAATACATCCTTGGAATCACGTTTTACAAAAACATTATATAAAATTTCAAACTCGCATATCTCCGTTACTATAGAAGATACAGTAGCGATTTTACACTCAATGTAATCAGGTCGAAGCTCTCTATTGGCTCATCCGAAAGAATTTTACCCATGTGTAATATTCATGCTTAGTTACCATGGAAACTATCATTACAATAAAGTAAACAATCTATTTGTGCATTATTGTAGTCGTTGTCGTGGAGATTTGAAATAACCACTTTCATTGTTGAAACAATGTAATACATCCTTGGTATCACGTTTAACAAAAACATTATATAAAATTTCAAACTCGCATATCTCCGTTACTATAGAACATACAGATGTGATTTTACACTCAATGTAATCATGTCGAAGCTCTCTATTGGCTCATCCGGAAAAAATTTACCCATTTGTAATATTCATGCTTAGTTACAATGGAAACTATCATAACAATAAAGTAAACAATCTATTCGGGCATGATTGTAGTCGTTGTCGTGGAGATTTGAAATAACCACTTTCATATTTGAAACAATGTAATACATCCTTGGAAT
Organism: Lepisma saccharinum; assembly: GCF_977018435.1. Taxonomy (NCBI): domain Eukaryota; kingdom Metazoa; phylum Arthropoda; class Insecta; order Zygentoma; family Lepismatidae; genus Lepisma; species Lepisma saccharinum. The sequence continues at coordinate 74,878,551 of NC_139244.1, forward strand.
CACGTTTTACAAAAACATTATATAAAATTTCAAACTCGCATATCTCCGTTACTATAGAAGATACAGTAGCGATTTTACACTCAATGTAATCAGGTCGAAGCTCTCTATTGGCTCATCCGAAAGAATTTTACCCATGTGTAATATTCATGCTTAGTTACCATGGAAACTATCATAACAATAAAGTAAACAATCTACTTGTGCATGATTGTAGTCGTTGTCGTGGAGATTTGAAATAACCACTTTCATTGTTGAAACAATGTAATACATCCTTGGTATCACGTTTTACAAAAACATTATATAAAATTTCAAACTCGCATATCTCCGTTGCTATAGAAGATACAGATGTGATTTTACACTCAATGTAATCAGGTCGAAGCTCTCTATTGGCTCATCCGAAAGAATTTTACCCATGTGTAATATTCATGCTTAGTTACCATGGAAACTATCATAACAATAAAGTAAACAATCTACTTGTGCATTATTCTAGTCGTTGTCGTGGAGATTTGAAATAACCACTTTCATTGTTGAAACAATGTAATACATCCTTGGTATCACGTTTAACAAAAACATTATATAAAATTTCAAACTCGCATATCTCCGTTACTATAGAAGATACAGATGTGATTTTACACTCAATGTAATCAGGTCGAAGCCCTCTATTGGCTCATCCGGAAAAAAATTACCCATGTGTAATATTCATGCTTAGTTACCATGGAAACTATCATAACAATAAAGTAAACAATCTATTTGTGCATGATTGTAGTCGTTGTCGTGGAGATTTGAAATAACCACTTTCATTGTTGAAACAATGTAATACATCCTTGGAATCACGTTTTACAAAAACATTATATAAAATTTCAAACTCGCATATCTCCGTTACTATAGAAGATACAGTAGCGATTTTACACTCAATGTAATCAGGTCGAAGCTCTCTATTGGCTCATCCGAAAGAATTTTACCCATGTGTAATATTCATGCTTAGTTACCATGGAAACTATCATTACAATAAAGTAAACAATCTATTTGTGCATTATTGTAGTCGTTGTCGTGGAGATTTGAAATAACCACTTTCATTGTTGAAACAATGTAATACATCCTTGGTATCACGTTTAACAAAAACATTATATAAAATTTCAAACTCGCATATCTCCGTTGCTATAGAAGATACAGATGTGATTTTACACTCAATGTAATCAGGTCGAAGCTCTCTATTGGCTCATCCGAAAGAATTTTACCCATGTGTAATATTCATGCTTAGTTACCATGGAAACTATCATTACAATAAAGTAAACAATCTATTTGTGCATGATTGTAGTCGTCGTGGAGATTTGAAATAACCACTTTCATTGTTGAAACAATGTAATACATCCTTGGTATCACGTTTTACAAAAACATTATATAAAATTTCAAACTCGCATATCTCCGTTGCTATAGAAGATACAGATGTGATTTTACACTCAATGCAATCAGGTCGAAGCTCTCTATTGGCTCATCCGAAAGAATTTTACCCATGTGTAATATTCATGCTTAGTTACCATGGAAACTATCATTACAATAAAGTAAACAATCTATTTGTGCATGATTGTAGTCGTTGTCGTGGAGATTTGAAATAACCACTTTCATTGTTGAAACAATGTAATACATCCTTGGTATTACGTTTAACAAAAACATTATATAAAATTTCAAACTCGCATATCTCCGTTACTATAGAACATACAGATGTGATTTTACACTCAATGTAATCAGGTCGAAGCTCTCTATTGGCTCATCCGGAAAAATTTTACCCATGTGTAATATTCATGCTTAGTTACCATGGAAACTATCATAACAATAAAGTAAACAATCTATTTGTGCATGATTGTAGTCGTTGTCGTGGAGATTTGAAATAACCACTTTCATTGTTGAAACAATGTAATACGTCCTTGGAATCACGTTTTACAAAAACATTATATAAAATTTCAAACTCGCATATCTCCGTTACTATAGAAGATACAGATGTGATTTTACACTCAATGTAATCATGTCGAAGCTCTCTATTGGCTCATCCGAAAGAATTTTACCCATGTGTAATATTCATGCTTAGTTACCATGGAAACTATCATAACAATAAAGTAAACAATCTACTTGTGCATTATTCTAGTCGTTGTCGTGGAGATTTGAAATAACCACTTTCATTGTTGAAACAATGTAATACATCCTTGGTATCACGTTTAACAAAAACATTATATAAAATTTCAAACTCGCATATCTCCATTACTATAGAACATATAGATGTGATTTTACACTCAATGTAATCAGGTCGAAGCTCTCTATTGGCTCATCCGAAAGAATTTTACCCATGTGTAATATTCATGCTTAGTTACCATGGAAACTATCATAACAATAAAGTAAACAATCTATTTGTGCATGATTGTAGTCGTTGTCGTGGAGATTTGAAATAACCACTTTCATTCTTGAAACAATGTAATACATCCTTGGTATCACGTTTTACAAAAACATTATATAAAATTTCAAACTCGCATATCTCCGTTGCTATAGAAGATACAGATGTGATTTTACACTCAATGTAATCAGGTCGAAGCTCTCTATTGGCTCATCCGAAAGAATTTTACCTATGTGTAATATTCATGCTTAGTTACCATGGAAACTATCATATGAATTAAGTAAACAATCTATTTGTGCATGATTGTAGTCGTTGTCGTGGAGATTTGAAATAAACACTTTCATTGTTGAAACAATGTAATACATCCTTGGAATCACGCTTTACAAAAACATTATATAAAATTTCAAACTCGCATATCTCCGTTACTATAGAAGATACAGAAGCGATTTTACACTCAATGTAATCAGGTCGAAGCTCTCTATTGGCTCATACGAAAAAATTTTACCCATCCGTAATATTCATGCTTAGTTACCATGGAAACTATCATAACAATAAAGTAAACAATCTATTTGTGCATGATTGTAGTCGTTGTCGTGGAGATTTGAAATAACCACTTTCATTGTTGAAACAATGTAATACATCCATGGAATCACGTTTTACAAAAACATTATATAAAATTTCAAACTCGCATATCTCCGTTACTATAGAAGATACAGTAGCGATTTTACACTCAATGTAATCAGGTCGAAGCTCTCTATTGGCTCATCCGAAAGAATTTTACCCATGTGTAATATTCATGCTTAGTTACCATGGAAACTATCATTACAATAAAGTAAACAATCTATTTGTGCATTATTGTAGTCGTTGTCGTGGAGATTTGAAATAACCACTTTCATTGTTGAAACAATGTAATACATCCTTGGTATCACGTTTAACAAAAACATTATATAAAATTTCAAACTCGCATATCTCCGTTACTATAGAACATACAGATGTGATTTTACACTCAATGTAATCATGTCGAAGCTCTCTATTGGCTCATCCGGAAAAAATTTACCCATTTGAAATATTCATGCTTAGTTACAATGGAAACTATCATAACAATAAAGTAAACAATCTATTTGGGCATGATTGTAGTCGTTGTCGTGGAGATTTGAAATAACCACTTTCATATTTGAAACAATGTAATACATCCTTGGAATCACGTTTTACAAAAACATTATATAAAATTTCAAACTCGCATATCTCCGTTACTATAGAAGATACAGTAGCGATTTTACACTCAATGTAATCAGGTCGAAGCTCTCTGTTGGCTCATCCGAAAAAATTTTACCCATGTGTAATATTCATGCTTAGTTACTATGGAAACTATCATAACAATAAAGTAAACAATCTATTTGTGCATGATTGTAGTCGTTGTCGTGGAGATTTGAAATAACCACTTTCATTGTTGAAACAATGTAATACATCCTTGGTATCACGTTTAACAAAAACATTATATAAAATTTCAAACTCGCATATCTCCGTTACTATAGAAGATACAGATTTGATTTTACACTCAATGTAATCAGGTCGAAGCTCTCTATTGGCTCATCCGAAAGAATTTTACCCATGTGTAATATTCATGCTTAGTTACCATGGAAACTATCATAACAATAAAGTAAACAATCTACTTGTGCATTATTCTAGTCGTTGTCGTGGAGATTTGAAATAACCACTTTCATTGTTGAAACAATGTAATACATCCTTGGTATCACGTTTAACAAAAACATTATATAAAATTTCAAACTCGCATATCTCCATTACTATAGAACATATAGATGTGCTTTTACACTCAATGTAATCAGGTCGAAGCTCTCTATTGGCTCATCCGAAAGAATTTTACCCATGTGTAATATTCATGCTTAGTTACCATGGAAACTATCATTACAATAAAGTAAACAATCTATTTGTGCATGATTGTAGTCGTCGTGGAGATTTGAAATAACCACTTTCATTGTTGAAACAATGTAATACATCCTTGGTATCACGTTTTACAAAAACATTATATAAAATTTCAAACTCGCATATCTCCGTTGCTATAGAAGATACAGATGTGATTTTACACTCAATGTAATCAGGTCGAAGCTCTCTATTGGCTCATCCGAAAGAATTTTACCCATGTGTAATATTCATGCTTAGTTACCATGGAAACTATCATTACAATAAAGTAAACAATCTATTTGTGCATGATTGTAGTCGTTGTCGTGGAGATTTGAAATAACCACTTTCATTGTTGAAACAATGTAATACATCCTTGGTATTACGTTTAACAAAAACATTATATAAAATTCAAACTCGCATATCTCCGTTACTATAGAACATACAGATGTGATTTTACACTCAATGTAATCAGGTCGAAGCTCTCTATTGGCTCATCCGGAAAAAAATTACCCATTTGTAATATTCATGTTTAGTTACCATGGAAACTATCATAACAATAAAGTAAACAATCTATTTGTGCATGATTGTAGTCGTTGTCGTGGAGATTTGAAATAACCACTTTCATTGTTGAAACAATGTAATACATCCTTGGTATCACGTTTTACAAAAACATTTTATAAAATTTCAAACTCGCATATCTCCGTTGCTATAGAAGATACAGATGTGATTTTACACTCAATATAATCAGGTCGAAGCTCTCTATTGGCTCATCCTAAAGAATTTTACCCATGTGTAATATTCATGCTTAGTTACCATGGAAACTATCATAACAATAAAGTAAACAATCTATTTGTGCATGATTGTAGTCGTTGTCGTGGAGATTTGAAATAACCACTTTCATTCTTGAAACAATGTAATACATCCTTGGTATCACGTTTTACAAAAACATTATATAAAATTTCAAACTCGCATATCTCCGTTGCTATAGAAGATACAGATGTGATTTTACACTCAATGTAATCAGGTCGAAGCTCTCTATTGGCTCATCCGAAAGAATTTTACCTATGTGTAATATTCATGCTTAGTTACCATGGAAACTATCATATGAATTAAGTAAACAATCTATTTGTGCATGATTGTAGTCGTTGTCGTGGAGATTTGAAATAAACACTTTCATTGTTGAAACAATGTAATACATCCTTGGAATCACGTTTTACAAAAACATTATATAAAATTTCAAACTCGCATATCTCCGTTACTATAGAAGATACAGTAGCGATTTTACACTCAATGTAATCAGGTCGAAGCTCTCTATTGGCTCATCCGAAAGAATTTTACCCATGTGTAATATTCATGCTTAGTTACCATGGAAACTATCATTACAATAAAGTAAACAATCTATTTGTGCATTATTGTAGTCGTTGTCGTGGAGATTTGAAATAACCACTTTCATTGTTGAAACAATGTAATACATCCTTGGTATCACGTTTAACAAAAACATTATATAAAATTTCAAACTCGCATATCTCCGTTGCTATAGAAGATACAGATGTGATTTTACACTCAATGCAATCAGGTCGAAGCTCTCTATTTGCTCATCCGAAAGAATTTTACCCATGTGTAATATTCATGCTTAGTTACCATGGAAACTATCATTACAATAAAGTAAACAATCTATTTGTGCATGATTGTAGTCGTTGTCGTGGAGATTTGAAATAACCACTTTCATTGTTGAAACAATGTAATACATCCTTGGTATTACGTTTAACAAAAACATTATATAAAATTTCAAACTCGCATATCTCCGTTACTATAGAACATACAGATGTGATTTTACACTCAATGTAATCAGGTCGAAGCTCTCTATTGGCTCATCCGGAAAAATTTTACCCATGTGTAATATTCATGCTTAGTTACCATGGAAACTATCATAACAATAAAGTAAACAATCTATTTGTGCATGATTGTAGTCGTTGTCGTGGAGATTTGAAATAACCACTTTCATTGTTGAAACAATGTAATACGTCCTTGGAATCACGTTTTACAAAAACATTATATAAAATTTCAAACTCGCATATCTCCGTTACTATAGAAGATACAGTAGCGATTTTACACTCAATGTAATCAGGTCGAAGCTCTCTATTGGCTCATCCGGAAAAAAATTACCCATTTGTAATATTCATGTTTAGTTACCATGGAAACTATCATAACAATAAAGTAAACAATCTATTTGTGCATGATTGTAGTCGTTGTCGTGGAGATTTGAAATAACCACTTTCATTGTTGAAACAATGTAATACATCCTTGGTATCACGTTTAACAAAAACATTATATAAAATTTCAAACTCGCATATCTCCGTTACTATAGAACATACAGATGTGATTTTACACTCAATGTAATCATGTCGAAGCTCTCTATTGGCTCATCCGGAAAAAATTTACCCATCTGTAATATTCATGCTTAGTTACAATGGAAACTATCATAACAATAAAGTAAACAATCTATTTGGGCATGATTGTAGTCGTTGTCGTGGAGATTTGAAATAACCACTTTCATTGTTGAAACAATGTAATACATCCTTGGAATCACGTTTTACAAAAACATTATATAAAATTTCAAACTCGCATATCTCCGTTACTATAGAAGATACAGTAGCGATTTTACACTCAATGTAATCAGGTCGAAGCTCTCTATTGGCTCATCCGAAAAAATTTTACCCATGTGTAATATTCATGCTTAGTTACCATGGAAACTATCATAACAATAAAGTAAACAATCTATTTGTGCATGATTGTAGTCGTTGTCGTGGAGATTTGAAATAACCACTTTCATTGTTGAAACAATGTAATACATCCTTGGTATCACGTTTAACAAAAACATTATATAAAATTTCAAACTCGCATATCTCCGTTACTATAGAAGATACAGATGTGATTTTACACTCAATGTAATCAGGTCGAAGCTCTCTATTGGCTCATCCGAAAGAATTTTACCCATGTGTAATATTCATGCTTAGTTACCATGGAAACTATCATAACAATAAAGTAAACAATCTATTTGTGCATGATTGTAGTCGTTGTCGTGGAGATTTGAAATAACCACTTTCATTGTTGAAACAATGTAATACATCCTTGGTATCACGTTTTACAAAAACATTATATAAAATTTCAAACTCGCATATCTCCGTTGCTATAGAAGATACAGATGTGATTTTACACTCAATGTAATCATGTCGAAGCTATCTATTGGCTCATCCGAAAGAATTTTACCCATGTGTAATATTCATGCTTAGTTACCATGGAAACTATCATAACAATAAAGTAAACAATCTATTTGTGCATTATTGTAGTCGTTGTCGTGGAGATTTGAAATAACCACTTTCATTGTTGAAACAATGTAATACATCCTTGGTATCACGTTTAACAAAAACATTATATAAAATTTCAAACTCGCATATCTCCATTACTATAGATCATATAGATGTGATTTTACACTCAATGTAATCAGGTCGAAGCTCTCTATTGGCTCATCCGGAAAAATTTTACCCATGTGTAATATTCATGCTAAGTTACCATGGAAACTATCATAACAATAAAGTAAACAATCTACTTGTGCATGATTTTAGTCGTTGTCTTGGAGATTTGAAATAACCACTTTCATTGTTGAAACAATGTAATACATCCTTGGAATCACTTTTGACAAAAACATTATATAAAATTTCAAACGCGCATATCTCCGTTACTATAGAAGATACATAAGTGATTTTACACTCAATGTAATCATGTCGAAGCTCTCTATTGGCTCATCCGGAAAAAATTTACCCATTTGTAATATTCATGCTTAGTTACCATGGAAACTATCATAACAATAAAGTAAACAATCTATTTGTGCATGATTGTAGTCGTTGTCGTGGAGATTTGAAATAACCACTTTCATTGTTGAAAAAAATGTAATACATCCTTGGTATCACGTTTTACAAAAACATTATATAAAATTTCAAACTCGCATATCTCCGTTGCTATAGAAGATACAGATGTGATTTTACACTCAATGTAATCAGGTCGAAGCTCTCTATTGGCTCATCCGAAAGAATTTTACCCATGTGTAATATTCATGCTTAGTTACCATGGAAACTATCATTACAATAAAGTAAACAATCTATTTGTGCATGATTGTAGTCGTTGTCGTGGAGATTTGAAATAACCACTTTCATTGTTGAAACAATGTAATACATCCTTGGTATCACGTTTTACAAAAACATTTTATAAAATTTCAAACTCGCATATCTCCGTTGCTATAGAAGATACAGATGTGATTTTACACTCAATATAATCAGGTCGAAGCTCTCTATTGGCTCATCCGAAAGAATTTTACCCATGTGTAATATTCATGCTTAGTTACCATGGAAACTATCATAACAATAAAGTAAACAATCGATTTGTGCATGATTGTAGTCGTTGTCGTGGAGATTTGAAATAACCACTTTCATTCTTGAAACAATGTAATACATCCTTGGTATCACGTTTTACAAAAACATTATATAAAATTTCAAACTCGCATATCTCCGTTGCTATAGAAGATACAGATGTGATTTTACACTCAATGTAATCAGGTCGAAGCTCTCTATTGGCTCATCCGGAAAAAAATTACCCATTTGTAATATTCATGTTTAGTTACCATGGAAACTATCATAACAATAAAGTAAACAATCTATTTGTGCATGATTGTAGTCGTTGTCGTGGAGATTTGAAATAACCACTTTCATTGTTGAAACAATGTAATACATCCTTGGTATCACGTTTAACAAAAACATTATATAAAATTTCAAACTCGCATATCTCCGTTACTATAGAACATACAGATGTGATTTTACACTCAATGTAATCATGTCGAAGCTCTCTATTGGCTCATCCGGAAAAAATTTACCCATCTGTAATATTCATGCTTAGTTACAATGGAAACTATCATAACAATAAAGTAAACAATCTATTTGGGCATGATTGTAGTCGTTGTCGTGGAGATTTGAAATAACCACTTTCATTGTTGAAACAATGTAATACATCCTTGGAATCACGTTTTACAAAAACATTATATAAAATTTCAAACTCGCATATCTCCGTTACTATAGAAGATACAGTAGCGATTTTACACTCAATGTAATCAGGTCGAAGCTCTCTATTGGCTCATCCGAAAAAATTTTACCCATGTGTAATATTCATGCTTAGTTACCATGGAAACTATCATAACAATAAAGTAAACAATCTATTTGTGCATGATTGTAGTCGTTGTCGTGGAGATTTGAAATAACCACTTTCATTGTTGAAACAATGTAATACATCCTTGGTATCACGTTTAACAAAAACATTATATAAAATTTCAAACTCGCATATCTCCGTTACTATAGAAGATACAGATGTGATTTTACACTCAATGTAATCAGGTCGAAGCTCTCTATTGGCTCATCCGAAAGAATTTTACCCATGTGTAATATTCATGCTTAGTTACCATGGAAACTATCATAACAATAAAGTAAACAATCTACTTGTGCATGATTGTAGTCGTTGTCGTGGAGATTTGAAATAACCACTTTCATTGTTGAAACAATGTAATACATCCTTGGTATCACGTTTTACAAAAACATTATATAAAATTTCAAACTCGCATATCTCCGTTGCTATAGAAGATACAGATGTGATTTTACACTCAATGTAATCATGTCGAAGCTATCTATTGGCTCATCCGAAAGAATTTTACCCATGTGTAATATTCATGCTTAGTTACCATGGAAACTATCATAACAATAAAGTAAACAATCTATTTGTGCATTATTCTAGTCGTTGTCGTGGAGATTTGAAATAACCACTTTCATTGTTGAAACAATGTAATACATCCTTGGTATCACGTTTAACAAAAACATTATATAAAATTTCAAACTCGCATATCTCCATTACTATAGATCATATAGATGTGATTTTACACTCAATGTAATCAGGTCGAAGCTCTCTATTGGCTCATCCGGAAAAATTTTACCCATGTGTAATATTCATGCTAAGTTACCATGGAAACTATCATAACAATAAAGTAAACAATCTACTTGTGCATGATTTTAGTCGTTGTCTTGGAGATTTGAAATAACCACTTTCATTGTTGAAACAATGTAATACATCCTTGGAATCACTTTTGACAAAAACATTATATAAAATTTCAAACTCGCATATCTCCGTTACTATAGAAGATACATAAGTGATTTTACACTCAATGTAATCATGTCGAAGCTCTCTATTGGCTCATCCGGAAAAAATTTACCCATTTGTAATATTCATGCTTAGTTACCATGGAAACTATCATAACAATAAAGTAAACAATCTATTTGTGCATGATTGTAGTCGTTGTCGTGTAGATTTGAAATAACCACTTTCATTGTTGAAAAAAATGTAATACATCCTTGGTATCACGTTTTACAAAAACATTATATAAAATTTCAAACTCGCATATCTCCGTTGCTATAGAAGATACAGATGTGATTTTACACTCAATGTAATCAGGTCGAAGCTCTCTATTGGCTCATCCGAAAGAATTTTACCCATGTGTAATATTCATGCTTAGTTACCATGGAAACTATCATTACAATAAAGTAAACAATCTATTTGTGCATGATTGTAGTCGTTGTCGTGGAGATTTGAAATAACCACTTTCATTGTTGAAACAATGTAATACATCCTTGGTATCACGTTTTACAAAAACATTTTATAAAATTTCAAACTCGCATATCTCCGTTGCTATAGAAGATACAGATGTGATTTTACACTCAATATAATCAGGTCGAAGCTCTCTATTGGCTCATCCGAAAGAATTTTACCCATGTGTAATATTCATGCTTAGTTACCATGGAAACTATCATAACAATAAAGTAAACAATCGATTTGTGCATGATTGTAGTCGTTGTCGTGGAGATTTGAAATAACCACTTTCATTCTTGAAACAATGTAATACATCCTTGGTATCACGTTTTACAAAAACATTATATAAAATTTCAAACTCGCATATCTCCGTTGCTATAGAAGATACAGATGTGATTTTACACTCAATGTAATCAGGTCGAAGCTCTCTATTGGCTCATCCGAAAGAATTTTACCTATGTGTAATATTCATGCTTAGTTACCATGGAAACTATCATATGAATTAAGTAAACAATCTATTTGTGCATGATTGTAGTCGTTGTCGTGGAGATTTGAAATAAACACTTTCATTGTTGAAACAATGTAATACATCCTTGGAATCACGTTTTACAAAAACATTATATAAAATTTCAAACTCGCATATCTCTGTTACTATAGAAGATACAGAAGCGATTTTACACTCAATGTAATCAGGTCGAAGCTCTCTATTGGCTCATCCGAAAAAATTTTACCCATTCGTAATATTCATGCTTAGTTACCATGGAAACTATCATAACAATAAAGTAAACAATCTATTTGTGCATGATTGTAGTCGTTGTCGTGGAGATTTGAAATAACCACTTTCATTGTTGAAACAATGTAATACATCCTCGGTATCACGTTTTACAAAAACATTATATAAAATTTCAAACTCGCATATCTCCGTTGCTATAGAAGATACAGATGTGATTTTACACTCAATGTAATCAGGTCGAAGCTCTCTATTGGCTCATCCGAAAAAATTTTACCCATTCGTAATATTCATGCTTAGTTACCATGGAAACTATCATAACAATAAAGTAAACAATCTATTTGTGCATGATTGTAGTCGTTGTCGTGGAGATTTGAAATCACCACTTTCATTGTTGAAACAATGTAATACATCCTTGGTATCACGTTTTACAAAAACATTATATAAAATTTCAAACTCGCATATCTCCGTTGCTATAGAAGATACAGATGTGATTTTACACTCAATGTAATCAGGTCGAAGCTCTCTATTGGCTCATCCGAAAGAATTTTACCCATGTGTAATATTCATGCTTAGTTACCATGGAAACTATCATTACAATAAAGTAAACAATCTATTTGTGCATGATTGTAGTCGTCGTGGAGATTTGAAATAACCACTTTCATTGTTGAAACAATGTAATACATCCTTGGTATCACGTTTTACAAAAACATTATATAAAATTTCAAACTCGCATATCTCCGTTGCTATAGAAGATACAGATGTGATTTTACACTCAATGTAATCAGGTCGAAGCTCTCTATTGGCTCATCCGAAAGAATTTTACCCATGTGTAATATTCATGCTTAGTTACCATGGAAACTATCATTACAATAAAGTAAACAATCTATTTGTGCATGATTGTAGTCGTTGTCGTGGAGATTTGAAATAACCACTTTCATTGTTGAAACAATGTAATACATCCTTGGTATTACGTTTAACAAAAACATTATATAAAATTTCAAACTCGCATATCTCCGTTACTATAGAACATACAGATGTGATTTTACACTCAATGTAATCAGGTCGAAGCTCTCTATTGGCTCATCCGGAAAAAATTTACCCATGTGTAATATTCATGCTTAGTTACCATGGAAACTATCATAACAATAAAGTAAACAATCTATTTGTGCATGATTGTAGTCGTTGTCGTGGAGATTTGAAATAACCACTTTCATTGTTGAAACAATGTAATACGTCCTTGGAATCACGTTTTACAAAAACATTATATAAAATTTCAAACTCGCATATCTCCGTTACTATAGAAGATACAGTAGCGATTTTACACTCAATGTAATCAGGTCGAAGCTCTCTATTGGCTCATCCGGAAAAAAATTACCCATTTGTAATATTCATGTTTAGTTACCATGGAAACTATCATAACAATAAAGTAAACAATCTATTTGTGCATGATTGTAGTCGTTGTCGTGGAGATTTGAAATAACCACTTTCATTGTTGAAACAATGTAATACATCCTTGGTATCACGTTTTACAAAAACATTTTATAAAATTTCAAACTCGCATATCTCCGTTGCTATAGAAGATACAGATGTGATTTTACACTCAATATAATCAGGTCGAAGCTCTCTATTGGCTCATCCGAAAGAATTTTACCCATGTGTAATATTCATGCTTAGTTACCATGGAAACTATCATAACAATAAAGTAAACAATCTATTTGTGCATGATTGTAGTCGTCGTGGAGATTTGAAATAACCACTTTCATTCTTGAAACAATGTAATACATCCTTGGTATCACGTTTTACAAAAACATTATATAAAATTTCAAACTCGCATATCTCCGTTGCTATAGAAGATACAGATGTGATTTTACACTCAATGTAATCAGGTCGAAGCTCTCTATTGGCTCATCCGAAAAAATTTTACCTATGTGTAATATTCATGCTTAGTTACCATGGAAACTATCATATGAATTAAGTAAACAATCTATTTGTGCATGATTGTAGTCGTTGTCTTGGAGATTTGAAATAAACACTTTCATTGTTGAAACAATGTAATACATCCTTGGAATCACGTTTTACAAAAACATTATATAAAATTTCAAACTCGCATATCTCCGTTACTATAGAAGATACAGTAGCGATTTTACACTCAATGTAATCAGGTCGAAGCTCTCTATTGGCTCATCCGAAAGAATTTTACCCATGTGTAATATTCATGCTTAGTTACCATGGAAACTATCATTACAATAAAGTAAACAATCTATTTGTGCATTATTGTAGTCGTTGTCGTGGAGATTTGAAATAACCACTTTCATATTTGAAACAATGTAATACATCCTTGGAATCACGTTTTACAAAAACATTATATAAAATTTCAAACTCGCATATCTCCGTTACTATAGAAGATACAGTAGCGATTTTACACTCAATGTAATCAGGTCGAAGCTCTCTATTGGCTCATCCGAAAAAATTTTACCCATGTGTAATATTCATGCTTAGTTACCATGGAAACTATCATAACAATAAAGTAAACAATCTATTTGTGCATGATTGTAGTCGTTGTCGTGGAGATTTGAAATAACCACTTTCATTGTTGAAACAATGTAATACATCCTTGGTATCACGTTTAACAAAAACATTATATAAAATTTCAAACTCGCATATCTCCGTTACTATAGAAGATACAGATGTGATTTTACACTCAATGTAATCAGGTCGAAGCTCTCTATTGGCTCATCCGAAAGAATTTTACCCATGTGTAATATTCATGCTTAGTTACCATGGAAACTATCATAACAATAAAGTAAACAATCTACTTGTGCATGATTGTAGTCGTTGTCGTGGAGATTTGAAATAACCACTTTCATTGTTGAAACAATGTAATACATCCTTGGTATCACGTTTAACAAAAACATTATATAAAATTTCAAACTCGCATATCTCCGTTGCTATAGAAGATACAGATGTGATTTTACACTCAATGTAATCATGTCGAAGCTCTCTATTGGCTCATCCGAAAGAATTTTACCCATGTGTAATATTCATGCTTAGTTACCATGGAAACTATCATAACAATAAAGTAAACAATCTACTTGTGCATTGTTCTAGTCGTTGTCGTGGAGATTTGAAATAACCACTTTCATTGTTGAAACAATGTAATACATCCTTGGTATCACGTTTAACAAAAACATTATATAAAATTTCAAACTCGCATATCTCCATTACTATAGAACATATAGATGTGATTTTACACTCAATGTAATCAGGTCGAAGCTCTCTATTGGCTCATCCGAAAGAATTTTACCCATGTGTAATATTCATGCTTAGTTACCATGGAAACTATCATAACAATAAAGTAAACAATCTATTTGTGCATGATTGTAGTCGTTGTCGTGGAGATTTGAAATAACCACTTTCATTCTTGAAACAATGTAATACATCCTTGGTATCACGTTTTACAAAAACATTATATAAAATTTCAAACTCGCATATCTCCGTTGCTATAGAAGATACAGATGTGATTTTACACTCAATGTAATCAGGTCGAAGCTCTCTATTGGCTCATCCGAAAGAATTTTACCTATGTGTAATATTCATGCTTAGTTACCATGGAAACTATCATATGAATTAAGTAAACAATCTATTTGTGCATGATTGTAGTCGTTGTCGTGGAGATTTGAAATAAACACTTTCATTGTTGAAACAATGTAATACATCCTTGGAATCACGTTTTACAAAAACATTATATAAAATTTCAAACTCGCATATCTCCGTTACTATAGAAGATACAGTAGCGATTTTACACTCAATGTAATCAGGTCGAAGCTCTCTATTGGCTCATCCGAAAGAATTTTACCCATGTGTAATATTCATGCTTAGTTACCATGGAAACTATCATTACAATAAAGTAAACAATCTATTTGTGCATTATTGTAGTCGTTGTCGTGGAGATTTGAAATAACCACTTTCATTGTTGAAACAATGTAATACATCCTTGGTATCACGTTTAACAAAAACATTATATAAAATTTCAAACTCGCATATCTCCGTTACTATAGAACATACAGATGTGATTTTACACTCAATGTAATCATGTCGAAGCTCTCTATTGGCTCATCTTGAAAAAATTTACCCATTTGTAATATTCATGCTTAGTTACAATGGAAACTATCATAACAATAAAGTAAACAATCTATTTGGGCATGATTGTAGTCGTTGTCGTGGAGATTTGAAGTAACCACTTTCATATTTGAAACAATGTAATACATCCTTGGAATCACGTTTTACAAAAACATTATATAAAATTTCAAACTCGCATATCTCCGTTACTATAGAAGATACAGTAGCGATTTTACACTCAATGTAATCAGGTCGAAGCTCTCTATTGGCTCATCCGAAAAAATTTTACCCATGTGTAATATTCATGCTTAGTTACCATGGAAACTATCATAACAATAAAGTAAACAATCTATTTGTGCATGATTGTAGTCGTTGTCGTGGAGATTTGAAATAACCACTTTCATTGTTGAAACAATGTAATACATCCTTGGTATCACGTTTAACAAAAACATTATATAAAATTTCAAACTCGCATATCTCCGTTACTATAGAAGATACAGATGTGATTTTACACTCAATGTAATCAGGTCGAAGCTCTCTATTGGCTCATCCGAAAGAATTTTACCCATGTGTAATATTCATGCTTAGTTACCATGGAAACTATCATAACAATAAAGTAAACAATCTACTTGTGCATGATTGTAGTCGTTGTCGTGGAGATTTGAAATAACCACTTTCATTGTTGAAACAATGTAATACATCCTTGGTATCACGTTTAACAAAAACATTATATAAAATTTCAAACTCGCATATCTCCGTTGCTATAGAAGATACAGATGTGATTTTACACTCAATGTAATCATGTCGAAGCTCTCTATTGGCTCATCCGAAAGAATTTTACCATGTGTAATATTCATGCTTAGTTACCATGGAAACTATCATAACAATAAAGTAAACAATCTACTTGTGCATTATTCTAGTCGTTGTCGTGGAGATTTGAAATAACCACTTTCATTGTTGAAACAATGTAATACATCCTTGGTATCACGTTTAACAAAAACATTATATAAAATTTCAAACTCGCATATCTCCATTACTATAGAACATATAGATGTGATTTTACACTCAATGTAATCAGGTCGAAGCTCTCTATTGGCTCATCCGAAAGAATTTTACCCATGTGTAATATTCATGCTTAGTTACCATGGAAACTATCATTACAATAAAGTAAACAATCTATTTGTGCATGATTGTAGTCGTCGTGGAGATTTGAAATAACCACTTTCATTGTTGAAACAATGTAATACATCCTTGGTATCACGTTTTACAAAAACATTATATAAAATTTCAAACTCGCATATCTCCGTTGCTATAGAAGATACAGATGTGATTTTACACTCAATGTAATCAGGTCGAAGCTCTCTATTGGCTCATCCGAAAGAATTTTACCCATGTGTAATATTCATGCTTAGTTACCATGGAAACTATCATTACAATAAAGTAAAAAATCTATTTGTGCATGATTGTAGTCGTTGTCGTGGAGATTTGAAATAACCACTTTCATTGTTGAAACAATGTAATACATCCTTGGTATTACGTTTAACAAAAACATTATATAAAATTCAAACTCGCATATCTCCGTTACTATAGAACATACAGATGTGATTTTACACTCAATGTAATCATGTCGAAGCTCTCTATTGGCTCATCCGGAAAAAATTACCCATGTGTAATATTCATTTTTAGTTACCATGGAAACTATCATAACAATAAAGTAAACAATCTATTTGTGCATGATTGTAGTCGTTGTCGTGGAGATTTGAAATAACCACTTTCATTGTTGAAACAATGTAATACGTCCTTGGAATCACGTTTTACAAAAACATTTTATAAAATTTCAAACTCGCATATCTCCGTTGCTATAGAAGATACAGATGTGATTTTACACTCAATATAATCAGGTCGAAGCTCTCTATTGGCTCATCCGAAAGAATTTTACCCATGTGTAATATTCATGCTTAGTTACCATGGAAACTATCATAACAATAAAGTAAACAATCTATTTGTGCATGATTGTAGTCGTTGTCGTGGAGATTTGAAATAACCACTTTCATTGTTGAAACAATGTAATACATCCTTGGTATCACGTTTTACAAAAACATTATATAAAATTTCAAACTCGCATATCTCCGTTGCTATAGAAGATACAGATGTGATTTTACACTCAATGTAATCAGGTCGAAGCTCTCTATTGGCTCATCCGAAAGAATTTTACCTATGTGTAATATTCATGCTTAGTTACCATGGAAACTATCATATGAATTAAGTAAACAATCTATTTGTGCATGATTGTAGTCGTTGTCGTGGAGATTTGAAATAACCACTTTCATTGTTGAAACAATGTAATACATCCTTGGAATCACGTTTTACAAAAACATTATATAAAATTTCAAACTCGCATATCTCCGTTACTATAGAAGATACAGTAGCGATTTTACACTCAATGTAATCAGGTCGAAGCTCTCTATTGGCTCATCCGAAAGAATTTTACCCATGTGTAATATTCATGCTTAGTTACCATGGAAACTATCATTACAATAAAGTAAACAATCTATTTGTGCATTATTGTAGTCGTTGTCGTGGAGATTTGAAATAACCACTTTCATTGTTGAAACAATGTAATACATCCTTGGTATCACGTTTAACAAAAACATTATATAAAATTTCAAACTCGCATATCTCCGTTGCTATAGAAGATACAGATGTGATTTTACACTCAATGTAATCATGTCGAAGCTCTCTATTGGCTCATCCGAAAGAATTTTACCATGTGTAATATTCATGCTTAGTTACCATGGAAACTATCATAACAATAAAGTAAACAATCTACTTGTGCATTATTCTAGTCGTTGTCGTGGAGATTTGAAATAACCACTTTCATTGTTGAAACAATGTAATACATCCTTGGTATCACGTTTAACAAAAACATTATATAAAATTTCAAACTCGCATATCTCCATTACTATAGAACATATAGATGTGATTTTACACTCAATGTAATCAGGTCGAAGCTCTCTATTGGCTCATCCGAAAGAATTTTACCCATGTGTAATATTCATGCTTAGTTACCATGAAAACTATCATAACAATAAAGTAAACAATCTATTTGTGCATGATTGTAGTCGTTGTCGTGGAGATTTGAAATAACCACTTTCATTGTTGAAACAATGTAATACATCCTTGGTATCACGTTTTACAAAAACATTATAAAAAATTTCAAACTCGCATATCTCCGTTGCTATAGAAGATACAGATGTGATTTTACACTCAATGTAATCAGGTCGAAGCTCTCTATTAGCTCATCCGAAAGAATTTTACCCATGTGTAATATTCATGCTTAGTTACCATGGAAACTATCATTACAATAAAGTAAACAATCTATTTGTGCATGATTGTAGTCGTTGTCGTGGAGATTTGAAATAACCACTTTCATTGAATAAACAATGTAATACATCCTTGGTATCACGTTTAACAAAAACATTATATAAAATTTCAAACTCGCATATCTCCTTTACTATAGAAGATACAGATGTGATTTTACACTCAATGTAATCAGGTCGAAGCTCTCTATTGGCTCATCCGAAAGAATTTTACCCATGTGTAATATTCATGCTTAGTTACCATGGAAACTATCATTACAATAATGTAAACAATCTATTTGTGCATGATTGTAGTCGTTGTCGTGGAGATTTGAAATAACCACTTTCATTGTTGAAACAATGTAATACATCCTTGGTATTACGTTTAACAAAAACATTATATAAAATTCAAACTCGCATATCTCCGTTACTATAGAATATACAGATGTGATTTTACACTCAATGTAATCAGGTCGAAGCTCTCTATTGGCTCATCCGGAAAAATGTTACCCATTCGTAATATTCATGCTTAGTTACCATGGAAACTATCATAACAATAAAGTAAACAATCTATTTGTGCATGATTGTAGTCGTTGTCGTGGAGATTTGAAATAACCACTTTCATTGTTGAAACAATGTAATACATCCTTGGTATCACGTTTTACAAAAACATTATATAAAATTTCAAACTCGCATATCTCCGTTGCTATAGAAGATACAGATGTGATTTTACACTCAATGTAATCAGGTCGAAGCTCTCTATTGGCTCATCCGAAAGAATTTTACCCATGTGTAATATTCATGCTTAGTTACCATGGAAACTATCATTACAATAAAGTAAACAATCTATTTGTGCATGATTGTAGTCGTCGTGGAGATTTGAAATAACCACTTTCATTGTTGAAACAATGTAATACATCCTTGGTATCACGTTTTACAAAAACATTATATAAAATTTCAAACTCGCATATCTCCGTTGCTATAGAAGATACAGATGTGATTTTACACTCAATGTAATCAGGTCGAAGCTCTCTATTGGCTCATCCGAAAGAATTTTACCCATGTGTAATATTCATGCTTAGTTACCATGGAAACTATCATTACAATAAAGTAAAAAATCTATTTGTGCATGATTGTAGTCGTTGTCGTGGAGATTTGAAATAACCACTTTCATTGTTGAAACAATGTAATACATCCTTGGTATTACGTTTAACAAAAACATTATATAAAATTCAAACTCGCATATCTCCGTTACTATAGAACATACAGATGTGATTTTACACTCAATGTAATCATGTCGAAGCTCTCTATTGGCTCATCCGGAAAAAATTACCCATGTGTAATATTCATTTTTAGTTACCATGGAAACTATCATAACAATAAAGTAAACAATCTATTTGTGCATGATTGTAGTCGTTGTCGTGGAGATTTGAAATAACCACTTTCATTGTTGAAACAATGTAATACGTCCTTGGAATCACGTTTTACAAAAACATTTTATAAAATTTCAAACTCGCATATCTCCGTTGCTATAGAAGATACAGATGTGATTTTACACTCAATATAATCAGGTCGAAGCTCTCTATTGGCTCATCCGAAAGAATTTTACCCATGTGTAATATTCATGCTTAGTTACCATGGAAACTATCATAACAATAAAGTAAACAATCTATTTGTGCATGATTGTAGTCGTTGTCGTGGAGATTTGAAATAACCACTTTCATTGTTGAAACAATGTAATACATCCTTGGTATCACGTTTTACAAAAACATTATATAAAATTTCAAACTCGCATATCTCCGTTGCTATAGAAGATACAGATGTGATTTTACACTCAATGTAATCAGGTCGAAGCTCTCTATTGGCTCATCCGAAAGAATTTTACCTATGTGTAATATTCATGCTTAGTTACCATGGAAACTATCATATGAATTAAGTAAACAATCTATTTGTGCATGATTGTAGTCGTTGTCGTGGAGATTTGAAATAACCACTTTCATTGTTGAAACAATGTAATACATCCTTGGAATCACGTTTTACAAAAACATTATATAAAATTTCAAACTCGCATATCTCCGTTACTATAGAAGATACAGTAGCGATTTTACACTCAATGTAATCAGGTCGAAGCTCTCTATTGGCTCATCCGAAAGAATTTTACCCATGTGTAATATTCATGCTTAGTTACCATGGAAACTATCATTACAATAAAGTAAACAATCTATTTGTGCATTATTGTAGTCGTTGTCGTGGAGATTTGAAATAACCACTTTCATTGTTGAAACAATGTAATACATCCTTGGTATCACGTTTAACAAAAACATTATATAAAATTTCAAACTCGCATATCTCCGTTGCTATAGAAGATACAGATGTGATTTTACACTCAATGTAATCATGTCGAAGCTCTCTATTGGCTCATCCGAAAGAATTTTACCATGTGTAATATTCATGCTTAGTTACCATGGAAACTATCATAACAATAAAGTAAACAATCTACTTGTGCATTATTCTAGTCGTTGTCGTGGAGATTTGAAATAACCACTTTCATTGTTGAAACAATGTAATACATCCTTGGTATCACGTTTAACAAAAACATTATATAAAATTTCAAACTCGCATATCTCCATTACTATAGAACATATAGATGTGATTTTACACTCAATGTAATCAGGTCGAAGCTCTCTATTGGCTCATCCGAAAGAATTTTACCCATGTGTAATATTCATGCTTAGTTACCATGAAAACTATCATAACAATAAAGTAAACAATCTATTTGTGCATGATTGTAGTCGTTGTCGTGGAGATTTGAAATAACCACTTTCATTGTTGAAACAATGTAATACATCCTTGGTATCACGTTTTACAAAAACATTATAAAAAATTTCAAACTCGCATATCTCCGTTGCTATAGAAGATACAGATGTGATTTTACACTCAATGTAATCAGGTCGAAGCTCTCTATTAGCTCATCCGAAAGAATTTTACCCATGTGTAATATTCATGCTTAGTTACCATGGAAACTATCATTACAATAAAGTAAACAATCTATTTGTGCATGATTGTAGTCGTTGTCGTGGAGATTTGAAATAACCACTTTCATTGAATAAACAATGTAATACATCCTTGGTATCACGTTTAACAAAAACATTATATAAAATTTCAAACTCGCATATCTCCTTTACTATAGAAGATACAGATGTGATTTTACACTCAATGTAATCAGGTCGAAGCTCTCTATTGGCTCATCCGAAAGAATTTTACCCATGTGTAATATTCATGCTTAGTTACCATGGAAACTATCATTACAATAATGTAAACAATCTATTTGTGCATGATTGTAGTCGTTGTCGTGGAGATTTGAAATAACCACTTTCATTGTTGAAACAATGTAATACATCCTTGGTATTACGTTTAACAAAAACATTATATAAAATTCAAACTCGCATATCTCCGTTACTATAGAATATACAGATGTGATTTTACACTCAATGTAATCAGGTCGAAGCTCTCTATTGGCTCATCCGGAAAAATGTTACCCATTCGTAATATTCATGCTTAGTTACCATGGAAACTATCATAACAATAAAGTAAACAATCTATTTGTGCATGATTGTAGTCGTTGTCGTGGAGATTTGAAATAACCACTTTCATTGTTGAAACAATGTAATACATCCTTGGTATCACGTTTTACAAAAACATTATATAAAATTTCAAACTCGCATATCTCCGTTGCTATAGAAGATACAGATGTGATTTTACACTCAATATAATCAGGTCTAAGATCTCTATTGGCTCATCCGAAAGAATTTTACCCATGTGTAATATTCATGCTTAGTTACCATGGAAACTATCATAACAATAAAGTAAACAATCTATTTGTGCATGATTGTAGTCGTTGTCGTGGAGATTTGAAATAACCACTTTCATTCTTGAAACAATGTAATACATCCTTGGTATCACGTTTTACAAAAACATTATATAAAATATCAAACTCGCATATCTCCGATGCTATAGAAGATACAGATGTGATTTTACACTCAATGTAATCAGGTCGAAGCTCTCTATTAGCTCATCCGAAAGAATTTTACCCATGTGTAATATTCATGCTTAGTTACCATGGAAACTATCATTACAATAAAGTAAACAATCTATTTGTGCATGATTGTAGTCGTTGTCGTGGAGATTTGAAATAACCACTTTCATTGTTGAAACAATGTAATACATCCTTGGTATCACGTTTAACAAAAACATTATATAAAATTTCAAACTCGCATATCTCCTTTACTATAGAAGATACAGATGTGATTTTACACTCAATGTAATCAGGTCGAAGCTCTCTATTGGCTCATCCGAAAGAATTTTACCCATGTGTAATATTCATGCTTAGTTACCATGGAAACTATCATTACAATAATGTAAACAATCTATTTGTGCATGATTGTAGTCGTTGTCGTGGAGATTTGAAATAACCACTTTCATTGTTGAAACAATGTAATACATCCTTGGTATTACGTTTAACAAAAACATTATATAAAATTCAAACTCGCATATCTCCGTTACTATAGAACATACAGATGTGATTTTACACTCAATGTAATCAGGTCGAAGCTCTCTATTGGCTCATCCGGAAAAATTTTACCCATGTGTAATATTCATGCTTAGTTACCATGGAAACTATCATAACAATAAAGTAAACAATCTATTTGTGGATGATTGTAGTCGTTGTCGTGGAGATCTGAAATAACCACTTTCATTGTTGAAACAATGTAATACATCCTTGGTATCACGTTTTACAAAAACATTATATAAAATTTCAAACTCGCATATCTCCGATGCTATAGAAGATACAGATGTGATTTTACACTCAATGTAATCAGGTCGAAGCTCTCTATTGGCTCATCCGGAAAAATTTTACCCATTCGTAATATTCATGCTTAGTTACCATGGAAACTATCATAACAATAAAGTAAACAATCTATTTGTGCATGATTGTAGTCGTTGTCGTGGAGATTTGAAATAACCACTTTCGTTGTTGAAACAATGTAATACATCCTTGGAATCACGTTTGACAAGAACATTATATAAAATTTCAAACTCGCATATCTCCGTTACTATAGAAGATACAGAAGTGATTTTACACTCAATGTAATCATGTCGAAGCTCTCTATTGGCTCATCCGGAAAAAAATTACCCATTTGTAATATTCATGTTTAGTTACCATGGAAACTATCATAACAATAAAGTAAACAATCTATTTGTGCATGATTGTAGTCGTTGTCGTGGAGATTTGAAATAACCACTTTCATTGTTGAAACAATGTAATACATCCTTGGTATCACGTTTTACAAAAACATTATATAAAATTTCAAACTCGCATATCTCCGTTGCTATAGAAGATACAGATGTGATTTTACACTCAATATAATCAGGTCGAAGCTCTCTATTGGCTCATCCGAAAGAATTTTACCCATGTGTAATATTCATGCTTAGTTACCATGGAAACTATCATAACAATAAAGTAAACAATCTATTTGTGCATGATTGTAGTCGTTGTCGTGGAGATTTGAAATAACCACTTTCATTGTTGAAACAATGTAATACATCCTTGGTATCACGTTTTACAAAAACATTATATAAAATTTCAAACTCGCATATCTCCGATGCTATAGAAGATACAGATGTGATTTTACACTCAATGTAATCAGGTCGAAGCTCTCTATTGGCTCATCGGGAAAAATTTTACCCATTCGTAATATTCATGCTTAGTTACCATGGAAACTATCATAACAATAAAGTAAACAATCTATTTGTGCATGATTGTAGTCGTTGTCGTGGAGATTTGAAATAACCACTTTCATTGTTGAAACAATGTAATACATCCTTGGAATCACGTTTGACAAGAACATTATATAAAATTTCAAACTCGCATATCTCCGTTACTATAGAAGATACAGAAGTGATTTTACACTCAATGTAATCATGTCGAAGCTCTCTATTGGCTGATCCGGAAAAAAATTACCCATTTGTAATATTCATGTTTAGTTACCATGGAAACTATCATAACAATAAAGTAAACAATCTATTTGTGCATGATTGTAGTCGTTGTCGTGGAGATTTGAAATAACCACTTTCATTGTTGAAACAATGTAATACATCCTTGGTATCACGTTTTACAAAAACATTATATAAAATTTCAAACTCGCATATCTCCGTTGCTATAGAAGATACAGATGTGATTTTACACTCAATATAATCAGGTCGAAGCTCTCTATTGGCTCATCCGAAAGAATTTTACCCATGTGTAATATTCATGCTTAGTTACCATGGAAACTATCATAACAATAAAGTAAACAATCTATTTGTGCATGATTGTAGTCGTTGTCGTGGAGATTTGAAATAACCACTTTCATTCTTGAAACAATGTAATACATCCTTGGTATCACGTTTTACAAAAACATTATATAAAATTTCAAACTCGCATATCTCCGTTGCTATAGAAGATACAGATGTGATTTTACACTCAATATAATCAGGTCGAAGCTCTCTATTGGCTCATCCGAAAGAATTTTACCCATGTGTAATATTCATGCTTAGTTACCATGGAAACTATCATAACAATAAAGTAAACAATCTATTTGTGCATGATTGTAGTCGTTGTCGTGGAGATTTGAAATAACCACTTTCATTCTTGAAACAATGTAATACATCCTTGGTATCACGTTTAACAAAAACATTATATAAAATTTCAAACTCGCATATCTCCGTTACTATAGAAGATACAGATGTGATTTTACACTCAATGTAATCATGTCGGAGCTCTCTATTGGCTCATCCGAAAGAATTTTACCCATGTGTAATATTCATGCTTAGTTACCAATGAAACTATCATAACAATAAAGTAAGCAATCTATTTGTGCATGATTTTAGTCGTTGTCTTGGAGATTTGAAATAACCACTTTCATTGTTGAAACAATGTAATACATCCTTGGAATCACGTTTGACAAAAACATTATATAAAATTTCAAACTCGCATATCTCCGTTACTATAGAAGATACAGATGTGATTTTACACTCAATGTAATCAGGTCGAAGCTCTCTATTGGCTCATCCGAAAGAATTTTACCCATGTGTAATATTCATGCTTAGTTACCATGGAAACTATCATTACAATAATGTAAACAATCTATTTGTGCATGATTGTAGTCGTTGTCGTGGAGATTTGAAATAACCACTTTCATTGTTGAAACAATGTAATACATCCTTGGTATTACGTTTAACAAAAACATTATATAAAATTCAAACTCGCATATCTCCGTTACTATAGAACATACAGATGTGATTTTACACTCAATGTAATCTGGTCGAAGCTCTCTATTGGCTCATCCGGAAAAATTTTACCCATTCGTAATATTCATGCTTAGTTACCATGGAAACTATCATAACAATAAAGTAAACAATCTATTTGTGCATGATTGTAGTCGTTGTCGTGGAGATTTGAAATAACCACTTTCATTGTTGAAACAATGTAATACATCCTTGGTATCACGTTTTACAAAAACATTATATAAAATTTCAAACTCGCATATCTCCGTTGCTATAGAAGATACAGATGTGATTTTACACTCAATGTAATCAGGTCGAAGCTCTCTATTAGCTCATCCGAAAGAATTTTACCCATGTGTAATATTCATGCTTAGTTACCATGGAAACTATCATTACAATAAAGTAAACAATCTATTTGTGCATGATTGTAGTCGTTGTCGTGGAGATTTGAAATAACCACTTTCATTGTTGAAACAATGTAATACATCCTTGGTATCACGTTTAACAAAAACATTATATAAAATTTCAAACTCGCATATCTCCTTTACTATAGAAGATACAGATGTGATTTTACACTCAATGTAATCAGGTCGAAGCTCTCTATTGGCTCATCCGAAAGAATTTTACCCATGTGTAATATTCATGCTTAGTTACCATGGAAACTATCATTACAATAATGTAAACAATCTATTTGTGCATGATTGTAGTCGTTGTCGTGGAGATTTGAAATAACCACTTTCATTGTTGAAACAATGTAATACATCCTTGGTATTACGTTTAACAAAAACATTATATAAAATTCAAACTCGCATATCTCCGTTACTATAGAACATACAGATGTGATTTTACACTCAATGTAATCAGGTCGAAGCTCTCTATTGGCTCATCCGGAAAAATTTTACCCATTCGTAATATTCATGCTTAGTTACCATGGAAACTATCATAACAATAAAGTAAACAATCTATTTGTGCATGATTGTAGTCGTTGTCGTGGAGATTTGAAATAACCACTTTCATTGTTGAAACAATGTAATACATCCTTGGTATCACGTTTTACAAAAACATTATATAAAATTTCAAACTCGCATATCTCCGTTGCTATAGAAGATACAGATGTGATTTTACACTCAATGTAATCAGGTCGAAGCTCTCTATTAGCTCATCCGAAAGAATTTTACCCATGTGTAATATTCATGCTTAGTTACCATGGAAACTATCATTACAATAAAGTAAACAATCTATTTGTGCATGATTGTAGTCGTTGTCGTGGAGATTTGAAATAACCACTTTCATTGTTGAAACAATGTAATACATCCTTGGTATCACGTTTAACAAAAACATTATATAAAATTTCAAACTCGCATATCTCCTTTACTATAGAAGATACAGATGTGATTTTACACTCAATGTAATCAGGTCGAAGCTCTCTATTGGCTCATCCGAAAGAATTTTACCCATGTGTAATATTCATGCTTAGTTACCATGGAAACTATCATTACAATAATGTAAACAATCTATTTGTGCATGATTGTAGTCGTTGTCGTGGAGATTTGAAATAACCACTTTCATTGTTGAAACAATGTAATACATCCTTGGTATTACGTTTAACAAAAACATTATATAAAATTCAAACTCGCATATCTCCGTTACTATAGAACATACAGATGTGATTTTACACTCAATGTAATCAGGTCGAAGCTCTCTATTGGCTCATCCGGAAAAATTTTACCCATGTGTAATATTCATGCTTAGTTACCATGGAAACTATCATAACAATAAAGTAAACAATCTATTTGTGGATGATTGTAGTCGTTGTCGTGGAGATTTGAAATAACCACTTTCATTGTTGAAACAATGTAATACGTCCTTGGTATCACGTTTTACAAAAACATTATATAAAATTTCAAACTCGCATATCTCCGATGCTATAGAAGATACAGATGTGATTTTACACTCAATGTAATCAGGTCGAAGCTCTCTATTGGCTCATCCGGAAAAATTTTACCCATTCGTAATATTCATGCTTAGTTACCATGGAAACTATCATAACAATAAAGTAAACAATCTATTTGTGCATGATTGTAGTCGTTGTCGTGGAGATTTGAAATAACCACTTTCATTGTTGAAACAATGTAATACATCCTTGGAATCACGTTTGACATGAACATTATATAAAATTTCAAACTCGCATATCTCCGTTACTATAGAAGATACAGAAGTGATTTTACACTCAATGTAATCATGTCGAAGCTCTCTATTGGCTCATCCGGAAAAAATTACCCATTTGTAATATTCATGTTTAGTTACCATGGAAACTATCATAACAATAAAGTAAACAATCTATTTCTGCATGATTGTAGTCGTTGTCGTGGAGATTTGAAATAACCACTTTCATTGTTGAAACAATGTAATACATCCTTGGTATCACGTTTTACAAAAACATTATATAAAATTTCAAACTCGCATATCTCCGTTGCTATAGAAGATACAGATGTGATTTTACACTCAATATAATCAGGTCGAAGCTCTCTATTGGCTCATCCGAAAGAATTTTACCCATGTGTAATATTCATGCTTAGTTACCATGGAAACTGTCATAACAATAAAGTAAACAATCTATTTGTGCATGATTGTAGTCGTTGTCGTGGAGATTTGAAATAACCACTTTCATTCTTGAAACAATGTAATACATCCTTGGAATCACGTTTGACAAGAACATTATATAAAATTTCAAACTCGCATATCTCCGTTACTATAGAAGATACAGATTTGATTTTACACTCAATGTAATCATGTCGAAGCTCTCTATTGGCTGATCCGGAAAAAAATTACCCATTTGTAATATTCATGTTTAGTTACCATGGAAACTATCATAACAATAAAGTAAACAATCTATTTGTGCATGATTGTAGTCGTTGTCGTGGAGATTTGAAATAACCACTTTCATTGTTGAAACAATGTAATACATCCTTGGTATCACGTTTTACAAAAACATTATATAAAATTTCAAACTCGCATATCTCCGTTGCTATAGAAGATACAGATGTGATTTTACACTCAATATAATCAGGTCGAAGCTCTCTATTGGCTCATCCGAAAGAATTTTACCCATGTGTAATATTCATGCTTAGTTACCATGGAAACTATCATAACAATAAAGTAAACAATCTATTTGTGCATGATTGTAGTCGTTGTCGTGGAGATTTGAAATAACCACTTTCATTCTTGAAACAATGTAATACATCCTTGGTATCACGTTTTACAAAAACATTATATAAAATTTCAAACTCGCATATCTCCGTTGCTATAGAAGATACAGATGTGATTTTACACTCAATATAATCAGGTCGAAGCTCTCTATTGGCTCATCCGAAAGAATTTTACCCATGTGTAATATTCATGCTTAGTTACCATGGAAACTATCATAACAATAAAGTAAACAATCTATTTGTGCATGATTGTAGTCGTTGTCGTGGAGATTTGAAATAACCACTTTCATTCTTGAAACAATGTAATACATCCTTGGTATCACGTTTAACAAAAACATTATATAAAATTTCAAACTCGCATATCTCCGTTACTATAGAAGATACAGATGTGATTTTACACTCAATGTAATCATGTCGGAGCTCTCTATTGGCTCATCCGAAAGAATTTTACCCATGTGTAATATTCATGCTTAGTTACCAATGAAACTATCATAACAATAAAGTAAGCAATCTATTTGTGCATGATTTTAGTCGTTGTCTTGGAGATTTGAAATAACCACTTTCATTGTTGAAACAATGTAATACATCCTTGGAATCACGTTTGACAAAAACATTATATAAAATTTCAAACTCGCATATCTCCGTTACTATAGAAGATACAGATGTGATTTTACACTCAATGTAATCAGGTCGAAGCTCTCTATTGGCTCATCCGAAAGAATTTTACCCATGTGTAATATTCATGCTTAGTTACCATGGAAACTATCATTACAATAATGTAAACAATCTATTTGTGCATGATTGTAGTCGTTGTCGTGGAGATTTGAAATAACCACTTTCATTGTTGAAACAATGTAATACATCCTTGGTATTACGTTTAACAAAAACATTATATAAAATTCAAACTCGCATATCTCCGTTACTATAGAACATACAGATGTGATTTTACACTCAATGTAATCTGGTCGAAGCTCTCTATTGGCTCATCCGGAAAAATTTTACCCATTCGTAATATTCATGCTTAGTTACCATGGAAACTATCATAACAATAAAGTAAACAATCTATTTGTGCATGATTGTAGTCGTTGTCGTGGAGATTTGAAATAACCACTTTCATTGTTGAAACAATGTAATACATCCTTGGTATCACGTTTTACAAAAACATTATATAAAATTTCAAACTCGCATATCTCCGTTGCTATAGAAGATACAGATGTGATTTTACACTCAATGTAATCAGGTCGAAGCTCTCTATTAGCTCATCCGAAAGAATTTTACCCATGTGTAATATTCATGCTTAGTTACCATGGAAACTATCATTACAATAAAGTAAACAATCTATTTGTGCATGATTGTAGTCGTTGTCGTGGAGATTTGAAATAACCACTTTCATTGTTGAAACAATGTAATACATCCTTGGTATCACGTTTAACAAAAACATTATATAAAATTTCAAACTCGCATATCTCCTTTACTATAGAAGATACAGATGTGATTTTACACTCAATGTAATCAGGTCGAAGCTCTCTATTGGCTCATCCGAAAGAATTTTACCCATGTGTAATATTCATGCTTAGTTACCATGGAAACTATCATTACAATAATGTAAACAATCTATTTGTGCATGATTGTAGTCGTTGTCGTGGAGATTTGAAATAACCACTTTCATTGTTGAAACAATGTAATACATCCTTGGTATTACGTTTAACAAAAACATTATATAAAATTCAAACTCGCATATCTCCGTTACTATAGAACATACAGATGTGATTTTACACTCAATGTAATCAGGTCGAAGCTCTCTATTGGCTCATCCGGAAAAATTTTACCCATGTGTAATATTCATGCTTAGTTACCATGGAAACTATCATAACAATAAAGTAAACAATCTATTTGTGGATGATTGTAGTCGTTGTCGTGGAGATTTGAAATAACCACTTTCATTGTTGAAACAATGTAATACGTCCTTGGTATCACGTTTTACAAAAACATTATATAAAATTTCAAACTCGCATATCTCCGATGCTATAGAAGATACAGATGTGATTTTACACTCAATGTAATCAGGTCGAAGCTCTCTATTGGCTCATCCGGAAAAATTTTACCCATTCGTAATATTCATGCTTAGTTACCATGGAAACTATCATAACAATAAAGTAAACAATCTATTTGTGCATGATTGTAGTCGTTGTCGTGGAGATTTGAAATAACCACTTTCATTGTTGAAACAATGTAATACATCCTTGGAATCACGTTTGACATGAACATTATATAAAATTTCAAACTCGCATATCTCCGTTACTATAGAAGATACAGAAGTGATTTTACACTCAATGTAATCATGTCGAAGCTCTCTATTGGCTCATCCGGAAAAAATTACCCATTTGTAATATTCATGTTTAGTTACCATGGAAACTATCATAACAATAAAGTAAACAATCTATTTCTGCATGATTGTAGTCGTTGTCGTGGAGATTTGAAATAACCACTTTCATTGTTGAAACAATGTAATACATCCTTGGTATCACGTTTTACAAAAACATTATATAAAATTTCAAACTCGCATATCTCCGTTGCTATAGAAGATACAGATGTGATTTTACACTCAATATAATCAGGTCGAAGCTCTCTATTGGCTCATCCGAAAGAATTTTACCCATGTGTAATATTCATGCTTAGTTACCATGGAAACTGTCATAACAATAAAGTAAACAATCTATTTGTGCATGATTGTAGTCGTTGTCGTGGAGATTTGAAATAACCACTTTCATTCTTGAAACAATGTAATACATCCTTGGTATCACGTTTTACAAAAACATTATATAAAATTTCAAACTCGCATATCTCCGTTGCTATAGAAGATACAGATGTGATTTTACACTCAATATAATCAGGTCGAAGCTCTCTATTGGCTCATCCGAAAGAATTTTACCCATGTGTAATATTCATGCTTAGTTACCATGGAAACTATCATAACAATAAAGTAAACAATCTATTTGTGCATGATTGTAGTCGTTGTCGTGGAGATTTGAAATAACCACTTTCATTCTTGAAACAATGTAATACATGCTTGGTATCACGTTTTACAAAAACATTATATAAAATTTCAAACTCGCATATCTCCGATGCTATAGAAGATACAGATGTGATTTTACACTCAATGTAATCAGGTCGAAGCTCTCTATTAGCTCATCCGAAAGAATTTTACCCATGTGTAATATTCATGCTTAGTTACCATGGAAACTATCATAACAATAAAGTAAACAATCTATTTGTGGATGATTGTAGTCGTTGTCGTGGAGATTTGAAATAACCACTTTCATTGTTGAAACAATGTAATACGTCCTTGGTATCACGTTTTACAAAAACATTATATAAAATTTCAAACTCGCATATCTCCGATGCTATAGAAGATACAGATGTGATTTTACACTCAATGTAATCAGGTCGAAGCTCTCTATTGGCTCATCCGGAAAAATTTTACCCATTCGTAATATTCATGCTTAGTTACCATGGAAACTATCATAACAATAAAGTAAACAATCTATTTGTGCATGATTGTAGTCGTTGTCGTGGAGATTTGAAATAACCACTTTCATTGTTGAAACAATGTAATACATCCTTGGAATCACGTTTGACAAGAACATTATATAAAATTTCAAACTCGCATATCTCCGTTACTATAGAAGATACAGATGTGATTTTACACTCAATGTAATCAGGTCGAAGCTCTCTATTGGCTCATCCGAAAGAATTTTACCCATGTGTAATATTCATGCTTAGTTACCATGGAAACTATCATTACAATAATGTAAACAATCTATTTGTGCATGATTGTAGTCGTTGTCGTGGAGATTTGAAATAACCACTTTCATTGTTGAAACAATGTAATACATCCTTGGTATTACGTTTAACAAAAACATTATATAAAATTCAAACTCGCATATCTCCGTTACTATAGAACATACAGATGTGATTTTACACTCAATGTAATCAGGTCGAAGCTCTCTATTGGCTCATCCGGAAAAATTTTACCCATTCGTAATATTCATGCTTAGTTACCATGGAAACTATCATAACAATAAAGTAAACAATCTATTTGTGCATGATTGTAGTCGTTGTCGTGGAGATTTGAAATAACCACTTTCATTGTTGAAACAATGTAATACATCCTTGGTATCACGTTTTACAAAAACATTATATAAAATTTCAAACTCGCATATCTCCGTTGCTATAGAAGATACAGATGTGATTTTACACTCAATGTAATCAGGTCGAAGCTCTCTATTAGCTCATCCGAAAGAATTTTACCCATGTGTAATATTCATGCTTAGTTACCATGGAAACTATCATTACAATAAAGTAAACAATCTATTTGTGCATGATTGTAGTCGTTGTCGTGGAGATTTGAAATAACCACTTTCATTGTTGAAACAATGTAATACATCCTTGGTATCACGTTTAACAAAAACATTATATAAAATTTCAAACTCGCATATCTCCTTTACTATAGAAGATACAGATGTGATTTTACACTCAATGTAATCAGGTCGAAGCTCTCTATTGGCTCATCCGAAAGAATTTTACCCATGTGTAATATTCATGCTTAGTTACCATGGAAACTATCATTACAATAATGTAAACAATCTATTTGTGCATGATTGTAGTCGTTGTCGTGGAGATTTGAAATAACCACTTTCATTGTTGAAACAATGTAATACATCCTTGGTATTACGTTTAACAAAAACATTATATAAAATTCAAACTCGCATATCTCCGTTACTATAGAACATACAGATGTGATTTTACACTCAATGTAATCAGGTCGAAGCTCTCTATTGGCTCATCCGGAAAAATTTTACCCATGTGTAATATTCATGCTTAGTTACCATGGAAACTATCATAACAATAAAGTAAACAATCTATTTGTGCTTGATTGTAGTCGTTGTCGTGGAGATTTGAAATAACCACTTTCATTGTTGAAACAATGTAATACATCCTTGGTATCACGTTTTACAAAAACATTATATAAAATTTCAAACTCGCATATCTCCGTTGCTATAGAAGATACAGATGTGATTTTACACTCAATATAATCAGGTCGAAGCTCTCTATTGGCTCATCCGAAAGAATTTTACCCATGTGTAATATTCATGCTTAGTTACCATGGAAACTATCATAACAATAAAGTAAACAATCTATTTGTGCATGATTGTAGTCGTTGTCGTGGAGATTTGAAATAACCACTTTCATTGTTGAAACAATGTAATACATCCTTGGTATCACGTTTTACAAAAACATTATATAAAATTTCAAACTCGCATATCTCCGATGCTATAGAAGATACAGATGTGATTTTACACTCAATGTAATCAGGTCGAAGCTCTCTATTGGCTCATCCGGAAAAATTTTACCCATTCGTAATATTCATGCTTAGTTACCATGGAAACTATCATAACAATAAAGTAAACAATCTATTTGTGCATGATTGTAGTCGTTGTCGTGGAGATTTGAAATAACCACTTTCATTGTTGAAACAATGTAATACATCCTTGGAATCACGTTTGACAAGAACATTATATAAAATTTCAAACTCGCATATCTCCGTTACTATAGAAGATACAGAAGTGATTTTACACTCAATGTAATCATGTCGAAGCTCTCTATTGGCTCATCCGGAAAAAAATTACCCATTTGTAATATTCATGTTTAGTTACCATGGAAACTATCATAACAATAAAGTAAACAATCTATTTCTGCATGATTGTAGTCGTTGTCGTGGAGATTTGAAATAACCACTTTCATTGTTGAAACAATGTAATACATCCTTGGTATCACGTTTTACAAAAACATTATATAAAATTTCAAACTCGCATATCTCCGTTGCTATAGAAGATACAGATGTGATTTTACACTCAATATAATCAGGTCGAAGCTCTCTATTGGCTCATCCGAAAGAATTTTACCCATGTGTAATATTCATGCTTAGTTACCATGGAAACTATCATAACAATAAAGTAAACAATCTATTTGTGCATGATTGTAGTCGTTGTCGTGGAGATTTGAAATAACCACTTTCATTCTTGAAACAATGTAATACATCCTTGGTATCACGTTTTACAAAAACATTATATAAAATTTCAAACTCGCATATCTCCGTTGCTATAGAAGATACAGATGTGATTTTACACTCAATATAATCAGGTCGAAGCTCTCTATTGGCTCATCCGAAAGAATTTTACCCATGTGTAATATTCATGCTTAGTTACCATGGAAACTATCATAACAATAAAGTAAACAATCTATTTGTGCATGATTGTAGTCGTTGTCGTGGAGATTTGAAATAACCACTTTCATTCTTGAAACAATGTAATACATCCTTGGTATCACGTTTTACAAAAACATTATATAAAATTTCAAACTCGCATATCTCCGATGCTATAGAAGATACAGATGTGATTTTACACTCAATGTAATCAGGTCGAAGCTCTCTATTAGCTCATCCGAAAGAATTTTACCCATGTGTAATATTCATGCTTAGTTACCATGGAAACTATCATAACAATAAAGTAAACAATCTAATTGTGCATGATTGTAGTCGTTGTCGTGGAGATTTGAAATAACCACTTTCATTGTTGAAACAATGTAATACATCCTTGGTATCACGTTTTACAAAAACATTATATAAAATTTCAAACTCGCATATCTCCGATGCTATAGAAGATACAGATGTGATTTTACACTCAATGTAATCAGGTCGAAGCTCTCTATTGGCTCATCCGGAAAAATTTTACCCATTCGTAATATTCATGCTTAGTTACCATGGAAACTATCATAACAATAAAGTAAACAATCTATTTGTGCATGATTGTAGTCGTTGTCGTGGAGATTTGAAATAACCACTTTCATTGTTGAAACAATGTAATACATCCTTGGAATCACGTTTGACAAGAACATTATATAAAATTTCAAACTCGCATATCTCCGTTCCTGTAGAAGATACAGAAGTGATTTTACACTCAATGTAATCATGTCGAAGCTCTCTATTGGCTCATCCGGAAAAAAATTACCCATTTGTAATATTCATGTTTAGTTACCATGGAAACTATCATAACAATAAAGTAAACAATCTATTTGTGCATGATTGTAGTCGTTGTCGTGGAGATTTGAAATAACCACTTTCATTGTTGAAACAATGTAATACATCCTTGGTATCACGTTTTACAAAAACATTATATAAAATTTCAAACTCGCATATCTCCGTTGCTATAGAAGATACAGATGTGATTTTACACTCAATATAATCAGGTCGAAGCTCTCTATTGGCTCATCCGAAAGAATTTTACCCATGTGTAATATTCATGCTTAGTTACCATGGAAACTATCATAACAATAAAGTAAACAATCTATTTGTGCATGATTGTAGTCGTTGTCGTGGAGATTTGAAATAACCACTTTCATTCTTGAAACAATGTAATACATCCTTGGTATCACGTTTTACAAAAACATTATATAAAATTTCAAACTCGCATATCTCCGTTGCTATAGAAGATACAGATGTGATTTTACACTCAATATAATCAGGTCGAAGCTCTCTATTGGCTCATCCGAAAGAATTTTACCCATGTGTAATATTCATGCCTAGTTACCATGGAAACTATCATAACAATAAAGTAAACAATCTATTTGTGCATGATTGTAGTCGTTGTCGTGGAGATTTGAAATAACCACTTTCATTCTTGAAACAATGTAATACATCCTTGGTATCACGTTTAACAAAAACATTATATAAAATTTCAAACTCGCATATCTCCGTTACTATAGAACATACAGATGTGATTTTACACTCAATGTAATCATGTCGGAGCTCTCTATTGGCTCATCCGAAAGAATTTTACCCATGTGTAATATTCATGCTTAGTTACCAATGAAACTATCATTACAATAAAGTAAACAATCTATTTGTGCATGATTGTAGTCGTCGTGGAGATTTGAAATAACCACTTTCATTGTTGAAACAAAGTAATACATGCTTGGTATCACGTTTTACAAAAACATTATATAAAATTTCAAACTCGCATATCTCCGTAGCTATAGAAGATACAGATGTGATTTTACACTCAATGTAATCAGGTCGAAGCTCTCTATTGGCTCATCCGAAAGAATTTTACCCATGTGTAATATTCATGCTTAGTTACCATGGAAACTATCATAACAATAAAGTAAACAATCTATTTGGGCATGATTGTAGTCGTTGTCGTGGAGATTTGAAATAACCACTTTCATTGTTGAAACAATGTAATACATCCTTGGTATCACGTTTTACAAAACATTATATAAAATTTCAAACTCACATATCTCCGTTGCTATAGAAGATACAGATGTGATTTTACACTCAATGTAATCAGGTCGAAGCTCTCTATTGGCTCATCCGAAAGAATTTTACCCATGTGTAATATTCATGCTTAGTTACCATGGAAACTATCATAACAATAAAGTAAACAATCTACTTGTGCATTATTATAGTCGTTGTCGTGGAGATTTGAAATAACCACTTTCATTGTTGAAACAATGTAATACATCCTTGGTATCACGTTTAACAAAAACATTATATAAAATTTCAAACTCGCATATCTCCATTACTATAGAACATATAGATGTGATTTTACACTCAATGTAATAAGGTCGAAGCTCTCTATTGGCTCATCCGGAAAACTTTTACCCATGTGTAATATTCATGCTAAGTTACCATGGAAACTATCATAACAATAAAGTAAGCAATCTATTTGTGCATGATTTTAGTCGTTGTCTTGGAGATTTGAAATAACCACTTTCATTGTTGAAACAATGTAATACATCCTTGGAATCACGTTTGACAAAAACATTATATAAAATTTCAAACTCGCATATCTCCGTTACTATAGAAGATACATAAGTGATTTTACACTCAATGTAATCATGTCGAAGCTCTCTATTGGCTCATCCGGAAAAAATTTACCCATTTGTAATATTCATGCTTAGTTACCATGGAAACTATCATTACAATAAAGTAAACAATCTATTTGTGCATGATTGTAGTCGTTGTCGTGGAGATTTGAAATAACCACTTTCATTGTTGAAACAATGTAATACATCCTTGGTATCACGTTTAACAAAAACATTATATAAAATTTCAAACTCGCATATCTCCTTTACTATAGAAGATACAGATGTGATTTTACACTCAATGTAATCAGGTCGAAGCTCTCTATTGGCTCATCCGAAAGAATTTTACCCATGTGTAATATTCATGCTTAGTTACCATGGAAACTATCATTACAATAATGTAAACAATCTATTTGTGCATGATTGTAGTCGTTGTCGTGGAGATTTGAAATAACCACTTTCATTGTTGAAACAATGTAATACATCCTTGGTATTACGTTTAACAAAAACATTATATAAAATTCAAACTCGCATATCTCCGTTACTATAGAACATACAGATGTGATTTTACACTCAATGTAATCAGGTCGAAGCTCTCTATTGGCTCATCCGGAAAAATTTTACCCATTCGTAATATTCATGCTTAGTTACCATGGAAACTATCATAACAATAAAGTAAACAATCTATTTGTGCATGATTGTAGTCGTTGTCGTGGAGATTTGAAATAACCACTTTCATTGTTGAAACAATGTAATACATCCTTGGTATTA
The DNA here is from genome assembly GCF_977018435.1 of Lepisma saccharinum. Taxonomy (NCBI): domain Eukaryota; kingdom Metazoa; phylum Arthropoda; class Insecta; order Zygentoma; family Lepismatidae; genus Lepisma; species Lepisma saccharinum. Next base: position 74,917,980 of record NC_139244.1, read on the forward strand.
CGTTTAACAAAAACATTATATAAAATTTCAAACTCGCATATCTCCGTTGCTATAGAAGATACAGATGTGATTTTACACTCAATATAATCAGGTCGAAGCTCTCTATTGGCTCATCCGAAAGAATTTTACCCATGTGTAATATTCATGCTTAGTTACCATGGAAACTATCATAACAATAAAGTAAACAATCTATTTGTGCATGATTGTAGTCGTTGTCGTGGAGATTTGAAATAACCACTTTCATTCTTGAAACAATGTAATACATCCTTGGTATCACGTTTAACAAAAACATTATATAAAATTTCAAACTCGCATATCTCCGTTACTATAGAACATACAGATGTGATTTTACACTCAATGTAATCATGTCGGAGCTCTCTATTGGCTCATCCGAAAGAATTTTACCCATGTGTAATATTCATGCTTAGTTACCAATGAAACTATCATTACAATAAAGTAAACAATCTATTTGTGCATGATTGTAGTCGTCGTGGAGATTTGAAATAACCACTTTCATTGTTGAAACAAAGTAATACATGCTTGGTATCACGTTTTACAAAAACATTATATAAAATTTCAAACTCGCATATCTCCGTAGCTATAGAAGATACAGATGTGATTTTACACTCAATGTAATCAGGTCGAAGCTCTCTATTGGCTCATCCGAAAGAATTTTACCCATGTGTAATATTCATGCTTAGTTACCATGGAAACTATCATAACAATAAAGTAAACAATCTATTTGGGCATGATTGTAGTCGTTGTCGTGGAGATTTGAAATAACCACTTTCATTGTTGAAACAATGTAATACATCCTTGGTATCACGTTTTACAAAACATTATATAAAATTTCAAACTCACATATCTCCGTTGCTATAGAAGATACAGATGTGATTTTACACTCAATGTAATCAGGTCGAAGCTCTCTATTGGCTCATCCGAAAGAATTTTACCCATGTGTAATATTCATGCTTAGTTACCATGGAAACTATCATAACAATAAAGTAAACAATCTACTTGTGCATTATTATAGTCGTTGTCGTGGAGATTTGAAATAACCACTTTCATTGTTGAAACAATGTAATACATCCTTGGTATCACGTTTAACAAAAACATTATATAAAATTTCAAACTCGCATATCTCCATTACTATAGAACATATAGATGTGATTTTACACTCAATGTAATAAGGTCGAAGCTCTCTATTGGCTCATCCGGAAAACTTTTACCCATGTGTAATATTCATGCTAAGTTACCATGGAAACTATCATAACAATAAAGTAAGCAATCTATTTGTGCATGATTTTAGTCGTTGTCTTGAAGATTTGAAATAACCACTTTCATTGTTGAAACAATGTAATACATCCTTGGAATCACGTTTGACAAAAACATTATATAAAATTTCAAACTCGCATATCTCCGTTACTATAGAAGATACATAAGTGATTTTACACTCAATGTAATCATGTCGAAGCTCTCTATTGGCTCATCCGGAAAAAATTTACCCATTTGTAATATTCATGCTTAGTTACCATGAAAACTATCATAACAATAAAGTAAACAATCTATTTGTGCATGATTGTAGTCGTTGTCGTGGAGATTTGAAATAACCACTTTCATTGTTGAAACAATGTAATACATCCTTGGTATCACGTTTTACAAAAACATTATATAAAATTTCAAACTCGCATATCTCCGTTGCTATAGAAGATACAGATGTGATTTTACACTCAATGTAATCAGGTCGAAGCTCTCTATTAGCTCATCCGAAAGAATTTTACCCATGTGTAATATTCATGCTTAGTTACCATGGAAACTATCATTACAATAAAGTAAACAATCTATTTGTGCATGATTGTAGTCGTTGTCGTGGAGATTTGAAATAACCACTTTCATTGTTGAAACAATGTAATACATCCTTGGTATCACGTTTAACAAAAACATTATATAAAATTTCAAACTCGCATATCTCCTTTACTATAGAAGATACAGATGTGATTTTACACTCAATGTAATCAGGTCGAAGCTCTCTATTGGCTCATCCGAAAGAATTTTACCCATGTGTAATATTCATGCTTAGTTACCATGGAAACTATCATTACAATAATGTAAACAATCTATTTGTGCATGATTGTAGTCGTTGTCGTGGAGATTTGAAATAACCACTTTCATTGTTGAAACAATGTAATACATCCTTGGTATTACGTTTAACAAAAACATTATATAAAATTCAAACTCGCATATCTCCGTTACTATAGAACATACAGATGTGATTTTACACTCAATGTAATCAGGTCGAAGCTCTCTATTGGCTCATCCGGAAAAATTTTACCCATTCGTAATATTCATGCTTAGTTACCATGGAAACTATCATAACAATAAAGTAAACAATCTATTTGTGCATGATTGTAGTCGTTGTCGTGGAGATTTGAAATAACCACTTTCATTGTTGAAACAATGTAATACATCCTTGGTATCACGTTTTACAAAATCATTATATAAAATTTCAAACTCGCATATCTCCGTTGCTATAGAAGATACAGATGTGATTTTACACTCAATATAATCAGGTCGAAGCTCTCTATTGGCTCATCCGAAAGAATTTTACCCATGTGTAATATTCATGCTTAGTTACCATGGAAACTATCATAACAATAAAGTAAACAATCTATTTGTGCATGATTGTAGTCGTTGTCGTGGAGATTTGAAATAACCACTTTCATTCTTGAAACAATGTAATACATCCTTGGTATCACGTTTTACAAAAACATTATATAAAATTTCAAACTCGCATATCTCCGATGCTATAGAAGATACAGATGTGATTTTACACTCAATGTAATCAGGTCGAAGCTCTCTATTAGCTCATCCGAAAGAATTTTACCCATGTGTAATATTCATGCTTAGTTACCATGGAAACTATCATTACAATAAAGTAAACAATCTATTTGTGCATGATTGTAGTCGTTGTCGTGGAGATTTGAAATAACCACTTTCATTGTTGAAACAATGTAATACATCCTTGGTATCACGTTTAACAAAAACATTATATAAAATTTCAAACTCGCATATCTCCTTTACTATAGAAGATACAGATGTGATTTTACACTCAATGTAATCAGGTCGAAGCTCTCTATTGGCTCATCCGAAAGAATTTTACCCATGTGTAATATTCATGCTTAGTTACCATGGAAACTATCATTACAATAATGTAAACAATCTATTTGTGCATGATTGTAGTCGTTGTCGTGGAGATTTGAAATAACCACTTTCATTGTTGAAACAATGTAATACATCCTTGGTATTACGTTTAACAAAAACATTATATAAAATTCAAACTCGCATATCTCCGTTACTATAGAACATACAGATGTGATTTTACACTCAATGTAATCAGGTCGAAGCTCTCTATTGGCTCATCCGGAAAAATTTTACCCATGTGTAATATTCATGCTTAGTTACCATGGAAACTATCATAACAATAAAGTAAACAATCTATTTGTGGATGATTGTAGTCGTTGTCGTGGAGATTTGAAATAACCACTTTCATTGTTGAAACAATGTAATACGTCCTTGGTATCACGTTTTACAAAAACATTATATAAAATTTCAAACTCGCATATCTCCGATGCTATAGAAGATACAGATGTGATTTTACACTCAATGTAATCACGTCGAAGCTCTCTATTGGCTCATCCGGAAAAATTTTACCCATTCGTAATATTCATGCTTAGTTACCATGGAAACTATCATAACAATAAAGTAAACAATCTATTTGTGCATGATTGTAGTCGTTGTCGTGGAGATTTGAAATAACCACTTTCATTGTTGAAACAATGTAATACATCCTTGGAATCACGTTTGACAAGAACATTATATAAAATTTCAAACTCGCATATCTCCGTTACTATAGAAGATACAGAAGTGATTTTACACTCAATGTAATCATGTCGAAGCTCTCTATTGGCTCATCCGGAAAAAAATTACCCATTTGTAATATTCATGTTTAGTTACCATGGAAACTATCATAACAATAAAGTAAACAATCTATTTGTGCATGATTGTAGTCGTTGTCGTGGAGATTTGAAATAACCACTTTCATTGTTGAAACAATGTAATACATCCTTGGTATTACGTTTAACAAAAACATTATATAAAATTCAAACTCGCATATCTCCGTTACTATAGAACATACAGATGTGATTTTACACTCAATGTAATCAGGTCGAAGCTCTCTATTGGCTCATCCGAAAGAATTTTACCCATTCGTAATATTCATGCTTAGTTACCATGGAAACTATCATAACAATAAAGTAAACAATCTATTTGTGCATGATTGTAGTCGTTGTCGTGGAGATTTGAAATAACCACTTTCATTGTTGAAACAATGTAATACATCCTTGGTATCACGTTTTACAAAAACATTATATAAAATTTCAAACTCGCATATCTCCGTTGCTATAGAAGATACAGATGTGATTTTACACTCAATATAATCAGGTCGAAGCTCTATATTGGCTCATCCGAAAGAATTTTACCCATGTGTAATATTCATGCTTAGTTACCATGGAAACTATCATAACAATAAAGTAAACAATCTATTTGTGCATGATTGTAGTCGTTGTCGTGGAGATTTGAAATAACCACTTTCATTCTTGAAACAATGTAATACATCCTTGGTATCACGTTTTACAAAAACATTATATAAAATTTCAAACTCGCATATCTCCGATGCTATAGAAGATACAGATGTGATTTTACACTCAATGTAATCAGGTCGAAGCTCTCTATTAGCTCATCCGAAAGAATTTTACCCATGTGTAATATTCATGCTTAGTTACCATGGAAACTATCATTACAATAAAGTAAACAATCTATTTGTGCATGATTGTAGTCGTTGTCGTGGAGATTTGAAATAACCACTTTCATTGTTGAAACAATGTAATACATCCTTGGTATCACGTTTAACAAAAACATTATATAAAATTTCAAACTCGCATATCTCCTTTACTATAGAAGATACAGATGTGATTTTACACTCAATGTAATCAGGTCGAAGCTCTCTATTGGCTCATCCGAAAGAATTTTACCCATGTGTAATATTCATGCTTAGTTACCATGGAAACTATCATTACAATAATGTAAACAATCTATTTGTGCATGATTGTAGTCGTTGTCGTGGAGATTTGAAATAACCACTTTCATTGTTGAAACAATGTAATACATCCTTGGTATTACGTTTAACAAAAAATTTTTATATAAAATTCAAACTCGCATATCTCCGTTACTATAGAACATACAGATGTGATTTTACACTCAATGTAATCAGGTCGAAGCTCTCTATTGGCTCATCCGGAAAAATTTTACCCATATGTAATATTCATGCTTAGTTACCATGGAAACTATCATAACAATAAAGTAAACAATCTATTTGTGGATGATTGTAGTCGTTGTCGTGGAGATTTGAAATAACCACTTTCATTGTTGAAACAATGTAATACGTCCTTGGTATCACGTTTTACAAAAACATTATATAAAATTTCAAACTCGCATATCTCCGATGCTATAGAAGATACAGATGTGATTTTACACTCAATGTAATCAGGTCGAAGCTCTCTATTGGCTCATCCGGAAAAATTTTACCCATTCGTAATATTCATGCTTAGTTACCATGGAAACTATCATAACAATAAAGTAAACAATCTATTTGTGCATGATTGTAGTCGTTGTCGTGGAGATTTGAAATAACCACTTTCATTGTTGAAACAATGTAATACATCCTTGGAATCACGTTTGACAAGAACATTATATAAAATTTCAAACTCGCATATCTCCGTTACTATAGAAGATACAGAAGTGATTTTACACTCAATGTAATCATGTCGAAGCTCTCTATTGGCTCATCCGGAAAAAAATTACCCATTTGTAATATTCATGTTTAGTTACCATGGAAACTATCATAACAATAAAGTAAACAATCTATTTGTGCATGATTGTAGTCGTTGTCGTGGAGATTTGAAATAACCACTTTCATTGTTGAAACAATGTAATACATCCTTGGTATCACGTTTTACAAAAACATTATATAAAATTTCAAACTCGCATATCTCCGTTGCTATAGAAGATACAGATGTGATTTTACACTCAATATAATCAGGTCGAAGCTCTCTATTCGCTCATCCGAAGGAATTTTACCCATGTGTAATATTCATGCTTAGTTACCATGGAAACTATCATAACAATAAAGTAAACAATCTATTTGTGCATGATTGTAGTCGTTGTCGTGGAGATTTGAAATAACCACTTTCATTGTTGAAACAATGTAATACATCCTTGGTATCACGTTTTACAAAAACATTATATAAAATTTCAAACTCGCATATCTCCGATGCTATAGAAGATACAGATGTGATTTTACACTCAATGTAATCAGGTCGAAGCTCTCTATTGGCTCATCCGGAAAAATTTTACCCATTCGTAATATTCATGCTTAGTTACCATGGAAACTATCATAACAATAAAGTAAACAATCTATTTGTGCATGATTGTAGTCGTTGTCGTGGAGATTTGAAATAACCACTTTCATTGTTGAAACAATGTAATACATCCTTGGAATCACGTTTGACAAGAACATTATATAAAATTTCAAACTCGCATATCTCCGTTACTATAGAAGATACAGAAGTGATTTTACACTCAATGTAATCATGTCGAAGCTCTCTATTGGCTCATCCGGAAAAAAATTACCCATTTGTAATATTCATGTTTAGTTACCATGGAAACTATCATAACAATAAAGTAAACAATCTATTTGTGCATGATTGTAGTCGTTGTCGTGGAGATTTGAAATAACCACTTTCATTGTTGAAACAATGTAATACATCCTTGGTATCACGTTTTACAAAAACATTATATAAAATTTCAAACTCGCATATCTCCGTTGCTATAGAAGATACAGATGTGATTTTACACTCAATATAATCAGGTCGAAGCTCTCTATTGGCTCATCCGAAAGAATTTTACCCATGTGTAATATTCATGCTTAGTTACCATGGAAACTATCATAACAATAAAGTAAACAATCTATTTGTGCATGATTGTAGTCGTTGTCGTGGAGATTTGAAATAACCACTTTCATTCTTGAAACAATGTAATACATCCTTGGTATCACGTTTTACAAAAACATTATATAAAATTTCAAACTCGCATATCTCCGTTGCTATAGAAGATACAGATGTGATTTTACACTCAATATAATCAGGTCGAAGCTCTCTATTAGCTCATCCGAAAGAATTTTACCCATGTGTAATATTCATGCTTAGTTACCATGGAAACTATCATTACAATAAAGCAAACAATCTATTTGTGCATGATTGTAGTCGTTGTTGTGGAGATTTGAAATAACCACTTTCATTGTTGAAACAATGTAATACGTCCTTGGTATCACGTTTTACAAAAACATTATATAAAATTTCAAACTCGCATATCTCCGATGCTATAGAAGATACAGATGTGATTTTACACTCAATGTAATCAGGTCGAAGCTCTCTATTGGCTCATCCGAAAAAATTTTACCCATTCGTAATATTCATGCTTAGTTACCATGGAAACTATCATAACAATAAAGTAAACAATCTATTTGTGCATGATTGTAGTCGTTGTCGTGGAGATTTGAAATAACCACTTTCATTGTTGAAACAATGTAATACATCCTTGGTATCACGTTTTACAAAAACATTATATAAAATTTCAAACTCGCATATCTCCGTTGCTATAGAAGATACAGATGTGATTTTACACTCAATGTAATCAGGTCGAAGCTCTCTATTAGCTCATCCGAAAGAATTTTACCCATGTGTAATATTCATGCTTAGTTACCATGGAAACTATCATTACAATAAAGTAAACAATCTATTTGTGCATGATTGTAGTCGTTGTCGTGGAGATTTGAAATAACCACTTTCATTGTTGAAACAATGTAATACATCCTTGGTATCACGTTTAACAAAAACATTATATAAAATTTCAAACTCGCATATCTCCTTTACTATAGAAGATACAGATGTGATTTTACACTCAATGTAATCAGGTCGAAGCTCTCTATTGGCTCATCCGAAAGAATTTTACCCATGTGTAATATTCATGCTTAGTTACCATGGAAACTATCATTACAATAATGTAAACAATCTATTTGTGCATGATTGTAGTCGTTGTCGTGGAGATTTGAAATAACCACTTTCATTGTTGAAACAATGTAATACATCCTTGGTATTACGTTTAACAAAAACATTATATAAAATTCAAACTCGCATATCTCCGTTACTATAGAACATACAGATGTGATTTTACACTCAATGTAATCAGGTCGAAGCTCTCTATTGGCTCATCCGGAAAAATTTTACCCATTCGTAATATTCATGCTTAGTTACCATGGAAACTATCATAACAATAAAGTAAACAATCTATTTGTGCATGATTGTAGTCGTTGTCGTGGAGATTTGAAATAACCACTTTCATTGTTGAAACAATGTAATACATCCTTGGTATCACGTTTTACAAAAACATTATATAAAATTTCAAACTCGCATATCTCCGTTGCTATAGAAGATACAGATGTGATTTTACACTCAATATAATCAGGTCGAAGCTCTCTATTGGCTCATCCGAAAGAATTTTACCCATGTGTAATATTCATGCTTAGTTACCATGGAAACTATCATAACAATAAAGTAAACAATCTATTTGTGCATGATTGTAGTCGTTGTCGTGGAGATTTGAAATAACCACTTTCATTCTTGAAACAATGTAATACATCCTTGGTATCACGTTTTACAAAAACATTATATAAAATTTCAAACTCGCATATCTCCGATGCTATAGAAGATACAGATGTGATTTTACACTCAATGTAATCAGGTCGAAGCTCTCTATTAGCTCATCCGAAAGAATTTTACCCATGTGTAATATTCATGCTTAGTTACCATGGAAACTATCATTACAATAAAGTAAACAATCTATTTGTGCATGATTGTAGTCGTTGTCGTGGAGATTTGAAATAACCACTTTCATTGTTGAAACAATGTAATACATCCTTGGTATCACGTTTAACAAAAACATTATATAAAATTTCAAACTCGCATATCTCCTTTACTATAGAAGATACAGATGTGATTTTACACTCAATGTAATCAGGTCGAAGCTCTCTATTGGCTCATCCGAAAGAATTTTACCCATGTGTAATATTCATGCTTAGTTACCATGGAAACTATCATTACAATAATGTAAACAATCTATTTGTGCATGATTGTAGTCGTTGTCGTGGAGATTTGAAATAACCACTTTCATTGTTGAAACAATGTAATACATCCTTGGTATTACGTTTAACAAAAACATTATATAAAATTCAAACTCGCATATCTCCGTTACTATAGAACATACAGATGTGATTTTACACTCAATGTAATCAGGTCGAAGCTCTCTATTGGCTCATCCGGAAAAATTTTACCCATGTGTAATATTCATGCTTAGTTACCATGGAAACTATCATAACAATAAAGTAAACAATCTATTTGTGGATGATTGTAGTCGTTGTCGTGGAGATTTGAAATAACCACTTTCATTGTTGAAACAATGTAATACGTCCTTGGTATCACGTTTTACAAAAACATTATATAAAATTTCAAACTCGCATATCTCCGATGCTATAGAAGATACAGATGTGATTTTACACTCAATGTAATCAGGTCGAAGCTCTCTATTGGCTCATCCGGAAAAATTTTACCCATTCGTAATATTCATGCTTAGTTACCATGGAAACTATCATAACAATAAAGTAAACAATCTATTTGTGCATGATTGTAGTCGTTGTCGTGGAGATTTGAAATAACCACTTTCATTGTTGAAACAATGTAATACATCCTTGGAATCACGTTTGACAAGAACATTATATAAAATTTCAAACTCGCATATCTCCGTTACTATAGAAGATACAGAAGTGATTTTACACTCAATGTAATCATGTCGAAGCTCTCTATTGGCTCATCCGGAAAAAAATTACCCATTTGTAATATTCATGTTTAGTTACCATGGAAACTATCATAACAATAAAGTAAACAATCTATTTGTGCATGATTGTAGTCGTTGTCGTGGAGATTTGAAATAACCACTTTCATTGTTGAAACAATGTAATACATCCTTGGTATCACGTTTAACAAAAACATTATATAAAATTTCAAACTCGCATATCTCCTTTACTATAGAAGATACAGATGTGATTTTACACTCAATGTAATCAGGTCGAAGCTCTCTATTGGCTCATCCGAAAGAATTTTACCCATGTGTAATATTCATGCTTAGTTACCATGGAAACTATCATTACAATAATGTAAACAATCTATTTGTGCATGATTGTAGTCGTTGTCGTGGAGATTTGAAATAACCACTTTCATTGTTGAAACAATGTAATACATCCTTGGTATTACGTTTAACAAAAACATTATATAAAATTCAAACTCGCATATCTCCGTTACTATAGAACATACAGATGTGATTTTACACTCAATGTAATCAGGTCGAAGCTCTCTATTGGCTCATCCGGAAAAATTTTACCCATTCGTAATATTCATGCTTAGTTACCATGGAAACTATCATAACAATAAAGTAAACAATCTATTTGTGCATGATTGTAGTCGTTGTCGTGGAGATTTGAAATAACCACTTTCATTGTTGAAACAATGTAATACATCCTTGGTATCACGTTTTACAAAAACATTATATAAAATTTCAAACTCGCATATCTCCGTTGCTATAGAAGATACAGATGTGATTTTACACTCAATATAATCAGGTCGAAGCTCTCTATTGGCTCATCCGAAAGAATTTTACCCATGTGTAATATTCATGCTTAGTTACCATGGAAACTATCATAACAATAAAGTAAACAATCTATTTGTGCATGATTGTAGTCGTTGTCGTGGAGATTTGAAATAACCACTTTCATTCTTGAAACAATGTAATACATCCTTGGTATCACGTTTTACAAAAACATTATATAAAATTTCAAACTCGCATATCTCCGATGCTATAGAAGATACAGATGTGATTTTACACTCAATGTAATCAGGTCGAAGCTCTCTATTAGCTCATCCGAAAGAATTTTACCCATGTGTAATATTCATGCTTAGTTACCATGGAAACTATCATTACAATAAAGTAAACAATCTATTTGTGCATGATTGTAGTCGTTGTCGTGGAGATTTGAAATAACCACTTTCATTGTTGAAACAATGTAATACATCCTTGGTATCACGTTTAACAAAAACATTATATAAAATTTCAAACTCGCATATCTCCTTTACTATAGAAGATACAGATGTGATTTTACACTCAATGTAATCAGGTCGAAGCTCTCTATTGGCTCATCCGAAAGAATTTTACCCATGTGTAATATTCATGCTTAGTTACCATGGAAACTATCATTACAATAATGTAAACAATCTATTTGTGCATGATTGTAGTCGTTGTCGTGGAGATTTGAAATAACCACTTTCATTGTTGAAACAATGTAATACATCCTTGGTATTACGTTTAACAAAAACATTATATAAAATTCAAACTCGCATATCTCCGTTACTATAGAACATACAGATGTGATTTTACACTCAATGTAATCAGGTCGAAGCTCTCTATTGGCTCATCCGGAAAAATTTTACCCATGTGTAATATTCATGCTTAGTTACCATGGAAACTATCATAACAATAAAGTAAACAATCTATTTGTGGATGATTGTAGTCGTTGTCGTGGAGATTTGAAATAACCACTTTCATTGTTGAAACAATGTAATACGTCCTTGGTATCACGTTTTACAAAAACATTATATAAAATTTCAAACTCGCATATCTCCGATGCTATAGAAGATACAGATGTGATTTTACACTCAATGTAATCAGGTCGAAGCTCTCTATTGGCTCATCCGGAAAAATTTTACCCATTCGTAATATTCATGCTTAGTTACCATGGAAACTATCATAACAATAAAGTAAACAATCTATTTGTGCATGATTGTAGTCGTTGTCGTGGAGATTTGAAATAACCACTTTCATTGTTGAAACAATGTAATACATCCTTGGAATCACGTTTGACAAGAACATTATATAAAATTTCAAACTCGCATATCTCCGTTACTATAGAAGATACAGAAGTGATTTTACACTCAATGTAATCATGTCGAAGCTCTCTATTGGCTCATCCGGAAAAAAATTACCCATTTGTAATATTCATGTTTAGTTACCATGGAAACTATCATAACAATAAAGTAAACAATCTATTTGTGCATGATTGTAGTCGTTGTCGTGGAGATTTGAAATAACCACTTTCATTGTTGAAACAATGTAATACATCCTTGGTATCACGTTTTACAAAAACATTATATAAAATTTCAAACTCGCATATCTCCGTTGCTATAGAAGATACAGATGTGATTTTACACTCAATATAATCAGGTCGAAGCTCTCTATTCGCTCATCCGAAAGAATTTTACCCATGTGTAATATTCATGCTTAGTTACCATGGAAACTATCATAACAATAAAGTAAACAATCTATTTGTGCATGATTGTAGTCGTTGTCGTGGAGATTTGAAATAACCACTTTCATTGTTGAAACAATGTAATACATCCTTGGTATCACGTTTTACAAAAACATTATATAAAATTTTAAACTCGCATATCTCCGATGCTATAGAAGATACAGATGTGATTTTACACTCAATGTAATCAGGTCGAAGCTCTCTATTGGCTCATCCGGAAAAATTTTACCCATTCGTAATATTCATGCTTAGTTACCATGGAAACTATCATAACAATAAAGTAAACAATCTATTTGTGCATGATTGTAGTCGTTGTCGTGGAGATTTGAAATAACCACTTTCATTGTTGAAACAATGTAATACATCCTTGGTATCACGTTTTACAAAAACATTATATAAAATTTCAAACTCGCATATCTCCGTTGCTATAGAAGATACAGATGTGATTTTACACTCAATGTAATCAGGTCGAAGCTCTCTATTAGCTCATCCGAAAGAATTTTACCCATGTGTAATATTCATGCTTAGTTACCATGGAAACTATCATTACAATAAAGTAAACAATCTATTTGTGCATGATTGTAGTCGTTGTCGTGGAGATTTGAAATAACCACTTTCATTGTTGAAACAATGTAATACATCCTTGGTATCACGTTTAACAAAAACATTATATAAAATTTCAAACTCGCATATCTCCTTTACTATAGAAGATACAGATGTGATTTTACACTCAATGTAATCAGGTCGAAGCTCTCTATTGGCTCATCCGAAAGAATTTTACCCATGTGTAATATTCATGCTTAGTTACCATGGAAACTATCATTACAATAATGTAAACAATCTATTTGTGCATGATTGTAGTCGTTGTCGTGGAGATTTGAAATAACCACTTTCATTGTTGAAACAATGTAATACATCCTTGGTATTACGTTTAACAAAAACATTATATAAAATTCAAACTCGCATATCTCCGTTACTATAGAACATACAGATGTGATTTTACACTCAATGTAATCAGGTCGAAGCTCTCTATTGGCTCATCCGAAAGAATTTTACCCATTCGTAATATTCATGCTTAGTTACCATGGAAACTATCATAACAATAAAGTAAACAATCTATTTGTGCATGATTGTAGTCGTTGTCGTGGAGATTTGAAATAACCACTTTCATTGTTGAAACAATGTAATACATCCTTGGTATCACGTTTTACAAAAACATTATATAAAATTTCAAACTCGCATATCTCCGTTGCTATAGAAGATACAGATGTGATTTTACACTCAATATAATCAGGTCGAAGCTCTATATTGGCTCATCCGAAAGAATTTTACCCATGTGTAATATTCATGCTTAGTTACCATGGAAACTATCATAACAATAAAGTAAACAATCTATTTGTGCATGATTGTAGTCGTTGTCGTGGAGATTTGAAATAACCACTTTCATTCTTGAAACAATGTAATACATCCTTGGTATCACGTTTTACAAAAACATTATATAAAATTTCAAACTCGCATATCTCCGATGCTATAGAAGATACAGATGTGATTTTACACTCAATGTAATCAGGTCGAAGCTCTCTATTAGCTCATCCGAAAGAATTTTACCCATGTGTAATATTCATGCTTAGTTACCATGGAAACTATCATTACAATAAAGTAAACAATCTATTTGTGCATGATTGTAGTCGTTGTCGTGGAGATTTGAAATAACCACTTTCATTGTTGAAACAATGTAATACATCCTTGGTATCACGTTTAACAAAAACATTATATAAAATTTCAAACTCGCATATCTCCTTTACTATAGAAGATACAGATGTGATTTTACACTCAATGTAATCAGGTCGAAGCTCTCTATTGGCTCATCCGAAAGAATTTTACCCATGTGTAATATTCATGCTTAGTTACCATGGAAACTATCATTACAATAATGTAAACAATCTATTTGTGCATGATTGTAGTCGTTGTCGTGGAGATTTGAAATAACCACTTTCATTGTTGAAACAATGTAATACATCCTTGGTATTACGTTTAACAAAAAATTTTTATATAAAATTCAAACTCGCATATCTCCGTTACTATAGAACATACAGATGTGATTTTACACTCAATGTAATCAGGTCGAAGCTCTCTATTGGCTCATCCGGAAAAATTTTACCCATATGTAATATTCATGCTTAGTTACCATGGAAACTATCATAACAATAAAGTAAACAATCTATTTGTGGATGATTGTAGTCGTTGTCGTGGAGATTTGAAATAACCACTTTCATTGTTGAAACAATGTAATACGTCCTTGGTATCACGTTTTACAAAAACATTATATAAAATTTCAAACTCGCATATCTCCGATGCTATAGAAGATACAGATGTGATTTTACACTCAATGTAATCAGGTCGAAGCTCTCTATTGGCTCATCCGGAAAAATTTTACCCATTCGTAATATTCATGCTTAGTTACCATGGAAACTATCATAACAATAAAGTAAACAATCTATTTGTGCATGATTGTAGTCGTTGTCGTGGAGATTTGAAATAACCACTTTCATTGTTGAAACAATGTAATACATCCTTGGAATCACGTTTGACAAGAACATTATATAAAATTTCAAACTCGCATATCTCCGTTACTATAGAAGATACAGAAGTGATTTTACACTCAATGTAATCATGTCGAAGCTCTCTATTGGCTCATCCGGAAAAAAATTACCCATTTGTAATATTCATGTTTAGTTACCATGGAAACTATCATAACAATAAAGTAAACAATCTATTTGTGCATGATTGTAGTCGTTGTCGTGGAGATTTGAAATAACCACTTTCATTGTTGAAACAATGTAATACATCCTTGGTATCACGTTTTACAAAAACATTATATAAAATTTCAAACTCGCATATCTCCGTTGCTATAGAAGATACAGATGTGATTTTACACTCAATATAATCAGGTCGAAGCTCTCTATTCGCTCATCCGAAGGAATTTTACCCATGTGTAATATTCATGCTTAGTTACCATGGAAACTATCATAACAATAAAGTAAACAATCTATTTGTGCATGATTGTAGTCGTTGTCGTGGAGATTTGAAATAACCACTTTCATTGTTGAAACAATGTAATACATCCTTGGTATCACGTTTTACAAAAACATTATATAAAATTTCAAACTCGCATATCTCCGATGCTATAGAAGATACAGATGTGATTTTACACTCAATGTAATCAGGTCGAAGCTCTCTATTGGCTCATCCGGAAAAATTTTACCCATTCGTAATATTCATGCTTAGTTACCATGGAAACTATCATAACAATAAAGTAAACAATCTATTTGTGCATGATTGTAGTCGTTGTCGTGGAGATTTGAAATAACCACTTTCATTGTTGAAACAATGTAATACATCCTTGGAATCACGTTTGACAAGAACATTATATAAAATTTCAAACTCGCATATCTCCGTTACTATAGAAGATACAGAAGTGATTTTACACTCAATGTAATCATGTCGAAGCTCTCTATTGGCTCATCCGGAAAAAAATTACCCATTTGTAATATTCATGTTTAGTTACCATGGAAACTATCATAACAATAAAGTAAACAATCTATTTGTGCATGATTGTAGTCGTTGTCGTGGAGATTTGAAATAACCACTTTCATTGTTGAAACAATGTAATACATCCTTGGTATCACGTTTTACAAAAACATTATATAAAATTTCAAACTCGCATATCTCCGTTGCTATAGAAGATACAGATGTGATTTTACACTCAATATAATCAGGTCGAAGCTCTCTATTGGCTCATCCGAAAGAATTTTACCCATGTGTAATATTCATGCTTAGTTACCATGGAAACTATCATAACAATAAAGTAAACAATCTATTTGTGCATGATTGTAGTCGTTGTCGTGGAGATTTGAAATAACCACTTTCATTCTTGAAACAATGTAATACATCCTTGGTATCACGTTTTACAAAAACATTATATAAAATTTCAAACTCGCATATCTCCGTTGCTATAGAAGATACAGATGTGATTTTACACTCAATATAATCAGGTCGAAGCTCTCTATTAGCTCATCCGAAAGAATTTTACCCATGTGTAATATTCATGCTTAGTTACCATGGAAACTATCATTACAATAAAGCAAACAATCTATTTGTGCATGATTGTAGTCGTTGTTGTGGAGATTTGAAATAACCACTTTCATTGTTGAAACAATGTAATACGTCCTTGGTATCACGTTTTACAAAAACATTATATAAAATTTCAAACTCGCATATCTCCGATGCTATAGAAGATACAGATGTGATTTTACACTCAATGTAATCAGGTCGAAGCTCTCTATTGGCTCATCCGAAAAAATTTTACCCATTCGTAATATTCATGCTTAGTTACCATGGAAACTATCATAACAATAAAGTAAACAATCTATTTGTGCATGATTGTAGTCGTTGTCGTGGAGATTTGAAATAACCACTTTCATTGTTGAAACAATGTAATACATCCTTGGAATCACGTTTGACAAGAACATTATATAAAATTTCAAACTCGCATATCTCCGTTACTATAGAAGATACAGAAGTGATTTTACACTCAATGTAATCATGTCGAAGCTCTCTATTGGCTCATCCGGAAAAAAATTACCCATTTGTAATATTCATGTTTAGTTACCATGGAAACTATCATAACAATAAAGTAAACAATCTATTTGTGCATGATTGTAGTCGTTGTCGTGGAGATTTGAAATAACCACTTTCATTGTTGAAACAATGTAATACATCCTTGGTATCACGTTTTACAAAAACATTATATAAAATTTCAAACTCGCATATCTCCGTTGCTATAGAAGATACAGATGTGATTTTACACTCAATATAATCAGGTCGAAGCTCTCTATTGGCTCATCCGAAAGAATTTTACCCATGTGTAATATTCATGCTTAGTTACCATGGAAACTATCATAACAATAAAGTAAACAATCTATTTGTGCATGATTGTAGTCGTTGTCGTGGAGATTTGAAATAACCACTTTCATTGTTGAAACAATGTAATACATCCTTGGTATCACGTTTTACAAAAACATTATATAAAATTTCAAACTCGCATATCTCCGATGCTATAGAAGATACAGATGTGATTTTACACTCAATGTAATCAGGTCGAAGCTCTCTATTGGCTCATCCGGAAAAATTTTACCCATTCGTAATATTCATGCTTAGTTACCATGGAAACTATCATAACAATAAAGTAAACAATCTATTTGTGCATGATTGTAGTCGTTGTCGTGGAGATTTGAAATAACCACTTTCATTGTTGAAACAATGTAATACATCCTTGGAATCACGTTTGACAAGAACATTATATAAAATTTCAAACTCGCATATCTCCGTTACTATAGAAGATACAGAAGTGATTTTACACTCAATGTAATCATGTCGAAGCTCTCTATTGGCTCATCCGGAAAAAAATTACCCATTTGTAATATTCATGTTTAGTTACCATGGAAACTATCATAACAATAAAGTAAACAATCTATTTGTGCATGATTGTAGTCGTTGTCGTGGAGATTTGAAATAACCACTTTCATTGTTGAAACAATGTAATACATCCTTGGTATCACGTTTTACAAAAACATTATATAAAACTTCAAACTCGCATATCTCCGTTGCTATAGAAGATACAGATGTGATTTTACACTCAATATAATCAGGTCGAAGCTCTCTATTGGCTCATCCGAAAGAATTTTACCCATGTGTAATATTCATGCTTAGTTACCATGGAAACTATCATAACAATAAAGTAAACAATCTATTTGTGCATGATTGTAGTCGTTGTCGTGGAGATTTGAAATAACCACTTTCATTCTTGAAACAATGTAATACATCCTTGGTATCACGTTTTACAAAAACATTATATAAAATTTCAAACTCGCATATCTCCGTTGCTATAGAAGATACAGATGTGATTTTACACTCAATATAATCAGGTCGAAGCTCTCTATTGGCTCATCCGAAAGAATTTTACCCATGTGTAATATTCATGCTTAGTTACCATGGAAACTATCATAACAATAAAGTAAACAATCTATTTGTGCACGATTGTAGTCGTTGTCGTGGAGATTTGAAATAACCACTTTCATTCTTGAAACAATGTAATACATCCTTGGTATCACGTTTTACAAAAACATTATATAAAATTTCAAACTCGCATATCTCCGATGCTATAGAAGATACAGATGTGATTTTACACTCAATGTAATCAGGTCGAAGCTCTCTATTAGCTCATCCGAAAGAATTTTACCCATGTGTAATATTCATGCTTAGTTACCATGGAAACTATCATTACAATAAAGCAAACAATCTATTTGTGCATGATTGTAGTCGTTGTCGTGGAGATTTGAAATAACCACTTTCATTGTTGAAACAATGTAATACATCCTTGGTATCACGTTTAACAAAAACATTATATAAAATTTCAAACTCGCATATCTCCTTTACTATAGAAGATACAGATGTGATTTTACACTCAATGTAATCATGTCGAAGCTCTCTATTGGCTCATCCGAAAGAATTTTACCCATGTGTAATATTCATGCTTAGTTACCATGGAAACTATCATTACAATAATGTAAACAATCTATTTGTGCATGATTGTAGTCGTTGTCGTGGAGATTTGAAATAACCACTTTCATTGTTGAAACAATGTAATACATCCTTGGTATTACGTTTAACAAAAACATTATATAAAATTCAAACTCGCATATCTCCGTTACTATAGAACATACAGATGTGATTTTACACTCAATGTAATCAGGTCGAAGCTCTCTATTGGCTCATCCGGAAAAATTTTACCCATGTGTAATATTCATGCTTAGTTACCATGGAAACTATCATAACAATAAAGTAAACAATCTATTTGTGGATGATTGTAGTCGTTGTCGTGGAGATTTGAAATAACCACTTTCATTGTTGAAACAATGTAATACGTCCTTGGTATCACGTTTTACAAAAACATTATATAAAATTTCAAACTCGCATATCTCCGATGCTATAGAAGATACAGATGTGATTTTACACTCAATGTAATCAGGTCGAAGCTCTCTATTGGCTCATCCGGAAAAATTTTACCCATTCGTAATATTCATGCTTAGTTACCATGGAAACTATCATAACAATAAAGTAAACAATCTATTTGTGCATGATTGTAGTCGTTGTCGTGGAGATTTGAAATAACCACTTTCATTGTTGAAACAATGTAATACATCCTTGGAATCACGTTTGACAAGAACATTATATAAAATTTCAAACTCGCATATCTCCGTTACTATAGAAGATACAGAAGTGATTTTACACTCAATGTAATCATGTCGAAGCTCTCTATTGGCTCATCCGGAAAAAAATTACCCATTTGTAATATTCATGTTTAGTTACCATGGAAACTATCATAACAATAAAGTAAACAATCTATTTGTGCATGATTGTAGTCGTTGTCGTGGAGATTTGAAATAACCACTTTCATTGTTGAAACAATGTAATACATCCTTGGTATCACGTTTTACAAAAACATTATATAAAATTTCAAACTCGCATATCTCCGTTGCTATAGAAGATACAGATGTGATTTTACACTCAATATAATCAGGTCGAAGCTCTCTATTGGCTCATCCGAAAGAATTTTACCCATGTGTAATATTCATGCTTAGTTACCATGGAAACTATCATAACAATAAAGTAAACAATCTATTTGTGCATGATTGTAGTCGTTGTCGTGGAGATTTGAAATAACCACTTTCATTCTTGAAACAATGTAATACATCCTTGGTATCACGTTTTACAAAAACATTATATAAAATTTCAAACTCGCATATCTCCGTTGCTATAGAAGATACAGATGTGATTTTACACTCAATGTAATCAGGTCGAAGCTCTCTATTAGCTCATCCGAAAGAATTTTACCCATGTGTAATATTCATGCTTAGTTACCATGGAAACTATCATTACAATAAAGTAAACAATCTATTTGTGCATGATTGTAGTCGTTGTCGTGGAGATTTGAAATAACCACTTTCATTGTTGAAACAATGTAATACATCCTTGGTATCACGTTTAACAAAAACATTATATAAAATTTCAAACTCGCATATCTCCTTTACTATAGAAGATACAGATGTGATTTTACACTCAATGTAATCAGGTCGAAGCTCTCTATTGGCTCATCCGAAAGAATTTTACCCATGTGTAATATTCATGCTTAGTTACCATGGAAACTATCATTACAATAATGTAAACAATCTATTTGTGCATGATTGTAGTCGTTGTCGTGGAGATTTGAAATAACCACTTTCATTGTTGAAACAATGTAATACATCCTTGGTATTACGTTTAACAAAAACATTATATAAAATTCAAACTCGCATATCTCCGTTACTATAGAACATACAGATGTGATTTTACACTCAATGTAATCAGGTCGAAGCTCTCTATTGGCTCATCCGGAAAAATTTTACCCATTCGTAATATTCATGCTTAGTTACCATGGAAACTATCATAACAATAAAGTAAACAATCTATTTGTGCATGATTGTAGTCGTTGTCGTGGAGATTTGAAATAACCACTTTCATTGTTGAAACAATGTAATACATCCTTGGTATCACGTTTTACAAAAACATTATATAAAATTTCAAACTCGCATATCTCCGTTGCTATAGAAGATACACATGTGATTTTACACTCAATATAATCAGGTCGAAGCTCTCTATTGGCTCATCCGAAAGAATTTTACCCATGTGTAATATTCATGCTTAGTTACCATGGAAACTATCATAACAATAAAGTAAACAATCTATTTGTGCATGATTGTAGTCGTTGTCGTGGAGATTTGAAATAACCACTTTCATTCTTGAAACAATGTAATACATCCTTGGTATCACGTTTTACAAAAACATTATATAAAATTTCAAACTCGCATATCTCCGATGCTATAGAAGATACAGATGTGATTTTACACTCAATGTAATCAGGTCGAAGCTCTCTATTAGCTCATCCGAAAGAATTTTACCCATGTGTAATATTCATGCTTAGTTACCATGGAAACTATCATTACAATAAAGTAAACAATCTATTTGTGCATGATTGTAGTCGTTGTCGTGGAGATTTGAAATAACCACTTTCATTGTTGAAACAATGTAATACATCCTTGGTATCACGTTTAACAAAAACATTATATAAAATTTCAAACTCGCATATCTCCTTTACTATAGAAGATACAGATGTGATTTTACACTCAATGTAATCAGGTCGAAGCTCTCTATTGGCTCATCCGAAAGAATTTTACCCATGTGTAATATTCATGCTTAGTTACCATGGAAACTATCATTACAATAATGTAAAAAATCTATTTGTGCATGATTGTAGTCGTTGTCGTGGAGATTTGAAATAACCACTTTCATTGTTGAAACAATGTAATACATCCTTGGTATTACGTTTAACAAAAACATTATATAAAATTCAAACTCGCATATCTCCGTTACTATAGAACATACAGATGTGATTTTACACTCAATGTAATCAGGTCGAAGCTCTCTATTGGCTCATCCGGAAAAATTTTACCCATGTGTAATATTCATGCTTAGTTACCATGGAAACTATCATAACAATAAAGTAAACAATCTATTTGTGGATGATTGTAGTCGTTGTCGTGGAGATTTGAAATAACCACTTTCATTGTTGAAACAATGTAATACGTCCTTGGTATCACGTTTTACAAAAACATTATATAAAATTTCAAACTCGCATATCTCCGATGCTATAGAAGATACAGATGTGATTTTACACTCAATGTAATCAGGTCGAAGCTCTCTATTGGCTCATCCGGAAAAATTTTACCCATTCGTAATATTCATGCTTAGTTACCATAGAAACTATCATAACAATAAAGTAAACAATCTATTTGTGCATGATTGTAGTCGTTGTCGTGGAGATTTGAAATAACCACTTTCATTGTTGAAACAATGTAATACATCCTTGGTATCACGTTTGACAAGAACATTATATAAAATTTCAAACTCGCATATCTCCGTTACTATAGAAGATACAGAAGTGATTTTACACTCAATGTAATCATGTCGAAGCTCTCTATTGGCTCATCCGGAAAAAAATTACCCATTTGTAATATTCATGTTTAGTTACCATGGAAACTATCATAACAATAAAGTAAACAATCTATTTGTGCATGATTGTAGTCGTTGTCGTGGAGATTTGAAATAACCACTTTCATTGTTGAAACAATGTAATACATCCTTGGTATCACGTTTTACAAAAACATTATATAAAATTTCAAACTCGCATATCTCCGTTGCTATAGAAGATACAGATGTGATTTTACACTCAATATAATCAGGTCGAAGCTCTCTATTGGCTCATCCGAAAGAATTTTACCCATGTGTAATATTCATGCTTAGTTACCATGGAAACTATCATAACAATAAAGTAAACAATCTATTTGTGCATGATTGTAGTCGTTGTCGTGGAGATTTGAAATAACCACTTTCATTGTTGAAACAATGTAATACATCCTTGGTATCACGTTTTACAAAAACATTATATAAAATTTCAAACTCGCATATCTCCGTTGCTATAGAAGATACAGAAGTGATTTTACACTCAATGTAATCATGTCGAAGCTCTCTATTGGCTCATCCGGAAAAAAATTACCCATTTGTAATATTCATGTTTAGTTACCATGGAAACTATCATAACAATAAAGTAAACAATCTATTTGTGCATGATTGTAGTCGTTGTCGTGGAGATTTGAAATAACCACTTTCATTGTTGAAACAATGTAATACATCCTTGGTATCACGTTTTACAAAAACATTATATAAAATTTCAAACTCGCATATCTCCGTTGCTATAGAAGATACAGATGTGATTTTACACTCAATATAATCAGGTCGAAGCTCTCTATTGGCTCATCCGAAAGAATTTTACCCATGTGTAATATTCATGCTTAGTTACCATGGAAACTATCATAACAATAAAGTAAACAATCTATTTGTGCATGATTGTAGTCGTTGTCGTGGAGATTTGAAATAACCACTTTCATTCTTGAAACAATGTAATACATCCTTGGTATCACGTTTTACAAAAACATTATATAAAATTTCAAACTCGCATATCTCCGTTGCTATAGAAGATACAGATGTGATTTTACACTCAATGTAATCAGGTCGAAGCTCTCTATTAGCTCATCCGAAAGAATTTTACCCATGTGTAATATTCATGCTTAGTTACCATGGAAACTATCATTACAATAAAGTAAACAATCTATTTGTGCATGATTGTAGTCGTTGTCGTGGAGATTTGAAATAACCACTTTCATTGTTGAAACAATGTAATACATCCTTGGTATCACGTTTAACAAAAACATTATATAAAATTTCAAACTCGCATATCTCCTTTACTATAGAAGATACAGATGTGATTTTACACTCAATGTAATCAGGTCGAAGCTCTCTATTGGCTCATCCGAAAGAATTTTACCCATGTGTAATATTCATGCTTAGTTACCATGGAAACTATCATTACAATAATGTAAACAATCTATTTGTGCATGATTGTAGTCGTTGTCGTGGAGATTTGAAATAACCACTTTCATTGTTGAAACAATGTAATACATCCTTGGTATTACGTTTAACAAAAACATTATATAAAATTCAAACTCGCATATCTCCGTTACTATAGAACATACAGATGTGATTTTACACTCAATGTAATCAGGTCGAAGCTCTCTATTGGCTCATCCGGAAAAATTTTACCCATTCGTAATATTCATGCTTAGTTACCATGGAAACTATCATAACAATAAAGTAAACAATCTATTTGTGCATGATTGTAGTCGTTGTCGTGGAGATTTGAAATAACCACTTTCATTGTTGAAACAATGTAATACATCCTTGGTATCACGTTTTACAAAAACATTATATAAAATTTCAAACTCGCATATCTCCGTTGCTATAGAAGATACACATGTGATTTTACACTCAATATAATCAGGTCGAAGCTCTCTATTGGCTCATCCGAAAGAATTTTACCCATGTGTAATATTCATGCTTAGTTACCATGGAAACTATCATAACAATAAAGTAAACAATCTATTTGTGCATGATTGTAGTCGTTGTCGTGGAGATTTGAAATAACCACTTTCATTCTTGAAACAATGTAATACATCCTTGGTATCACGTTTTACAAAAACATTATATAAAATTTCAAACTCGCATATCTCCGATGCTATAGAAGATACAGATGTGATTTTACACTCAATGTAATCAGGTCGAAGCTCTCTATTAGCTCATCCGAAAGAATTTTACCCATGTGTAATATTCATGCTTAGTTACCATGGAAACTATCATTACAATAAAGTAAACAATCTATTTGTGCATGATTGTAGTCGTTGTCGTGGAGATTTGAAATAACCACTTTCATTGTTGAAACAATGTAATACATCCTTGGTATCACGTTTAACAAAAACATTATATAAAATTTCAAACTCGCATATCTCCTTTACTATAGAAGATACAGATGTGATTTTACACTCAATGTAATCAGGTCGAAGCTCTCTATTGGCTCATCCGAAAGAATTTTACCCATGTGTAATATTCATGCTTAGTTACCATGGAAACTATCATAACAATAAAGTAAACAATCTATTTGTGGATGATTGTAGTCGTTGTCGTGGAGATTTGAAATAACCACTTTCATTGTTGAAACAATGTAATACGTCCTTGGTATCACGTTTTACAAAAACATTATATAAAATTTCAAACTCGCATATCTCCGATGCTATAGAAGATACAGATGTGATTTTACACTCAATGTAATCAGGTCGAAGCTCTCTATTGGCTCATCCGGAAAAATTTTACCCATTCGTAATATTCATGCTTAGTTACCATAGAAACTATCATAACAATAAAGTAAACAATCTATTTGTGCATGATTGTAGTCGTTGTCGTGGAGATTTGAAATAACCACTTTCATTGTTGAAACAATGTAATACATCCTTGGAATCACGTTTGACAAGAACATTATATAAAATTTCAAACTCGCATATCTCCGTTACTATAGAAGATACAGAAGTGATTTTACACTCAATGTAATCATGTCGAAGCTCTCTATTGGCTCATCCGGAAAAAAATTACCCATTTGTAATATTCATGTTTAGTTACCATGGAAACTATCATAACAATAAAGTAAACAATCTATTTGTGCATGATTGTAGTCGTTGTCGTGGAGATTTGAAATAACCACTTTCATTGTTGAAACAATGTAATACATCCTTGGTATCACGTTTTACAAAAACATTATATAAAATTTCAAACTCGCATATCTCCGTTGCTATAGAAGATACAGATGTGATTTTACACTCAATATAATCAGGTCGAAGCTCTCTATTGGCTCATCCGAAAGAATTTTACCCATGTGTAATATTCATGCTTAGTTACCATGGAAACTATCATAACAATAAAGTAAACAATCTATTTGTGCATGATTGTAGTCGTTGTCGTGGAGATTTGAAATAACCACTTTCATTGTTGAAACAATGTAATACATCCTTGGTATCACGTTTTACAAAAACATTATATAAAATTTCAAACTCGCATATCTCCGTTGCTATAGAAGATACAGAAGTGATTTTACACTCAATGTAATCATGTCGAAGCTCTCTATTGGCTCATCCGGAAAAAAATTACCCATTTGTAATATTCATGTTTAGTTACCATGGAAACTATCATAACAATAAAGTAAACAATCTATTTGTGCATGATTGTAGTCGTTGTCGTGGAGATTTGAAATAACCACTTTCATTGTTGAAACAATGTAATACATCCTTGGTATCACGTTTTACAAAAACATTATATAAAATTTCAAACTCGCATATCTCCGTTGCTATAGAAGATACAGATGTGATTTTACACTCAATATAATCAGGTCGAAGCTCTCTATTGGCTCATCCGAAAGAATTTTACCCATGTGTAATATTCATGCTTAGTTACCATGGAAACTATCATAACAATAAAGTAAACAATCTATTTGTGCATGATTGTAGTCGTTGTCGTGGAGATTTGAAATAACCACTTTCATTCTTGAAACAATGTAATACATCCTTGGTATCACGTTTTACAAAAACATTATATAAAATTTCAAACTCACATATCTCCGATGCTATAGAAGATACAGATGTGATTTTACACTCAATGTAATCAGGACGAAGCTCTCTATTGGCTCATCCGGAAAAATTTTACCCATTTGTAATATTCATGCTTAGTTACCATGAAAACTATCATAACAATAAAGTAAACAATCTATTTGTGCATGATTGTAGTCGTTGTCGTGGAGATTTGAAATAACCACTTTCATTGTTGAAACAATGTAATACATCCTTGGTATCACGTTTTACAAAAACATTATATAAAATTTCAAACTCGCATATCTCCGTTGCTATAGAAGATACAGATGTGATTTTACACTCAATGTAATCAGGTCGAAGCTCTCTATTAGCTCATCCGAAAGAATTTTACCCATGTGTAATATTCATGCTTAGTTACCATGGAAACTATCATTACAATAAAGTAAACAATCTATTTGTGCATGATTGTAGTCGTTGTCGTGGAGATTTGAAATAACCACTTTCATTGTTGAAACAATGTAATACATCCTTGGTATCACGTTTAACAAAAACATTATATAAAATTTCAAACTCGCATATCTCCTTTACTATAGAAGATACAGATGTGATTTTACACTCAATGTAATCAGGTCGAAGCTCTCTATTGGCTCATCCGAAAGAATTTTACCCATGTGTAATATTCATGCTTAGTTACCATGGAAACTATCATTACAATAATGTAAACAATCTATTTGTGCATGATTGTAGTCGTTGTCGTGGAGATTTGAAATAACCACTTTCATTGTTGAAACAATGTAATACATCCTTGGTATTACGTTTAACAAAAACATTATATAAAATTCAAACTCGCATATCTCCGTTACTATAGAACATACAGATGTGATTTTACACTCAATGTAATCAGGTCGAAGCTCTCTATTGGCTCATCCGGAAAAATTTTACCCATTCGTAATATTCATGCTTAGTTACCATGGAAACTATCATAACAATAAAGTAAACAATCTATTTGTGCATGATTGTAGTCGTTGTCGTGGAGATTTGAAATAACCACTTTCATTGTTGAAACAATGTAATACATCCTTGGTATCACGTTTTACAAAAACATTATATAAAATTTCAAACTCGCATATCTCCGTTGCTATAGAAGATACAGATGTGATTTTACACTCAATATAATCAGGTCGAAGCTCTCTATTGGCTCATCCGAAAGAATTTTACCCATGTGTAATATTCATGCTTAGTTACCATGGAAACTATCATAACAATAAAGTAAACAATCTATTTGTGCATGATTGTAGTCGTTGTCGTGGAGATTTGAAATAACCACTTTCATTCTTGAAACAATGTAATACATCCTTGGTATCACGTTTTACAAAAACATTATATAAAATTTTAAACTCGCATATCTCCGATGCTATAGAAGATACAGATGTGATTTTACACTCAATGTAATCAGGTCGAAGCTCTCTATTAGCTCATCCGAAAGAATTTTACCCATGTGTAATATTCATGCTTAGTTACCATGGAAACTATCATTACAATAAAGTAAACAATCTATTTGTGCATGATTGTAGTCGTTGTCGTGGAGATTTGAAATAACCACTTTCATTGTTGAAACAATGTAATACATCCTTGGTATCACGTTTAACAAAAACATTATATAAAATTTCAAACTCGCATATCTCCTTTACTATAGAAGATACAGATGTGATTTTACACTCAATGTAATCAGGTCGAAGCTCTCTATTGGCTCATCCGAAAGAATTTTACCCATGTGTAATATTCATGCTTAGTTACCATGGAAACTATCATTACAATAATGTAAACAATCTATTTGTGCATGATTGTAGTCGTTGTCGTGGAGATTTGAAATAACCACTTTCATTGTTGAAACAATGTAATACATCCTTGGTATTACGTTTAACAAAAACATTATATAAAATTCAAACTCGCATATCTCCGTTACTATAGAACATACAGATGTGATTTTACACTCAATGTAATCAGGTCGAAGCTCTCTATTGGCTCATCCGGAAAAATTTTACCCATGTGTAATATTCATGCTTAGTTACCATGGAAACTATCATAACAATAAAGTAAACAATCTATTTGTGGATGATTGTAGTCGTTGTCGTGGAGATTTGAAATAACCACTTTCATTGTTGAAACAATGTAATACGTCCTTGGTATCACGTTTTACAAAAACATTATATAAAATTTCAAACTCGCATATCTCCGATGCTATAGAAGATACAGATGTGATTTTACACTCAATGTAATCAGGTCGAAGCTCTCTATTGGCTCATCCGGAAAAATTTTACCCATTCGTAATATTCATGCTTAGTTACCATGGAAACTATCATAACAATAAAGTAAACAATCTATTTGTGCATGATTGTAGTCGTTGTCGTGGAGATTTGAAATAACCACTTTCATTGTTGAAACAATGTAATACATCCTTGGAATCACGTTTGACAAGAACATTATATAAAATTTCAAACTCGCATATCTCCGTTACTATAGAAGATACAGAAGTGATTTTACACTCAATGTAATCATGTCGAAGCTCTCTATTGGCTCATCCGGAAAAAAATTACCCATTTGTAATATTCATGTTTAGTTACCATGGAAACTATCATAACAATAAAGTAAACAATCTATTTGTGCATGATTGTAGTCGTTGTCGTGGAGATTTGAAATAACCACTTTCATTGTTGAAACAATGTAATACATCCTTGGTATCACGTTTTACAAAAACATTATATAAAATTTCAAACTCGCATATCTCCGTTGCTATAGAAGATACAGATGTGATTTTACACTCAATATAATCAGGTCGAAGCTCTCTATTGGCTCATCCGAAAGAATTTTACCCATGTGTAATATTCATGCTTAGTTACCATGGAAACTATCATAACAATAAAGTAAACAATCTATTTGTGCATGATTGTAGTCGTTGTCGTGGAGATTTGAAATAACCACTTTCATTGTTGAAACAATGTAATACATCCTTGGTATCACGTTTTACAAAAACATTATATAAAATTTCAAACTCGCATATCTCCGTTGCTATAGAAGATACAGAAGTGATTTTACACTCAATGTAATCATGTCGAAGCTCTCTATTGGCTCATCCGGAAAAAAATTACCCATTTGTAATATTCATGTTTAGTTACCATGGAAACTATCATAACAATAAAGTAAACAATCTATTTGTGCATGATTGTAGTCGTTGTCGTGGAGATTTGAAATAACCACTTTCATTGTTGAAACAATGTAATACATCCTTGGTATCACGTTTTACAAAAACATTATATAAAATTTCAAACTCGCATATCTCCGTTGCTATAGAAGATACAGATGTGATTTTACACTCAATATAATCAGGTCGAAGCTCTCTATTGGCTCATCCGAAAGAATTTTACCCATGTGTAATATTCATGCTTAGTTACCATGGAAACTATCATAACAATAAAGTAAACAATCTATTTGTGCATGATTGTAGTCGTTGTCGTGGAGATTTGAAATAACCACTTTCATTCTTGAAACAATGTAATACATCCTTGGTATCACGTTTTACAAAAACATTATATAAAATTTCAAACTCACATATCTCCGATGCTATAGAAGATACAGATGTGATTTTACACTCAATGTAATCAGGTCGAAGCTCTCTATTGGCTCATCCGGAAAAATTTTACCCATTTGTAATATTCATGCTTAGTTACCATGAAAACTATCATAACAATAAAGTAAACAATCTATTTGTGCATGATTGTAGTCGTTGTCGTGGAGATTTGAAATAACCACTTTCATTGTTGAAACAATGTAATACATCCTTGGTATCACGTTTTACAAAAACATTATATAAAATTTCAAACTCGCATATCTCCGTTGCTATAGAAGATACAGATGTGATTTTACACTCAATGTAATCAGGTCGAAGCTCTCTATTAGCTCATCCGAAAGAATTTTACCCATGTGTAATATTCATGCTTAGTTACCATGGAAACTATCATTACAATAAAGTAAACAATCTATTTGTGCATGATTGTAGTCGTTGTCGTGGAGATTTGAAATAACCACTTTCATTGTTGAAACAATGTAATACATCCTTGGTATCACGTTTAACAAAAACATTATATAAAATTTCAAACTCGCATATCTCCTTTACTATAGAAGATACAGATGTGATTTTACACTCAATGTAATCAGGTCGAAGCTCTCTATTGGCTCATCCGAAAGAATTTTACCCATGTGTAATATTCATGCTTAGTTACCATGGAAACTATCATTACAATAATGTAAAC
This sequence comes from Lepisma saccharinum, assembly GCF_977018435.1. Classification (NCBI taxonomy): domain Eukaryota; kingdom Metazoa; phylum Arthropoda; class Insecta; order Zygentoma; family Lepismatidae; genus Lepisma; species Lepisma saccharinum. The sequence goes on from NC_139244.1 coordinate 74,949,062, forward strand.
AATCTATTTGTGCATGATTGTAGTCGTTGTCGTGGAGATTTGAAATAACCACTTTCATTGTTGAAACAATGTAATACATCCTTGGTATTACGTTTAACAAAAACATTATATAAAATTCAAACTCGCATATCTCCGTTACTATAGAACATACAGATGTGATTTTACACTCAATGTAATCAGGTCGAAGCTCTCTATTGGCTCATCCGGAAAAATTTTACCCATTCGTAATATTCATGCTTAGTTACCATGGAAACTATCATAACAATAAAGTAAACAATCTATTTGTGCATGATTGTAGTCGTTGTCGTGGAGATTTGAAATAACCACTTTCATTGTTGAAACAATGTAATACATCCTTGGTATCACGTTTAACAAAAACATTATATAAAATTTCAAACTCGCATATCTCCTTTACTATAGAAGATACAGATGTGATTTTACACTCAATGTAATCAGGTCGAAGCTCTCTATTGGCTCATCCGAAAGAATTTTACCCATGTGTAATATTCATGCTTAGTTACCATGGAAACTATCATTACAATAAAGTAAACAATCTATTTGTGCATGATTGTAGTCGTTGTCGTGGAGATTTGAAATAACCACTTTCATTGTTGAAACAATGTAATACATCCTTGGTATCACGTTTAACAAAAACATTATATAAAATTTCAAACTCGCATATCTCCTTTACTATAGAAGATACAGATGTGATTTTACACTCAATGTAATCAGGTCGAAGCTCTCTATTGGCTCATCCGAAAGAATTTTACCCATGTGTAATATTCATGCTTAGTTACCATGGAAACTATCATTACAATAATGTAAACAATCTATTTGTGCATGATTGTAGTCGTTGTCGTGGAGATTTGAAATAACCACTTTCATTGTTGAAACAATGTAATACATCCTTGGTATTACGTTTAACAAAAACATTATATAAAATTCAAACTCGCATATCTCCGTTACTATAGAACATACAGATGTGATTTTACACTCAATGTAATCAGGTCGAAGCTCTCTATTGGCTCATCCGAAAGAATTTTACCCATGTGTAATATTCATGCTTAGTTACCATGGAAACTATCATAACAATAAAGTAAACAATCTATTTGTGCATGATTGTAGTCGTTGTCGTGGAGATTTGAAATAACCACTTTCATTGTTGAAACAATGTAATACATCCTTGGTATCACGTTTTACAAAAACATTATATAAAATTTCAAACTCGCATATCTCCGTTGCTATAGAAGATACAGATGTGATTTTACACTCAATATAATCAGGTCGAAGCTCTCTATTGGCTCATCCGAAAGAATTTTACCCATGTGTAATATTCATGCTTAGTTACCATGGAAACTATCATAACAATAAAGTAAACAATCTATTTGTGCATGATTGTAGTCGTTGTCGTGGAGATTTGAAATAACCACTTTCATTCTTGAAACAATGTAATACATCCTTGGTATCACGTTTTACAAAAACATTATATAAAATTTTAAACTCGCATATCTCCGATGCTATAGAAGATACAGATGTGATTTTACACTCAATGTAATCAGGTCGAAGCTCTCTATTAGCTCATCCGAAAGAATTTTACCCATGTGTAATATTCATGCTTAGTTACCATGGAAACTATCATTACAATAAAGTAAACAATCTATTTGTGCATGATTGTAGTCGTTGTCGTGGAGATTTGAAATAACCACTTTCATTGTTGAAACAATGTAATACATCCTTGGTATCACGTTTAACAAAAACATTATATAAAATTTCAAACTCGCATATCTCCTTTACTATAGAAGATACAGATGTGATTTTACACTCAATGTAATCAGGTCGAAGCTCTCTATTGGCTCATCCGAAAGAATTTTACCCATGTGTAATATTCATGCTTAGTTACCATGGAAACTATCATTACAATAATGTAAACAATCTATTTGTGCATGATTGTAGTCGTTGTCGTGGAGATTTGAAATAACCACTTTCATTGTTGAAACAATGTAATACATCCTTGGTATTACGTTTAACAAAAACATTATATAAAATTCAAACTCGCATATCTCCGTTACTATAGAACATACAGATGTGATTTTACACTCAATGTAATCAGGTCGAAGCTCTCTATTGGCTCATCCGGAAAAATTTTACCCATGTGTAATATTCATGCTTAGTTACCATGGAAACTATCATAACAATAAAGTAAACAATCTATTTGTGGATGATTGTAGTCGTTGTCGTGGAGATTTGAAATAACCACTTTCATTGTTGAAACAATGTAATACGTCCTTGGTATCACGTTTTACAAAAACATTATATAAAATTTCAAACTCGCATATCTCCGATGCTATAGAAGATACAGATGTGATTTTACACTCAATGTAATCAGGTCGAAGCTCTCTATTGGCTCATCCGGAAAAATTTTACCCATTCGTAATATTCATGCTTAGTTACCATGGAAACTATCATAACAATAAAGTAAACAATCTATTTGTGCATGATTGTAGTCGTTGTCGTGGAGATTTGAAATAACCACTTTCATTGTTGAAACAATGTAATACATCCTTGGAATCACGTTTGACAAGAACATTATATAAAATTTCAAACTCGCATATCTCCGTTACTATAGAAGATACAGAAGTGATTTTACACTCAATGTAATCATGTCGAAGCTCTCTATTGGCTCATCCGGAAAAAAATTACCCATTTGTAATATTCATGTTTAGTTACCATGGAAACTATCATAACAATAAAGTAAACAATCTATTTGTGCATGATTGTAGTCGTTGTCGTGGAGATTTGAAATAACCACTTTCATTCTTGAAACAATGTAATACATCCTTGGTATCACGTTTTACAAAAACATTATATAAAATTTCAAACTCGCATATCTCCGTTGCTATAGAAGATACAGATGTGATTTTACACTCAATATAATCAGGTCGAAGCTCTCTATTGGCTCATCCGAAAGAATTTTACCCATGTGTAATATTCATGCTTAGTTACCATGGAAACTATCATAACAATAAAGTAAACAATCTATTTGTGCATGATTGTAGTCGTTGTCGTGGAGATTTGAAATAACCACTTTCATTGTTGAAACAATGTAATACATCCTTGGTATCACGTTTTACAAAAACATTATATAAAATTTCAAACTCGCATATCTCCGATGCTATAGAAGATACAGATGTGATTTTACACTCAATGTAATCAGGTCGAAGCTCTCTATTGGCTCATCCGGAAAAATGTTACCCATTCGTAATATTCATGCTTAGTTACCATGGAAACTATCATAACAATAAAGTAAACAATCTATTTGTGCATGATTGTAGTCGTTGTCGTGGAGATTTGAAATAACCACTTTCATTGTTGAAACAATGTAATACATCCTTGGAATCACGTTTGACAAGAACATTATATAAAATTTCAAACTCGCATATCTCCGTTACTATAGAAGATACAGAAGTGATTTTACACTCAATGTAATCATGTCGAAGCTCTCTATTGGCTCATCCGGAAAAAAATTACCCATTTGTAATATTCATGTTTAGTTACCATGGAAACTATCATAACAATAAAGTAAACAATCTATTTGTGCATGATTGTAGTCGTTGTCGTGGAGATTTGAAATAACCACTTTCATTGTTGAGACAATGTAATACATCCTTGGTATCACGTTTTACAAAAACATTATATAAAATTTCAAACTCGCATATCTCCGTTGCTATAGAAGATACAGATGTGATTTTACACTCAATATAATCAGGTCGAAGCTCTCTATTGGCTCATCCGAAAGAATTTTACCCATGTGTAATATTCATGCTTAGTTACCATGGAAACTATCATAACAATAAAGTAAACAATCTATTTGTGCATGATTGTAGTCGTTGTCGTGGAGATTTGAAATAACCACTTTCATTCTTGAAACAATGTAATACATCCTTGGTATCACGTTTTACAAAAACATTATATAAAATTTCAGACTCGCATATCTCCGATGCTATAGAAGATACAGATGTGATTTTACACTCAATGTAATCAGGTCGAAGCTCTCTATTGGCTCATCCGAAAGAATTTTACCCATGTGTAATATTCATGCTTAGTTACCATGGAAACTATCATAACAATAAAGTAAACAATCTATTTGTGCATGATTGTAGTCGTTGTCGTGGAGATTTGAAATAACCACTTTCATTCTTGAAACAATGTAATACATCCTTGGTATCACGTTTTACAAAAACATTATATAAAATTTCAAACTCACATATCTCCGATGCTATAGAAGATACAGATGTGATTTTACACTCAATGTAATCAGGTCGAAGCTCTCTATTGGCTCATCCGGAAAAATTTTACCCATTTGTAATATTCATGCTTAGTTACCATGAAAACTATCATAACAATAAAGTAAACAATCTATTTGTGCATGATTGTAGTCGTTGTCGTGGAGATTTGAAATAACCACTTTCATTGTTGAAACAATGTAATACATCCTTGGTATCACGTTTTACAAAAACATTATATAAAATTTCAAACTCGCATATCTCCGTTGCTATAGAAGATACAGATGTGATTTTACACTCAATGTAATCAGGTCGAAGCTCTCTATTAGCTCATCCGAAAGAATTTTACCCATGTGTAATATTCATGCTTAGTTACCATGGAAACTATCATTACAATAAAGTAAACAATCTATTTGTGCATGATTGTAGTCGTTGTCGTGGAGATTTGAAATAACCACTTTCATTGTTGAAACAATGTAATACATCCTTGGTATCACGTTTAACAAAAACATTATATAAAATTTCAAACTCGCATATCTCCTTTACTATAGAAGATACAGATGTGATTTTACACTCAATGTAATCAGGTCGAAGCTCTCTATTGGCTCATCCGAAAGAATTTTACCCATGTGTAATATTCATGCTTAGTTACCATGGAAACTATCATTACAATAATGTAAACAATCTATTTGTGCATGATTGTAGTCGTTGTCGTGGAGATTTGAAATAACCACTTTCATTGTTGAAACAATGTAATACATCCTTGGTATTACGTTTAACAAAAACATTATATAAAATTCAAACTCGCATATCTCCGTTACTATAGAACATACAGATGTGATTTTACACTCAATGTAATCAGGTCGAAGCTCTCTATTGGCTCATCCGGAAAAATTTTACCCATTCGTAATATTCATGCTTAGTTACCATGGAAACTATCATAACAATAAAGTAAACAATCTATTTGTGCATGATTGTAGTCGTTGTCGTGGAGATTTGAAATAACCACTTTCATTGTTGAAACAATGTAATACATCCTTGGTATCACGTTTTACAAAAACATTATATAAAATTTCAAACTCGCATATCTCCGTTGCTATAGAAGATACAGATGTGATTTTACACTCAATATAATCAGGTCGAAGCTCTCTATTGGCTCATCCGAAAGAATTTTACCCATGTGTAATATTCATGCTTAGTTACCATGGAAACTATCATAACAATAAAGTAAACAATCTATTTGTGCATGATTGTAGTCGTTGTCGTGGAGATTTGAAATAACCACTTTCATTCTTGAAACAATGTAATACATCCTTGGTATCACGTTTTACAAAAACATTATATAAAATTTCAAACTCGCATATCTCCGATGCTATAGAAGATACAGATGTGATTTTACACTCAATGTAATCAGGTCGAAGCTCTCTATTAGCTCATCCGAAAGAATTTTACCCATGTGTAATATTCATGCTTAGTTACCATGGAAACTATCATTACAATAAAGTAAACAATCTATTTGTGCATGATTGTAGTCGTTGTCGTGGAGATTTGAAATAACCACTTTCATTGTTGAAACAATGTAATACATCCTTGGTATCACGTTTAACAAAAACATTATATAAAATTTCAAACTCGCATATCTCCTTTACTATAGAAGATACAGATGTGATTTTACACTCAATGTAATCAGGTCGAAGCTCTCTATTGGCTCATCCGAAAGAATTTTACCCATGTGTAATATTCATGCTTAGTTACCATGGAAACTATCATTACAATAATGTAAACAATCTATTTGTGCATGATTGTAGTCGTTGTCGTGGAGATTTGAAATAACCACTTTCATTGTTGAAACAATGTAATACATCCTTGGTATTACGTTTAACAAAAACATTATATAAAATTCAAACTCGCATATCTCCGTTACTATAGAACATACAGATGTGATTTTACACTCAATGTAATCAGGTCGAAGCTCTCTATTGGCTCATCCGGAAAAATTTTACCCATGTGTAATATTCATGCTTAGTTACCATGGAAACTATCATAACAATAAAGTAAACAATCTATTTGTGGATGATTGTAGTCGTTGTCGTGGAGATTTGAAATAACCACTTTCATTGTTGAAACAATGTAATACGTCCTTGGTATCACGTTTTACAAAAACATTATATAAAATTTCAAACTCGCATATCTCCGATGCTATAGAAGATACAGATGTGATTTTACACTCAATGTAATCAGGTCGAAGCTCTCTATTGGCTCATCCGGAAAAATTTTACCCATTCGTAATATTCATGCTTAGTTACCATGGAAACTATCATAACAATAAAGTAAACAATCTATTTGTGCATGATTGTAGTCGTTGTCGTGGAGATTTGAAATAACCACTTTCATTGTTGAAACAATGTAATACATCCTTGGAATCACGTTTGACAAGAACATTATATAAAATTTCAAACTCGCATATCTCCGTTACTATAGAAGATACAGAAATGATTTTACACTCAATGTAATCATGTCGAAGCTCTCTATTAGCTCATCCGGAAAAAAATTACCCATTTGTAATATTCATGTTTAGTTACCATGGAAACTATCATAACAATAAAGTAAACAATCTATTTGTGCATGATTGTAGTCGTTGTCGTGGAGATTTGAAATAACCACTTTCATTGTTGAAACAATGTAATACATCCTTGGTATCACGTTTTACAAAAACATTATATAAAATTTCAAACTCGCATATCTCCGTTGCTATAGAAGATACAGATGTGATTTTACACTCAATATAATCAGGTCGAAGCTCTCTATTGGCTCATCCGAAAGAATTTTACCCATGTGTAATATTCATGCTTAGTTACCATGGAAACTATCATAACAATAAAGTAAACAATCTATTTGTGCATGATTGTAGTCGTTGTCGTGGAGATTTGAAATAACCACTTTCATTGTTGAAACAATGTAATACATCCTTGGTATCACGTTTTACAAAAACATTATATAAAATTTCAAACTCGCATATCTCCGATGCTATAGATGATACAGATGTGATTTTACACTCAATGTAATCAGGTCGAAGCTCTCTATTGGCTCATCCGGAAAAATGTTACCCATTCGTAATATTCATGCTTAGTTACCATGGAAACTATCATAACAATAAAGTAAACAATCTATTTGTGCATGATTGTAGTCGTTGTCGTGGAGATTTGAAATAACCACTTTCATTGTTGAAACAATGTAATACATCCTTGGAATCACGTTTGACAAGAACATTATATAAAATTTCAAACTCGCATATCTCCGTTACTATAGAAGATACAGAAGTGATTTTACACTCAATGTAATCATGTCGAAGCTCTCTATTGGCTCATCCGGAAAAAAATTACCCATTTGTAATATTCATGTTTAGTTACCATGGAAACTATCATAACAATAAAGTAAACAATCTATTTGTGCATGATTGTAGTCGTTGTCGTGGAGATTTGAAATAACCACTTTCATTGTTGAAACAATGTAATACATCCTTGGTATCACGTTTTACAAAAACATTATATAAAATTTCAAACTCGCATATCTCCGTTGCTATAGAAGATACAGATGTGATTTTACACTCAATATAATCAGGTCGAAGCTCTCTATTGGCTCATCCGAAAGAATTTTACCCATGTGTAAAATTCATGCTTAGTTACCATGGAAACTATCATAACAATAAAGTAAACAATCTATTTGTGCATGATTGTAGTCGTTGTCGTGGAGATTTGAAATAACCACTTTCATTCTTGAAACAATGTAATACATCCTTGGTATCACGTTTTACAAAAACATTATATAAAATTTCAAACTCGCATATCTCCGTTGCTATAGAAAATACAGATGTGATTTTACACTCAATATAATCAGGTCGAAGCTCTCTATTGGCTCATCCGAAAAATTTTACCCATGTGTAATATTCATGCTTAGTTACCATGGAAACTATCATAACAATAAAGTAAACAATCTATTTGTGCATGATTGTAGTCGTTGTTGTGGAGATTTGAAATAACCACTTTCATTCTTGAAACAATGTAATACATCCTTGGTATCACGTTTTACAAAAACATTATATAAAATTTCAAACTCGCATATCTCCGATGCTTTAGAAGATACAGATGTGATTTTACACTCAATGTAATCAGGTCGAAGCTCTCTATTAGCTCATCCGAAAGAATTTTACCCATGTGTAATATTCATGCTTAGTTACCATGGAAACTATCATTACAATAAAGCAAACAATCTATTTGTGCATGATTGTAGTCGTTGTCGTGGAGATTTGAAATAACCACTTTCATTGTTGAAACAATGTAATACATCCTTGGTATCACGTTTTACAAAAACATTATATAAAATTTCAAACTCGCATATCTCCGTTGCTATAGAAGATACAGATGTGATTTTACACTCAATGTAATCAGGTCGAAGCTCTCTATTAGCTCATCCGAAAGAATTTTACCCATGTGTAATATTCATGCTTAGTTACCATGGAAACTATCATTACAATAAAGTAAAAAAATCTATTTGTGCATGATTGTAGTCGTTGTCGTGGAGATTTGAAATAACCACTTTCATTGTTGAAACAATGTAATACATCCTTGGTATTACGTTTAACAAAAACATTATATAAAATTCAAACTCGCATATCTCCGTTACTATAGAACATACAGATGTGATTTTACACTCAATGTAATCAGGTCGAAGCTCTCTATTGGCTCATCCGGAAAAATTTTACCCATGTGTAATATTCATGCTTAGTTACCATGGAAACTATCATTACAATAATGTAAACAATCTATTTGTGCATGATTGTAGTCGTTGTCGTGGAGATTTGAAATAACCACTTTCATTGTTGAAACAATGTAATACATCCTTGGTATTACGTTTAACAAAAACATTATATAAAATTCAAACTCGCATATCTCCGTTACTATAGAACATACAGATGTGATTTTACACTCAATGTAATCAGGTCGAAGCTCTCTATTGGCTCATCCGGAAAAATTTTACCCATTCGTAATATTCATGCTTAGTTACCATGGAAACTATCATAACAATAAAGTAAACAATCTATTTGTGCATGATTGTAGTCGTTGTCGTGGAGATTTGAAATAACCACTTTCATTGTTGAAACAATGTAATACATCCTTGGTATCACGTTTTACAAAAACATTATATAAAATTTCAAACTCGCATATCTCCGTTGCTATAGAAGATACAGATGTGATTTTACACTCAATATAATCAGGTCGAAGCTCTCTATTGGCTCATCCGAAAGAATTTTACCCATGTGTAATATTCATGCTTAGTTACCATGGAAACTATCATAACAATAAAGTAAACAATCTATTTGTGCATGATTGTAGTCGTTGTCGTGGAGATTTGAAATAACCACTTTCATTCTTGAAACAATGTAATACATCCTTGGTATCACGTTTTACAAAAACATTATATAAAATTTCAAACTCGCATATCTCCGATGCTATAGAAGATACAGATGTGATTTTACACTCAATGTAATCAGGTCGAAGCTCTCTATTAGCTCATCCGAAAGAATTTTACCCATGTGTAATATTCATGCTTAGTTACCATGGAAACTATCATTACAATAAAGTAAACAATCTATTTGTGCATGATTGTAGTCGTTGTCGTGGAGATTTGAAATAACCACTTTCATTGTTGAAACAATGTAATACATCCTTGGTATCACGTTTAACAAAAACATTATATAAAATTTCAAACTCGCATATCTCCTTTACTATAGAAGATACAGATGTGATTTTACACTCAATGTAATCAGGTCGAAGCTCTCTATTGGCTCATCCGAAAGAATTTTACCCATGTGTAATATTCATGCTTAGTTACCATGGAAACTATCATTACAATAATGTAAAAAATCTATTTGTGCATGATTGTAGTCGTTGTCGTGGAGATTTGAAATAACCACTTTCATTGTTGAAACAATGTAATACATCCTTGGTATTACGTTTAACAAAAACATTATATAAAATTCAAACTCGCATATCTCCGTTACTATAGAACATACAGATGTGATTTTACACTCAATGTAATCAGGTCGAAGCTCTCTATTGGCTCATCCGGAAAAATTTTACCCATGTGTAATATTCATGCTTAGTTACCATGGAAACTATCATAACAATAAAGTAAACAATCTATTTGTGGATGATTGTAGTCGTTGTCGTGGAGATTTGAAATAACCACTTTCATTGTTGAAACAATGTAATACGTCCTTGGTATCACGTTTTACAAAAACATTATATAAAATTTCAAACTCGCATATCTCCGATGCTATAGAAGATACAGATGTGATTTTACACTCAATGTAATCAGGTCGAAGCTCTCTATTGGCTCATCCGGAAAAATTTTACCCATTCGTAATATTCATGCTTAGTTACCATGGAAACTATCATAACAATAAAGTAAACAATCTATTTGTGCATGATTGTAGTCGTTGTCGTGGAGATTTGAAATAACCACTTTCATTGTTGAAACAATGTAATACATCCTTGGAATCACGTTTGACAAGAACATTATATAAAATTTCAAACTCGCATATCTCCGTTACTATAGAAGATACAGAAATGATTTTACACTCAATGTAATCATGTCGAAGCTCTCTATTAGCTCATCCGGAAAAAAATTACCCATTTGTAATATTCATGTTTAGTTACCATGGAAACTATCATAACAATAAAGTAAACAATCTATTTGTGCATGATTGTAGTCGTTGTCGTGGAGATTTGAAATAACCACTTTCATTGTTGAAACAATGTAATACATCCTTGGTATCACGTTTTACAAAAACATTATATAAAATTTCAAACTCGCATATCTCCGTTGCTATAGAAGATACAGATGTGATTTTACACTCAATATAATCAGGTCGAAGCTCTCTATTGGCTCATCCGAAAGAATTTTACCCATGTGTAATATTCATGCTTAGTTACCATGGAAACTATCATAACAATAAAGTAAACAATCTATTTGTGCATGATTGTAGTCGTTGTCGTGGAGATTTGAAATAACCACTTTCATTGTTGAAACAATGTAATACATCCTTGGTATCACGTTTTACAAAAACATTATATAAAATTTCAAACTCGCATATCTCCGATGCTATAGATGATACAGATGTGATTTTACACTCAATGTAATCAGGTCGAAGCTCTCTATTGGCTCATCCGGAAAAATGTTACCCATTCGTAATATTCATGCTTAGTTACCATGGAAACTATCATAACAATAAAGTAAACAATCTATTTGTGCATGATTGTAGTCGTTGTCGTGGAGATTTGAAATAACCACTTTCATTGTTGAAACAATGTAATACATCCTTGGAATCACGTTTGACAAGAACATTATATAAAATTTCAAACTCGCATATCTCCGTTACTATAGAAGATACAGAAGTGATTTTACACTCAATGTAATCATGTCGAAGCTCTCTATTGGCTCATCCGGAAAAAAATTACCCATTTGTAATATTCATGTTTAGTTACCATGGAAACTATCATAACAATAAAGTAAACAATCTATTTGTGCATGATTGTAGTCGTTGTCGTGGAGATTTGAAATAACCACTTTCATTGTTGAAACAATGTAATACATCCTTGGTATCACGTTTTACAAAAACATTATATAAAATTTCAAACTCGCATATCTCCGTTGCTATAGAAGATACAGATGTGATTTTACACTCAATATAATCAGGTCGAAGCTCTCTATTGGCTCATCCGAAAGAATTTTACCCATGTGTAAAATTCATGCTTAGTTACCATGGAAACTATCATAACAATAAAGTAAACAATCTATTTGTGCATGATTGTAGTCGTTGTCGTGGAGATTTGAAATAACCACTTTCATTCTTGAAACAATGTAATACATCCTTGGTATCACGTTTTACAAAAACATTATATAAAATTTCAAACTCGCATATCTCCGTTGCTATAGAAGATACAGATGTGATTTTACACTCAATATAATCAGGTCGAAGCTCTCTATTGGCTCATCCGAAAAATTTTACCCATGTGTAATATTCATGCTTAGTTACCATGGAAACTATCATAACAATAAAGTAAACAATCTATTTGTGCATGATTGTAGTCGTTGTTGTGGAGATTTGAAATAACCACTTTCATTCTTGAAACAATGTAATACATCCTTGGTATCACGTTTTACAAAAACATTATATAAAATTTCAAACTCGCATATCTCCGATGCTTTAGAAGATACAGATGTGATTTTACACTCAATGTAATCAGGTCGAAGCTCTCTATTAGCTCATCCGAAAGAATTTTACCCATGTGTAATATTCATGCTTAGTTACCATGGAAACTATCATTACAATAAAGCAAACAATCTATTTGTGCATGATTGTAGTCGTTGTCGTGGAGATTTGAAATAACCACTTTCATTGTTGAAACAATGTAATACATCCTTGGTATCACGTTTTACAAAAACATTATATAAAATTTCAAACTCGCATATCTCCGTTGCTATAGAAGATACAGATGTGATTTTACACTCAATGTAATCAGGTCGAAGCTCTCTATTAGCTCATCCGAAAGAATTTTACCCATGTGTAATATTCATGCTTAGTTACCATGGAAACTATCATTACAATAAAGTAAAAAAATCTATTTGTGCATGATTGTAGTCGTTGTCGTGGAGATTTGAAATAACCACTTTCATTGTTGAAACAATGTAATACATCCTTGGTATTACGTTTAACAAAAACATTATATAAAATTCAAACTCGCATATCTCCGTTACTATAGAACATACAGATGTGATTTTACACTCAATGTAATCAGGTCGAAGCTCTCTATTGGCTCATCCGGAAAAATTTTACCCATGTGTAATATTCATGCTTAGTTACCATGGAAACTATCATTACAATAATGTAAACAATCTATTTGTGCATGATTGTAGTCGTTGTCGTGGAGATTTGAAATAACCACTTTCATTGTTGAAACAATGTAATACATCCTTGGTATTACGTTTAACAAAAACATTATATAAAATTCAAACTCGCATATCTCCGTTACTATAGAACATACAGATGTGATTTTACACTCAATGTAATCAGGTCGAAGCTCTCTATTGGCTCATCCGGAAAAATTTTACCCATTCGTAATATTCATGCTTAGTTACCATGGAAACTATCATAACAATAAAGTAAACAATCTATTTGTGCATGATTGTAGTCGTTGTCGTGGAGATTTGAAATAACCACTTTCATTGTTGAAACAATGTAATACATCCTTGGTATCACGTTTTACAAAAACATTATATAAAATTTCAAACTCGCATATCTCCGTTGCTATAGAAGATACAGATGTGATTTTACACTCAATATAATCAGGTCGAAGCTCTCTATTGGCTCATCCGAAAGAATTTTACCCATGTGTAATATTCATGCTTAGTTACCATGGAAACTATCATAACAATAAAGTAAACAATCTATTTGTGCATGATTGTAGTCGTTGTCGTGGAGATTTGAAATAACCACTTTCATTCTTGAAACAATGTAATACATCCTTGGTATCACGTTTTACAAAAACATTATATAAAATTTCAAACTCGCATATCTCCGATGCTATAGAAGATACAGATGTGATTTTACACTCAATGTAATCAGGTCGAAGCTCTCTATTAGCTCATCCGAAAGAATTTTACCCATGTGTAATATTCATGCTTAGTTACCATGGAAACTATCATTACAATAAAGTAAACAATCTATTTGTGCATGATTGTAGTCGTTGTCGTGGAGATTTGAAATAACCACTTTCATTGTTGAAACAATGTAATACATCCTTGGTATCACGTTTAACAAAAACATTATATAAAATTTCAAACTCGTATATCTCCTTTACTATAGAAGATACAGATGTGATTTTACACTCAATGTAATCAGGTCGAAGCTCTCTATTGGCTCATCCGAAAGAATTTTACCCATGTGTAATATTCATGCTTAGTTACCATGGAAACTATCATTACAATAATGTAAAAAATCTATTTGTGCATGATTGTAGTCGTTGTCGTGGAGATTTGAAATAACCACTTTCATTGTTGAAACAATGTAATACATCCTTGGTATTACGTTTAACAAAAACATTATATAAAATTCAAACTCGCATATCTCCGTTACTATAGAACATACAGATGTGATTTTACACTCAATGTAATCAGGTCGAAGCTCTCTATTGGCTCATCCGGAAAAATTTTACCCATGTGTAATATTCATGCTTAGTTACCATGGAAACTATCATAACAATAAAGTAAACAATCTATTTGTGGATGATTGTAGTCGTTGTCGTGGAGATTTGAAATAACCACTTTCATTGTTGAAACAATGTAATACGTCCTTGGTATCACGTTTTACAAAAACATTATATAAAATTTCAAACTCGCATATCTCCGATGCTATAGAAGATACAGATGTGATTTTACACTCAATGTAATCAGGTCGAAGCTCTCTATTGGCTCATCCGGAAAAATTTTACCCATTCGTAATATTCATGCTTAGTTACCATGGAAACTATCATAACAATAAAGTAAACAATCTATTTGTGCATGATTGTAGTCGTTGTCGTGGAGATTTGAAATAACCACTTTCATTGTTGAAACAATGTAATACATCCTTGGAATCACGTTTGACAAGAACATTATATAAAATTTCAAACTCGCATATCTCCGTTACTATAGAAGATACAGAAATGATTTTACACTCAATGTAATCATGTCGAAGCTCTCTATTAGCTCATCCGGAAAAAAATTACCCATTTGTAATATTCATGTTTAGTTACCATGGAAACTATCATAACAATAAAGTAAACAATCTATTTGTGCATGATTGTAGTCGTTGTCGTGGAGATTTGAAATAACCACTTTCATTGTTGAAACAATGTAATACATCCTTGGTATCACGTTTTACAAAAACATTATATAAAATTTCAAACTCGCATATCTCCGTTGCTATAGAAGATACAGATGTGATTTTACACTCAATATAATCAGGTCGAAGCTCTCTATTGGCTCATCCGAAAGAATTTTACCCATGTGTAATATTCATGCTTAGTTACCATGGAAACTATCATAACAATAAAGTAAACAATCTATTTGTGCATGATTGTAGTCGTTGTCGTGGAGATTTGAAATAACCACTTTCATTGTTGAAACAATGTAATACATCCTTGGTATCACGTTTTACAAAAACATTATATAAAATTTCAAACTCGCATATCTCCGATGCTATAGAAGATACAGATGTGATTTTACACTCAATGTAATCAGGTCGAAGCTCTCTATTGGCTCATCCGGAAAAATGTTACCCATTCGTAATATTCATGCTTAGTTACCATGGAAACTATCATAACAATAAAGTAAACAATCTATTTGTGCATGATTGTAGTCGTTGTCGTGGAGATTTGAAATAACCACTTTCATTGTTGAAACAATGTAATACATCCTTGGTATCACGTTTAACAAAAACATTATATAAAATTTCAAACTCGCATATCTCCTTTACTATAGAAGATACAGATGTGATTTTACACTCAATGTAATCAGGTCGAAGCTCTCTATTGGCTCATCCGAAAGAATTTTACCCATGTGTAATATTCATGCTTAGTTACCATGGAAACTATCATAACAATAAAGTAAACAATCTATTTGTGCATGATTGTAGTCGTTGTCGTGGAGATTTGAAATAACCACTTTCATTGTTGAAACAATGTAATACATCCTTGGTATCACGTTTTACAAAAACATTATATAAAATTTCAAACTCGCATATCTCCGTTGCTATAGAAGATACAGATGTGATTTTACACTCAATATAATCAGGTCGAAGCTCTCTATTGGCTCATCCGAAAGAATTTTACCCATGTGTAAAATTCATGCTTAGTTACCATGGAAACTATCATAACAATAAAGTAAACAATCTATTTGTGCATGATTGTAGTCGTTGTCGTGGAGATTTGAAATAACCACTTTCATTCTTGAAACAATGTAATACATCCTTGGTATCACGTTTTACAAAAACATTATATAAAATTTCAAACTCGCATATCTCCGTTGCTATAGAAGATACAGATGTGATTTTACACTCAATATAATCAGGTCGAAGCTCTCTATTGGCTCATCCGAAAAATTTTACCCATGTGTAATATTCATGCTTAGTTACCATGGAAACTATCATAACAATAAAGTAAACAATCTATTTGTGCATGATTGTAGTCGTTGTTGTGGAGATTTGAAATAACCACTTTCATTCTTGAAACAATGTAATACATCCTTGGTATCACGTTTTACAAAAACATTATATAAAATTTCAAACTCGCATATCTCCGATGCTTTAGAAGATACAGATGTGATTTTACACTCAATGTAATCAGGTCGAAGCTCTCTATTAGCTCATCCGAAAGAATTTTACCCATGTGTAATATTCATGCTTAGTTACCATGGAAACTATCATTACAATAAAGCAAACAATCTATTTGTGCATGATTGTAGTCGTTGTCGTGGAGATTTGAAATAACCACTTTCATTGTTGAAACAATGTAATACATCCTTGGTATCACGTTTTACAAAAACATTATATAAAATTTCAAACTCGCATATCTCCGTTGCTATAGAAGATACAGATGTGATTTTACACTCAATGTAATCAGGTCGAAGCTCTCTATTAGCTCATCCGAAAGAATTTTACCCATGTGTAATATTCATGCTTAGTTACAATGGAAACTATCATTACAATAAAGTAAACAATCTATTTGTGCATGATTGTAGTCGTTGTCGTGGAGATTTGAAATAACCACTTTCATTGTTGAAACAATGTAATACATCCTTGGTATTACGTTTAACAAAAACATTATATAAAATTCAAACTCGCATATCTCCGTTACTATAGAACATACAGATGTGATTTTACACTCAATGTAATCAGGTCGAAGCTCTCTATTGGCTCATCCGGAAAAATTTTACCCATGTGTAATATTCATGCTTAGTTACCATGGAAACTATCATAACAATAAAGTAAACAATCTATTTGTGGATGATTGTAGTCGTTGTCGTGGAGATTTGAAATAACCACTTTCATTGTTGAAACAATGTAATACGTCCTTGGTATCACGTTTTACAAAAACATTATATAAAATTTCAAACTCGCATATCTCCGATGCTATAGAAGATACAGATGTGATTTTACACTCAATGTAATCAGGTCGAAGCTCTCTATTGGCTCATCCGGAAAAATTTTACCCATTCGTAATATTCATGCTTAGTTACCATGGAAACTATCATAACAATAAAGTAAACAATCTATTTGTGCATGATTGTAGTCGTTGTCGTGGAGATTTGAAATAACCACTTTCATTGTTGAAACAATGTAATACATCCTTGGAATCACGTTTGACAAGAACATTATATAAAATTTCAAACTCGCATATCTCCGTTACTATAGAAGATACAGAAGTGATTTTACACTCAATGTAATCATGTCGAAGCTCTCTATTGGCTCATCCGGAAAAAAATTACCCATTTGTAATATTCATGTTTAGTTACCATGGAAACTATCATAACAATAAAGTAAACAATCTATTTGTGCATGATTGTAGTCGTTGTGGTGGAGATTTGAAATAACCACTTTCATTGTTGAAACAATGTAATACATCCTTGGTATCACGTTTTACAAAAACATTATATAAAATTTCAAACTCGCATATCTCCGTTGCTATAGAAGATACAGATGTGATTTTACACTCAATATAATCAGGTCGAAGCTCTCTATTGGCTCATCCGAAAGAATTTTACCCATGTGTAATATTCATGCTTAGTTACCATGGAAACTATCATAACAATAAAGTAAACAATCTATTTGTGCATGATTGTAGTCGTTGTCGTGGAGATTTGAAATAACCACTTTCATTGTTGAAACAATGTAATACATCCTTGGTATCACGTTTTACAAAAACATTATATAAAATTTCAAACTCGCATATCTCCGATGCTATAGAAGATACAGATGTGATTTTACACTCAATGTAATCAGGTCGAAGCTCTCTATTGGCTCATCCGGAAAAATGTTACCCATTCGTAATATTCATGCTTAGTTACCATGGAAACTATCATAACAATAAAGTAAACAATCTATTTGTGCATGATTGTAGTCGTTGTCGTGGAGATTTGAAATAACCACTTTCATTGTTGAAACAATGTAATACATCCTTGGAATCACGTTTGACAAGAACATTATATAAAATTTCAAACTCGCATATCTCCGTTACTATAGAAGATACAGAAGTGATTTTACACTCAATGTAATCATGTCGAAGCTCTCTATTGGCTCATCCGGAAAAAAATTACCCATTTGTAATATTCATGTTTAGTTACCATGGAAACTATCATAACAATAAAGTAAACAATCTATTTGTGCATGATTGTAGTCGTTGTCGTGGAGATTTGAAATAACCACTTTCATTGTTGAAACAATGTAATACATCCTTGGTATCACGTTTTACAAAAACATTATATAAAATTTCAAACTCGCATATCTCCGTTGCTATAGAAGATACAGATGTGATTTTACACTCAATATAATCAGGTCGAAGCTCTCTATTGGCTCATCCGAAAGAATTTTACCCATGTGTAATATTCATGCTTAGTTACCATGGAAACTATCATAACAATAAAGTAAACAATCTATTTGTGCATGATTGTAGTCGTTGTCGTGGAGATTTGAAATAACCACTTTCATTCTTGAAACAATGTAATACATCCTTGGTATCACGTTTTACAAAAACATTATATAAAATTTCAAACTCGCATATCTCCGTTGCTATAGAAGATACAGATGTGATTTTACACTCAATATAATCAGGTCGAAGCTCTCTATTGGCTCATCCGAAAGAATTTTACCCATGTGTAATATTCATGCTTAGTTACCATGGAAACTATCATAACAATAAAGTAAACAATCTATTTGTGCATGATTGTAGTCGTTGTTGTGGAGATTTGAAATAACCACTTTCATTCTTGAAACAATGTAATACATCCTTGGTATCACGTTTTACAAAAACATTATATAAAATTTCAAACTCGCATATCTCCGATGCTATAGAAGATACAGATGTGATTTTACACTCAATGTAATCAGGTCGAAGCTCTCTATTAGCTCATCCGAAAGAATTTTACCCATGTGTAATATTCATGCTTAGTTACCATGGAAACTATCATTACAATAAAGCAAACAATCTATTTGTGCATGATTGTAGTCGTTGTCGTGGAGATTTGAAACAACCACTTTCATTGTTGAAACAATGTAATACATCCTTGGTATCACGTTTAACAAAAACATTATATAAAATTTCAAACTCGCATATCTCCTTTACTATAGAAGATACAGATGTGATTTTACACTCAATGTAATCATGTCGAAGCTCTCTATTGGCTCATCCGAAAGAATTTTACCCATGTGTAATATTTATGCTTAGTTACCATGGAAACTATCATTACAATAATGTAAACAATCTATTTGTGCATGATTGTAGTCGTTGTCGTGGAGATTTGAAATAACCACTTTCATTGTTGAAACAATGTAATACATCCTTGGTATTACGTTTAACAAAAACATTATATAAAATTCAAACTCGCATATCTCCGTTACTATAGAACATACAGATGTGATTTTACACTCAATGTAATCAGGTCGAAGCTCTCTATTGGCTCATCCGGAAAAATTTTACCCATGTGTAATATTCATGCTTAGTTACTTTGGAAACTATCATAACAATAAAGTAAACAATCTATTTGTGGATGATTGTAGTCGTTGTCGTGGAGATTTGAAATAACCACTTTCATTGTTGAAACAATGTAATACGTCCTTGGTATCACGTTTTACAAAAACATTATATAAAATTTCAAACTCGCATATCTCCGATGCTATAGAAGATACAGATGTGATTTTACACTCAATGTAATCAGGTCGAAGCTCTCTATTGGCTCATCCGGAAAAATTTTACGCATTCGTAATATTCATGCTTAGTTACCATGGAAACTATCATAACAATAAAGTAAACAATCTATTTGTGCATGATTGTAGTCGTTGTCGTGGAGATTTGAAATAACCACTTTCATTGTTGAAACAATGTAATACATCCTTGGAATCACGTTTGACAAGAACATTATATAAAATTTCAAACTCGCATATCTCCGTTACTATAGAAGATACAGAAGTGATTTTACACTCAATGTAATCATGTCGAAGCTCTCTATTGGCTCATCCGGAAAAAAATTACCCATTTGTAATATTCATGTTTAGTTACCATGGAAACTATCATAACAATAAAGTAAACAATCTATTTGTGCATGATTGTAGTCGTTGTCGTGGAGATTTGAAATAACCACTTTCATTGTTGAAACAATGTAATACATCCTTGGTATCACGTTTTACAAAAACATTATATAAAATTTCAAACTCGCATATCTCCGTTGCTATAGAAGATACAGATGTGATTTTACACTCAATATAATCAGGTCGAAGCTCTCTATTGGCTCATCCGAAAGAATTTTACCCATGTGTAATATTCATGCTTAGTTACCATGGAAACTATCATAACAATAAAGTAAACAATCTATTTGTGCATGATTGTAGTCGTTGTCGTGGAGATTTGAAATAACCACTTTCATTCTTGAAACAATGTAATACATCCTTGGTATCACGTTTTACAAAAACATTATATAAAATTTCAAACTCACATATCTCCGAAGCTATAGAAGATACAGATGTGATTTTACACTCAATGTAATCAGGTCGAAGCTCTCTATTGGCTCATCCGGAAAAATTTTACCCATTCGTAATATTCATGCTTAGTTACCATGGAAACTATCATAACAATAAAGTAAACAATCTATTTGTGCATGATTGTAGTCGTTGTCGTGGAGATTTGAAATAACCACTTTCATTGTTGAAACAATGTAATACATCCTTGGAATCACGTTTGACAAGAACATTATATAAAATTTCAAACTCGCATATCTCCGTTACTATAGAAGATACAGAAATGATTTTTCACTCAATGTAATCATGTCGAAGCTCTCTATTGGCTCATCCGGAAAAAAATTACCCATTTGTAATATTCATGTTTAGTTACCATGGAAACTATCATAACAATAAAGTAAACAATCTATTTGTGCATGATTGTAGTCGTTGTCGTGGAGATTTGAAATAACCACTTTCATTGTTGAAACAATGTAATACATCCTTGGTATCACGTTTTACAAAAACATTATATAAAATTTCAAACTCGCATATCTCCGTTGCTATAGAAGATACAGATGTGATTTTACACTCAATATAATCAGGTCGAAGCTCTCTATTGACTCATCCGAAAGAATTTTACCCATGTGTAATATTCATGCTTAGTTACCATGGAAACTATCATAACAATAAAGTAAACAATCTATTTGTGCATGATTGTAGTCGTTGTCGTGGAGATTTGAAATAACCACTTTCATTCTTGAAACAATGTAATACATCCTTGGTATCACGTTTTACAAAAACATTATATAAAATTTCAAACTCGCATATCTCCGTTGCTATAGAAGATACAGATGTGATTTTACACTCAATGTAATCAGGTCGAAGCTCTCTATTGGCTCATCCGAAAGAATTTTACCCATGTGTAATATTCATGCTTAGTTACCATGGAAACTATCATTACAATAAAGTAAACAATCTATTTGTGCATGATTGTAGTCGTTGTCGTGGAGATTTGAAATAACCACTTTCATTGTTGAAACAATGTAATACATCCTTGGTATCACGTTTAACAAAAACATTATATAAAATTTCAAACTCGCATATCTCCGTTACTATAGAACATACAGAAGCGATTTTACACTCAATGTAATCAGGTCGAAGCTCTCTATTGGCTCATCCGAAAAAATTTTACCCATTCGTAATATTCATGCTTAGTTACCATGGAAACTATCATAACAATAAAGTAAACAATCTATTTGTGCATGATTGTAGTCGTTGTCGTGGAGATTTGAAATAACCACTTTCATTGTTGAAACAATGTAATACATCCTTGGAATCACGTTTTACAAAAACATTATATAAAATTTCAAACTCGCATATCTCCGTTACTATAGAAGATACAGTAGCGATTTTACACTCAATGTAATCAGGTCGAAGCTCTCTATTGGCTCATCCGAAAGAATTTTACCCATGTGGAATATTCATGCTTAGTTACCATGGAAACTATCATTACAATAAAGTAAACAATCTATTTGTGCATTATTGTAGTCGTTGTCGTGGAGATTTGAAATAACCACTTTCATTGTTGAAACAATGTAATACATCCTTGGTATCACGTTTAACAAAAACATTATATAAAATTTCAAACTCGCATATCTCCGTTACTATAGAACATACAGATGTGATTTTACACTCAATGTAATCATGTCGAAGCTCTCTATTGGCTCATCCGGAAAAAATTTACCCATTTGTAATATTCATGCTTAGTTACAATGGAAACTATCATAACAATAAAGTAAACAATCTATTTGGTCATGATTGTAGTCGTTGTCGTGGAGATTTGAAATAACCACTTTCATTGTTGAAACAATGTAATACATCCTTGGTATCACGTTTTACACAAACATTATATAAAATTTCAAACTCGCATATCTCCGTTGCTATAGAAGATACAGATGTGATTTTACACTCAATGTAATCAGGTCGAAGCTCTCTATTGGCTCATCCGAAAGAATTTTACCCATGTGTAATATTCATGCTTAGTTACCATGGAAACTATCATTACAATAAAGTAAACAATCTATTTGTGCATGATTGTAGTCGTCGTGGAGATTTGAAATAACCACTTTCATTGTTGAAACAATGTAATACATGCTTGGTATCACGTTTTACAAAAACATTATATAAAATTTCAAACTCGCATATCTCCGTAGCTATAGAAGATACAGATGTGATTTTACACTCAATGTAATCAGGTCGAAGCTCTCTATTGGCTCATCCGAAAGAATTTTACCCATGTGTAATATTCATGCTTAGTTACCATGGAAACTATCATAACAATAAAGTAAACAATCTATTTGGGCATGATTGTAG
The DNA here is from genome assembly GCF_977018435.1 of Lepisma saccharinum. Lineage (NCBI taxonomy): Eukaryota > Metazoa > Arthropoda > Insecta > Zygentoma > Lepismatidae > Lepisma > Lepisma saccharinum. Next base: position 74,972,528 of record NC_139244.1, read on the forward strand.
TCGTTGTCGTGGAGATTTGAAATAACCACTTTCATTGTTGAAACAATGTAATACATCCTTGGTATCACGTTTTACAAAAACATTATATAAAATTTCAAACTCACATATCTCCGTTGCTATAGAAGATACAGATGTGATTTTTCACTCAATGTAATCAGGTCGAAGCTCTCTATTGGCTCATCCGAAAGAATTTTACCCATGTGTAATATTCATGCTTAGTTACCATGGAAACTATCATAACAATAAAGTAAACAATCTACTTGTGCATTATTCTAGTCGTTGTCGTGGAGATTTGAAATAACCACTTTCATTGTTGAAACAATGTAATACATCCTTGGTATCACGTTTAACAAAAACATTATATAAAATTTCAAACTCGCATATCTCCGATGCTATAGAAGATACAGATGTGATTTTACACTCAATGTAATCAGGTCGAAGCTCTCTATTGGCTCATCCGGAAAAATTTTACCCATTCGTAATATTCATGCTTAGTTACCATGGAAACTATCATAACAATAAAGTAAACAATCTATTTGTGCATGATTGTAGTCTTTGTCGTGGAGATTTGAAATAACCACTTTCATTGTTGAAACAATGTAATACATCCTTGGAATCACGTTTGACAAGAAAATTATATAAAATTTCAAACTCGCATATCTCCGTTACTATAGAAGATACAGAAGTGATTTTACACTCAATGTAATCATGTCGAAGCTCTCTATTGGCTCAACCGGAAAAAAATTACCCATTTGTAATATTCATGTTTAGTTACCATGGAAACTATCATAACAATAAAGTAAACAATCTATTTGTGCATGATTGTAGTCGTTGTCGTGGAGATTTGAAATAACCACTTTCATTGTTGAAACAATGTAATACATCCTTGGTATCACGTTTTACAAAGACATTATATAAAATTTCAAACTCGCATATCTCCGTAGCTATAGAAGATACAGATGTGATTTTACACTCAATGTAATCAGGTCGAAGCTCTCTATTGGCTCATCCGAAAGAATTTTACCCATGTGTAATATTCATGCTTAGTTACCATGGAAACTATCATAACAATAAAGTAAACAATCTATTTGGGCATGATTGTAGTCGTTGTCGTGGAGATTTGAAATAACCACTTTCATTGTTGAAACAATGTAATACATCCTTGGTATCACGTTTTACAAAAACATTATATAAAATTTCAAACTCGCATATCTCCGTTGCTATAGAAGATACAGATGTGATTTTACACTCAATGTAATCATGTCGAAGCTCTCTATTGGCTCATCCGAAAGAATTTTACCCATGTGTAATATTCATGCTTAGTTACCATGGAAACTATCATTACAATAATGTAAACAATCTATTTGTGCATGATTGTAGTCGTTGTCGTGGAGATTTGAAATAACCACTTTCATTGTTGAAACAATGTAATACATCCTTGGTATTACGTTTAACAAAAACATTATATAAAATTCAAACTCGCATATCTCCGTTACTATAGAACATACAGATGTGATTTTACACTCAATGTAATCAGGTCGAAGCTCTCTATTGGCTCATCCGGAAAAATTTTACCCATGTGTAATATTCATGCTTAGTTACCATGGAAACTATCATAACAATAAAGTAAACAATCTATTTGTGGATGATTGTAGTCGTTGTCGTGGAGATTTGAAATAACCACTTTCATTGTTGAAACAATGTAATACGTCCTTGGTATCACGTTTTACAAAAACATTATATAAAATTTCAAACTCGCATATCTCCGATGCTATAGAAGATACAGATGTGATTTTACACTCAATGTAATCAGGTCGAAGCTCTCTATTGGCTCATCCGGAAAAATTTTACGCATTCGTAATATTCATGCTTAGTTACCATGGAAACTATCATAACAATAAAGTAAACAATCTATTTGTGCATGATTGTAGTCGTTTTCGTGGAGATTTGAAATAACCACTTTCATTGTTGAAACAATGTAATACATCCTTGGAATCACGTTTGACAAGAACATTATATAAAATTTCAAACTCCCATATCTCCGTTACTATAGAAGATACAGAAGTGATTTTACACTCAATGTAATCATGTCGAAGCTCTCTATTGGCTCATCCGGAAAAAAATTACCCATTTGTAATATTCATGTTTAGTTTCCATGGAAACTATCATAACAATAAAGTAAACAATCTATTTGTGCATGATTGTAGTCGTTGTCGTGGAGATTTGAAATAACCACTTTCATTGTTGAAACAATGTAATACATCCTTGGTATCACGTTTTACAAAAACATTATATAAAATTTCAAACTCGCATATCTCCGTTGCTATAGAAGATACAGATGTGATTTTACACTCAATATAATCAGGTCGAAGCTCTCTATTGGCTCATCCGAAAGAATTTTACCCATGTGTAATATTCATGCTTAGTTACCATGGAAACTATCATAACAATAAAGTAAACAATCTATTTGTGCATGATTGTAGTCGTTGTCGTGGAGATTTGAAATAACCACTTTCATTCTTGAAACAATGTAATACATCCTTGGTATCACGTTTTACAAAAACATTATATAAAATTTCAAACTCACATATCTCCGATGCTATAGAAGATACAGATGTGATTTTACACTCAATGTAATCAGGTCGAAGCTCTCTATTGGCTCATCCGGAAAAATTTTACCCATTCGTAATATTCATGCTTAGTTACCATGGAAACTATCATAACAATAAAGTAAACAATCTATTTGTGCATGATTGTAGTCGTTGTCGTGGAGATTTGAAATAACCACTTTCATTGTTGAAACAATGTAATACATCCTTGGAATCACGTTTGACAAGAACATTATATAAAATTTCAAACTCGCATATCTCCGTTACTATAGAAGATACAGAAATGATTTTTCACTCAATGTAATCATGTCGAAGCTCTCTATTGGCTCATCCGGAAAAAAATTACCCATTTGTAATATTCATGTTTAGTTACCATGGAAACTATCATAACAATAAAGTAAACAATCTATTTGTGCATGATTGTAGTCGTTGTCGTGGAGATTTGAAATAACCACTTTCATTGTTGAAACAATGTAATACATCCTTGGTATCACGTTTTACAAAAACATTATATAAAATTTCAAACTCGCATATCTCCGTTGCTATAGAAGATACAGATGTGACTTTACACTCAATATAATCAGGTCGAAGCTCTCTATTGACTCATCCGAAAGAATTTTACCCATGTGTAATATTCATGCTTAGTTACCATGGAAACTATCATAACAATAAAGTAAACAATCTATTTGTGCATGATTGTAGTCGTTGTCGTGGAGATTTGAAATAACCACTTTCATTCTTGAAACAATGTAATACATCCTTGGTATCACGTTTTACAAAAACATTATATAAAATTTCAAACTCGCATATCTCCGTTGCTATAGAAGATACAGATGTGATTTTACACTCAATGTAATCAGGTCGAAGCTCTCTATTGGCTCATCCGAAAGAATTTTACCCATGTGTAATATTCATGCTTAGTTACCATGGAAACTATCATTACAATAAAGTAAACAATCTATTTGTGCATGATTGTAGTCGTTGTCGTGGAGATTTGAAATAACCACTTTCATTGTTGAAACAATGTAATACATCCTTGGTATCACGTTTAACAAAAACATTATATAAAATTTCAAACTCGCATATCTCCGTTACTATAGAACATACAGAAGCGATTTTACACTCAATGTAATCAGGTCGAAGCTCTCTATTGGCTCATCCGAAAAAATTTTACCCATTCGTAATATTCATGCTTAGTTACCATGGAAACTATCATAACAATAAAGTAAACAATCTATTTGTGCATGATTGTAGTCGTTGTCGTGGAGATTTGAAATAACCACTTTCATTGTTGAAACAATGTAATACATCCTTGGAATCACGTTTTACAAAAACATTATATAAAATTTCAAACTCGCATATCTCCGTTACTATAGAAGATACAGATGTGATTTTACACTCAATGTAATCAGGTCGAAGCTCTCTATTGGCTCATCCGAAAGAATTTTACCCATGTGGAATATTCATGCTTAGTTACCATGGAAACTATCATTACAATAAAGTAAACAATCTATTTGTGCATTATTGTAGTCGTTGTCGTGGAGATTTGAAATAACCACTTTCATTGTTGAAACAATGTAATACATCCTTGGTATCACGTTTAACAAAAACATTATATAAAATTTCAAACTCGCATATCTCCGTTACTATAGAACATACAGATGTGATTTTACACTCAATGTAATCATGTCGAAGCTCTCTATTGGCTCATCCGGAAAAAATTTACCCATTTGTAATATTCATGCTTAGTTACAATGGAAACTATCATAACAATAAAGTAAACAATCTATTTGGTCATGATTGTAGTCGTTGTCGTGGAGATTTGAAATAACCACTTTCATTGTTGAAACAATGTAATACATCCTTGGTATCACGTTTTACACAAACATTATATAAAATTTCAAACTCGCATATCTCCGTTGCTATAGAAGATACAGATGTGATTTTACACTCAATGTAATCAGGTCGAAGCTCTCTATTGGCTCATCCGAAAGAATTTTACCCATGTGTAATATTCATGCTTAGTTACCATGGAAACTATCATTACAATAAAGTAAACAATCTATTTGTGCATGATTGTAGTCGACGTGGAGATTTGAAATAACCACTTTCATTGTTGAAACAATGTAATACATGCTTGGTATCACGTTTTACAAAAACATTATATAAAATTTCAAACTCGCATATCTCCGTAGCTATAGAAGATACAGATGTGATTTTACACTCAATGTAATCAGGTCGAAGCTCTCTATTGGCTCATCCGAAAGAATTTTACCCATGTGTAATATTCATGCTTAGTTACCATGGAAACTATCATAACAATAAAGTAAACAATCTATTTGGGCATGATTGTAGTCGTTGTCGTGGAGATTTGAAATAACCACTTTCATTGTTGAAACAATGTAATACATCCTTGGTATCACGTTTTACAAAAACATTATATAAAATTTCAAACTCACATATCTCCGTTGCTATAGAAGATACAGATGTGATTTTACACTCAATGTAATCAGGTCGAAGCTCTCTATTGGCTCATCCGAAAGAATTTTACCCATGTGTAATATTCATGCTTAGTTACCATGGAAACTATCATAACAATAAAGTAAACAATCTATTTGTGCATGATTGTAGTCGTTGTCGTGGAGATTTGAAATAACCACTTTCATTGTTGAAACAATGTAATACATCCTTGGAATCACGTTTGACAAGAAAATTATATAAAATTTCAAACTCGCATATCTCCGTTACTATAGAAGATACAGAAGTGATTTTACACTCAATGTAATCATGTCGAAGCTCTCTATTGGCTCAACCGGAAAAAAATTACCCATTTGTAATATTCATGTTTAGTTACCATGGAAACTATCATAACAATAAAGTAAACAATCTATTTGTGCATGATTGTAGTCGTTGTCGTGGAGATTTGAATTAACCACTTTCATTGTTGAAACAATGTAATACATCCTTGGTATCACGTTTTACAAAGACATTATATAAAATTTCAAACTCGCATATCTCCGTAGCTATAGAAGATACAGATGTGATTTTACACTCAATGTAATCAGGTCGAAGCTCTCTATTGGCTCATCCGAAAGAATTTTACCCATGTGTAATATTCATGCTTAGTTACCATGGAAACTATCATAACAATAAAGTAAACAATCTATTTGGGCATGATTGTAGTCGTTGTCGTGGAGATTTGAAATAACCACTTTCATTGTTGAAACAATGTAATACATCCTTGGTATCACGTTTTACAAAAACATTATATAAAATTTCAAACTCGCATATCTCCGTTGCTATAGAAGATACAGATGTGATTTTACACTCAATGTAATCATGTCGAAGCTCTCTATTGGCTCATCCGAAAGAATTTTACCCATGTGTAATATTCATGCTTAGTTACCATGGAAACTATCATTACAATAATGTAAACAATCTATTTGTGCATGATTGTAGTCGTTGTCGTGGAGATTTGAAATAACCACTTTCATTGTTGAAACAATGTAATACATCCTTGGTATTACGTTTAACAAAAACATTATATAAAATTCAAACTCGCATATCTCCGTTACTATAGAACATACAGATGTGATTTTACACTCAATGTAATCAGGTCGAAGCTCTCTATTGGCTCATCCGGAAAAATTTTACCCATGTGTAATATTCATGCTTAGTTACCATGGAAACTATCATAACAATAAAATAAACAATCTATTTGTGCATGATTGTAGTCGTTGTCGTGGAGATTTGAAATAACCACTTTCATTGTTGAAACAATGTAATACATCCTTGGAATCACGTTTGACAAGAACATTATATAAAATTTCAAACTCGCATATCTCCGTTACTATAGAAGATACAGAAGTGATTTTACACTCAATGTAATCATGTCGAAGCTCTCTATTGGCTCATCCGGAAAAAAATTACCCATTTGTAATATTCATGTTTAGTTACCATGGAAACTATCATAACAATAAAGTAAACAATCTATTTGTGCATGATTGTAGTCGTTGTCGTGGAGATTTGAAATAACCACTTTCATTGTTGAAACAATGTAATACATCCTTGGTATCACGTTTTACAAAAACATTATATAAAATTTCAAACTCGCATATCTCCGTTGCTATAGAAGATACAGATGTGATTTTACACTCAATGTAATCAGGTCGAAGCTCTCTATTGGCTCATCCGAAAGAATTTTACCCATGTGTAATATTCATGCTTAGTTACCATGGAAACTATCATTACAATAAAGTAAACAATCTATTTGTGCATGATTGTAGTCGTTGTCGTGGAGATTTGAAATAACCACTTTCATTGTTGAAACAATGTAATACATCCTTGGTATCACGTTTAACAAAAACATTATATAAAATTTCAAACTCGCATATCTCCGTTACTATAGAACATACAGAAGCGATTTTACACTCAATGTAATCAGGTCGAAGCTCTCTATTGGCTCATCCGAAAAAATTTTACCCATTCGTAATATTCATGCTTAGTTACCATGGAAACTATCATAACAATAAAGTAAACAATCTATTTGTGCATGATTGTAGTCGTTGTCGTGGAGATTTGAAATAACCACTTTCATTGTTGAAACAATGTAATACATCCTTGGAATCACGTTTTACAAAAACATTATATAAAATTTCAAACTCGCATATCTCCGTTACTATAGAAGATACAGTAGCGATTTTACACTCAATGTAATCAGGTCGAAGCTCTCTATTGGCTCATCCGAAAGAATTTTACCCATGTGGAATATTCATGCTTAGTTACCATGGAAACTATCATTACAATAAAGTAAACAATCTATTTGTGCATTATTGTAGTCGTTGTCGTGGAGATTTGAAATAACCACTTTCATTGTTGAAACAATGTAATACATCCTTGGTATCACGTTTAACAAAAACATTATATAAAATTTCAAACTCGCATATCTCCGTTACTATAGAACATACAGATGTGATTTTACACTCAATGTAATCATGTCGAAGCTCTCTATTGGCTCATCCGGAAAAAATTTACCCATTTGTAATATTCATGCTTAGTTACAATGGAAACTATCATAACAATAAAGTAAACAATCTATTTGGTCATGATTGTAGTCGTTGTCGTGGAGATTTGAAATAACCACTTTCATTGTTGAAACAATGTAATACATCCTTGGTATCACGTTTTACACAAACATTATATAAAATTTCAAACTCGCATATCTCCGTTGCTATAGAAGATACAGATGTGATTTTACACTCAATGTAATCAGGTCGAAGCTCTCTATTGGCTCATCCGAAAGAATTTTACCCATGTGTAATATTCATGCTTAGTTACCATGGAAACTATCATTACAATAAAGTAAACAATCTATTTGTGCATGATTGTAGTCGTCGTGGAGATTTGAAATAACCACTTTCATTGTTGAAACAATGTAATACATGCTTGGTATCACGTTTTACAAAAACATTATATAAAATTTCAAACTCGCATATCTCCGTAGCTATAGAAGATACAGATGTGATTTTACACTCAATGTAATCAGGTCGAAGCTCTCTATTGGCTCATCCGAAAGAATTTTACCCATGTGTAATATTCATGCTTAGTTACCATGGAAACTATCATAACAATAAAGTAAACAATCTATTTGGGCATGATTGTAGTCGTTGTCGTGGAGATTTGAAATAACCACTTTCATTGTTGAAACAATGTAATACATCCTTGGTATCACGTTTTACAAAAACATTATATAAAATTTCAAACTCACATATCTCCGTTGCTATAGAAGATACAGATGTGATTTTACACTCAATGTAATCAGGTCGAAGCTCTCTATTGGCTCATCCGAAAGAATTTTACCCATGTGTAATATTCATGCTTAGTTACCATGGAAACTATCATAACAATAAAGTAAACAATCTACTTGTGCATTATTCTAGTCGTTGTCGTGGATATTTGAAATAACCACTTTCATTGTTGAAACAATGTAATACATCCTTGGTATCACGTTTAACAAAAACATTATATAAAATTTCAAACTCGCATATCTCCGATGCTATAGAAGATACAGATGTGATTTTACACTCAATGTAATCAGGTCGAAGCTCTCTATTGGCTCATCCGGAAAAATTTTACCCATTCGTAATATTCATGCTTAGTTACCATGGAAACTATCATAACAATAAAGTAAACAATCTATTTGTGCATGATTGTAGTCGTTGTCGTGGAGATTTGAAATAACCACTTTCATTGTTGAAACAATGTAATACATCCTTGGAATCACGTTTGACAAGAAAATTATATAAAATTTCAAACTCGCATATCTCCGTTACTATAGAAGATACAGAAGTGATTTTACACTCAATGTAATCATGTCGAAGCTCTCTATTGGCTCAACCGGAAAAAAATTACCCATTTGTAATATTCATGTTTAGTTACCATGGAAACTATCATAACAATAAAGTAAACAATCTATTTGTGCATGATTGTAGTCGTTGTCGTGGAGATTTGAAATAACCACTTTCATTGTTGAAACAATGTAATACATCCTTGGTATCACGTTTTACAAAGACATTATATAAAATTACAAACTCGCATATCTCCGTAGCTATAGAAGATACAGATGTGATTTTACACTCAATGTAATCAGGTCGAAGCTCTCTATTGGCTCATCCGAAAGAATTTTACCCATGTGTAATATTCATGCTTAGTTACCATGGAAACTATCATAACAATAAAGTAAACAATCTATTTGGGCATGATTGTAGTCGTTGTCGTGGAGATTTGAAATAACCACTTTCATTGTTGAAACAATGTAATACATCCTTGGTATCACGTTTTACAAAAACATTATATAAAATTTCAAACTCGCATATCTCCGTTGCTATAGAAGATACAGATGTGATTTTACACTCAATGTAATCATGTCGAAGCTCTCTATTGGCTCATCCGAAAGAATTTTACCCATGTGTAATATTCATGCTTAGTTACCATGGAAACTATCATTACAATAATGTAAACAATCTATTTGTGCATGATTGTAGTCGTTGTCGTGGAGGTTTGAAATAACCACTTTCATTGTTGAAACAATGTAATACATCCTTGGTATTACGTTTAACAAAAACATTATATAAAATTCAAACTCGCATATCTCCGTTACTATAGAACATACAGATGTGATTTTACACTCAATGTAATCAGGTCGAAGCTCTCTATTGGCTCATCCGGAAAAATTTTACCCATTCGTAATATTCATGCTTAGTTACCATGGAAACTATCATAACAATAAAATAAACAATCTATTTGTGCATGATTGTAGTCGTTGTCGTGGAGATTTGAAATAACCACTTTCATTGTTGAAACAATGTAATACATCCTTGGAATCACGTTTGACAAGAACATTATATAAAATTTCAAACTCGCATATCTCCGTTACTATAGAAGATACAGAAGTGATTTTACACTCAATGTAATCATGTCGAAGCTCTCTATTGGCTCATCCGGAAAAAAATTACCCATTTGTAATATTCATGTTTAGTTACCATGGAAACTATCATAACAATAAAGTAAACAATCTATTTGTGCATGATTGTAGTCGTTGTCGTGGAGATTTGAAATAACCACTTTCATTGTTGAAACAATGTAATACATCCTTGGTATCACGTTTTACAAAAACATTATATAAAATTTCAAACTCGCATATCTCCGTTGCTATAGAAGATACAGATGTGATTTTACACTCAATATAATCAGGTCGAAGCTCTCTATTGGCTCATCCGAAAGAATTTTACCCATGTGTAATATTCATGCTTAGTTACCATGGAAACTATCATAACAATAAAGTAAACAATCTATTTGTGCATGATTGTAGTCGTTGTCGTGGAGATTTGAAATAACCACTTTCATTGTTGAAACAATGTAATACATCCTTGGTATCACGTTTTACAAAAACATTATATAAAATTTCAAACTCGCATATCTCCGATGCTATAGAAGATACAGATGTGATTTTACACTCAATGTAATCAGGTCGAAGCTCTCTATTGGCTCATCCGGAAAAATTTTACCCATGTGTAATATTCATGCTTAGTTACCATGGAAACTATCATAACAATAAAGTAAACAATCTATTTGTGCATGATTGTAGTCGTTGTCGTGGAGATTTGAAATAACCACTTTCATTGTTGAAACAATGTAATACATCCTTGGAATCACGTTTGACAAGAACATTATATAAAATTTCAAACTCGCATATCTCCGTTACTATAGAAGATACAGAAGTGATTTTACACTCAATGTAATCATGTCGAAGCTCTCTATTGGCTCATCCGGAAAAAAATTACCCATTTGTAATATTCATGTTTAGTTACCATGGAAACTATCATAACAATAAAGTAAACAATCTATTTGTGCATGATTGTAGTCGTTGTCGTGGAGATTTGAAATAACCACTTTCATTGTTGAAACAATGTAATACATCCTTGGTATCACGTTTTACAAAAACATTATATAAAATTTCAAACTCGCATATCTCCGTTGCTATAGAAGATACAGATGTGATTTTACACTCAATATAATCAGGTCGAAGCTCTCTATTGGCTCATCCGAAAGAATTTTACCCATGTGTAATATTCATGCTTAGTTACCATGGAAACTATCATAACAATAAAGTAAACAATCTATTTGTGCATGATTGTAGTCGTTGTCGTGGAGATTTGAAATAACCACTTTCATTCTTGAAACAATGTAATACATCCTTGGTATCACGTTTTACAAAAACATTATATAAAATTTCAAACTCGCATATCTCCGTAGCTATAGAAGATACAGATGTGATTTTACACTCAATGTAATCAGGTCGAAGCTCTCTATTGGCTCATCCGAAAGAATTTTACCCATGTGTAATATTCATGCTTAGTTACCATGGAAACTATCATAACAATAAAGTAAACAATCTATTTGGGCATGATTGTAGTCGTTGTCGTGGAGATTTGAAATAACCACTTTCATTGTTGAAACAATGTAATACATCCTTGGTATCACGTTTTACAAAAACATTATATAAAATTTCAAACTCGCATATCTCCGTTGCTATAGAAGATACAGATGTGATTTTACACTCAATGTAATCATGTCGAAGCTCTCTATTGGCTCATCCGAAAGAATTTTACCCATGTGTAATATTCATGCTTAGTTACCATGGAAACTATCATTACAATAATGTAAACAATCTATTTGTGCATGATTGTAGTCGTTGTCGTGGAGATTTGAAATAACCACTTTCATTCTTGAAACAATGTAATACATCCTTGGTATCACGTTTTACAAAAACATTATATAAAATTTCAAACTCGCATATCTCCGTTGCTATAGAAGATACAGATGTGATTTTACACTCAATGTAATCAGGTCGAAGCTCTCTATTGGCTCATCCGAAAGAATTTTACCCATTTGTAATATTCATGCTTAGTTACAATGGAAACTATCATAACAATAAAGTAAACAATCTATTTGGTCATGATTGTAGTCGTTGTCGTGGAGATTTGAAATAACCACTTTCATTGTTGAAACAATGTAATACATCCTTGGTATCACGTTTTACACAAACATTATATAAAATTTCAAACTCGCATATCTCCGTTGCTATAGAAGATACAGATGTGATTTTACACTCAATGTAATCAGGTCGAAGCTCTCTATTGGCTCATCCGAAAGAATTTTACCCATGTGTAATATTCATGCTTAGTTACCATGGAAACTATCATTACAATAAAGTAAACAATCTATTTGTGCATGATTGTAGTCGACGTGGAGATTTGAAATAACCACTTTCATTGTTGAAACAATGTAATACATGCTTGGTATCACGTTTTACAAAAACATTATATAAAATTTCAAACTCGCATATCTCCGTAGCTATAGAAGATACAGATGTGATTTTACACTCAATGTAATCAGGTCGAAGCTCTCTATTGGCTCATCCGAAAGAATTTTACCCATGTGTAATATTCATGCTTAGTTACCATGGAAACTATCATAACAATAAAGTAAACAATCTATTTGGGCATGATTGTAGTCGTTGTCGTGGAGATTTGAAATAACCACTTTCATTGTTGAAACAATGTAATACATCCTTGGTATCACGTTTTACAAAAACATTATATAAAATTTCAAACTCACATATCTCCGTTGCTATAGAAGATACAGATGTGATTTTACACTCAATGTAATCAGGTCGAAGCTCTCTATTGGCTCATCCGAAAGAATTTTACCCATGTGTAATATTCATGCTTAGTTACCATGGAAACTATCATAACAATAAAGTAAACAATCTATTTGTGCATGATTGTAGTCGTTGTCGTGGAGATTTGAAATAACCACTTTCATTGTTGAAACAATGTAATACATCCTTGGAATCACGTTTGACAAGAAAATTATATAAAATTTCAAACTCGCATATCTCCGTTACTATAGAAGATACAGAAGTGATTTTACACTCAATGTAATCATGTCGAAGCTCTCTATTGGCTCAACCGGAAAAAAATTACCCATTTGTAATATTCATGTTTAGGTACCATGGAAACTATCATAACAATAAAGTAAACAATCTATTTGTGCATGATTGTAGTCGTTGTCGTGGAGATTTGAATTAACCACTTTCATTGTTGAAACAATGTAATACATCCTTGGTATCACGTTTTACAAAGACATTATATAAAATTTCAAACTCGCATATCTCCGTAGCTATAGAAGATACAGATGTGATTTTACACTCAATGTAATCAGGTCGAAGCTCTCTATTGGCTCATCCGAAAGAATTTTACCCATGTGTAATATTCATGCTTAGTTACCATGGAAACTATCATAACAATAAAGTAAACAATCTATTTGGGCATGATTGTAGTCGTTGTCGTGGAGATTTGAAATAACCACTTTCATTGTTGAAACAATGTAATACATCCTTGGTATCACGTTTTACAAAAACATTATATAAAATTTCAAACTCGCATATCTCCGTTGCTATAGAAGATACAGATGTGATTTTACACTCAATGTAATCATGTCGAAGCTCTCTATTGGCTCATCCGAAAGAATTTTACCCATGTGTAATATTCATGCTTAGTTACCATGGAAACTATCATTACAATAATGTAAACAATCTATTTGTGCATGATTGTAGTCGTTGTCGTGGAGATTTGAAATAACCACTTTCATTGTTGAAACAATGTAATACATCCTTGGTATTACGTTTAACAAAAACATTATATAAAATTCAAACTCGCATATCTCCGTTACTATAGAACATACAGATGTGATTTTACACTCAATGTAATCAGGTCGAAGCTCTCTATTGGCTCATCCGGAAAAATTTTACCCATGTGTAATATTCATGCTTAGTTACCATGGAAACTATCATAACAATAAAATAAACAATCTATTTGTGCATGATTGTAGTCGTTGTCGTGGAGATTTGAAATAACCACTTTCATTGTTGAAACAATGTAATACATCCTTGGAATCACGTTTGACAAGAACATTATATAAAATTTCAAACTCGCATATCTCCGTTACTATAGAAGATACAGAAGTGATTTTACACTCAATGTAATCATGTCGAAGCTCTCTATTGGCTCATCCGAAAGAATTTTACCCATGTGGAATATTCATGCTTAGTTACCATGGAAACTATCATTACAATAAAGTAAACAATCTATTTGTGCATTATTGTAGTCGTTGTCGTGGAGATTTGAAATAACCACTTTCATTGTTGAAACAATGTAATACATCCTTGGTATCACGTTTAACAAAAACATTATATAAAATTTCAAACTCGCATATCTCCGTTACTATAGAACATACAGATGTGATTTTACACTCAATGTAATCATGTCGAAGCTCTCTATTGGCTCATCCGGAAAAAATTTACCCATTTGTAATATTCATGCTTAGTTACAATGGAAACTATCATAACAATAAAGTAAACAATCTATTTGGTCATGATTGTAGTCGTTGTCGTGGAGATTTGAAATAACCACTTTCATTGTTGAAACAATGTAATACATCCTTGGTATCACGTTTTACACAAACATTATATAAAATTTCAAACTCGCATATCTCCGTTGCTATAGAAGATACAGATGTGATTTTACACTCAATGTAATCAGGTCGAAGCTCTCTATTGGCTCATCCGAAAGAATTTTACCCATGTGTAATATTCATGCTTAGTTACCATGGAAACTATCATTACAATAAAGTAAACAATCTATTTGTGCATGATTGTAGTCGTCGTGGAGATTTGAAATAACCACTTTCATTGTTGAAACAATGTAATACATGCTTGGTATCACGTTTTACAAAAACATTATATAAAATTTCAAACTCGCATATCTCCGTAGCTATAGAAGATACAGATGTGATTTTACACTCAATGTAATCAGGTCGAAGCTCTCTATTGGCTCATCCGAAAGAATTTTACCCATGTGTAATATTCATGCTTAGTTACCATGGAAACTATCATAACAATAAAGTAAACAATCTATTTGGGCATGATTGTAGTCGTTGTCGTGGAGATTTGAAATAACCACTTTCATTGTTGAAACAATGTAATACATCCTTGGTATCACGTTTTACAAAAACATTATATAAAATTTCAAACTCACATATCTCCGTTGCTATAGAAGATACAGATGTGATTTTACACTCAATGTAATCAGGTCGAAGCTCTCTATTGGCTCATCCGAAAGAATTTTACCCATGTGTAATATTCATGCTTAGTTACCATGGAAACTATCATAACAATAAAGTAAACAATCTACTTGTGCATTATTCTAGTCGTTGTCGTGGATATTTGAAATAACCACTTTCATTGTTGAAACAATGTAATACATCCTTGGTATCACGTTTAACAAAAACATTATATAAAATTTCAAACTCGCATATCTCCGATGCTATAGAAGATACAGATGTGATTTTACACTCAATGTAATCAGGTCGAAGCTCTCTATTGGCTCATCCGGAAAAATTTTACCCATTCGTAATATTCATGCTTAGTTACCATGGAAACTATCATAACAATAAAGTAAACAATCTATTTGTGCATGATTGTAGTCGTTGTCGTGGAGATTTGAAATAACCACTTTCATTGTTGAAACAATGTAATACATCCTTGGAATCACGTTTGACAAGAAAATTATATAAAATTTCAAACTCGCATATCTCCGTTACTATAGAAGATACAGAAGTGATTTTACACTCAATGTAATCATGTCGAAGCTCTCTATTGGCTCAACCGGAAAAAAATTACCCATTTGTAATATTCATGTTTAGTTACCATGGAAACTATCATAACAATAAAGTAAACAATCTATTTGTGCATGATTGTAGTCGTTGTCGTGGAGATTTGAAATAACCACTTTCATTGTTGAAACAATGTAATACATCCTTGGTATCACGTTTTACAAAGACATTATATAAAATTACAAACTCGCATATCTCCGTAGCTATAGAAGATACAGATGTGATTTTACACTCAATGTAATCAGGTCGAAGCTCTCTATTGGCTCATCCGAAAGAATTTTACCCATGTGTAATATTCATGCTTAGTTACCATGGAAACTATCATAACAATAAAGTAAACAATCTATTTGGGCATGATTGTAGTCGTTGTCGTGGAGATTTGAAATAACCACTTTCATTGTTGAAACAATGTAATACATCCTTGGTATCACGTTTTACAAAAACATTATATAAAATTTCAAACTCGCATATCTCCGTTGCTATAGAAGATACAGATGTGATTTTACACTCAATGTAATCATGTCGAAGCTCTCTATTGGCTCATCCGAAAGAATTTTACCCATGTGTAATATTCATGCTTAGTTACCATGGAAACTATCATTACAATAATGTAAACAATCTATTTGTGCATGATTGTAGTCGTTGTCGTGGAGGTTTGAAATAACCACTTTCATTGTTGAAACAATGTAATACATCCTTGGTATTACGTTTAACAAAAACATTATATAAAATTCAAACTCGCATATCTCCGTTACTATAGAACATACAGATGTGATTTTACACTCAATGTAATCAGGTCGAAGCTCTCTATTGGCTCATCCGGAAAAATTTTACCCATTCGTAATATTCATGCTTAGTTACCATGGAAACTATCATAACAATAAAATAAACAATCTATTTGTGCATGATTGTAGTCGTTGTCGTGGAGATTTGAAATAACCACTTTCATTGTTGAAACAATGTAATACATCCTTGGAATCACGTTTGACAAGAACATTATATAAAATTTCAAACTCGCATATCTCCGTTACTATAGAAGATACAGAAGTGATTTTACACTCAATGTAATCATGTCGAAGCTCTCTATTGGCTCATCCGGAAAAAAATTACCCATTTGTAATATTCATGTTTAGTTACCATGGAAACTATCATAACAATAAAGTAAACAATCTATTTGTGCATGATTGTAGTCGTTGTCGTGGAGATTTGAAATAACCACTTTCATTGTTGAAACAATGTAATACATCCTTGGTATCACGTTTTACAAAAACATTATATAAAATTTCAAACTCGCATATCTCCGTTGCTATAGAAGATACAGATGTGATTTTACACTCAATATAATCAGGTCGAAGCTCTCTATTGGCTCATCCGAAAGAATTTTACCCATGTGTAATATTCATGCTTAGTTACCATGGAAACTATCATAACAATAAAGTAAACAATCTATTTGTGCATGATTGTAGTCGTTGTCGTGGAGATTTGAAATAACCACTTTCATTGTTGAAACAATGTAATACATCCTTGGTATCACGTTTTACAAAAACATTATATAAAATTTCAAACTCGCATATCTCCGATGCTATAGAAGATACAGATGTGATTTTACACTCAATGTAATCAGGTCGAAGCTCTCTATTGGCTCATCCGGAAAAATTTTACCCATGTGTAATATTCATGCTTAGTTACCATGGAAACTATCATAACAATAAAGTAAACAATCTATTTGTGCATGATTGTAGTCGTTGTCGTGGAGATTTGAAATAACCACTTTCATTGTTGAAACAATGTAATACATCCTTGGAATCACGTTTGACAAGAACATTATATAAAATTTCAAACTCGCATATCTCCGTTACTATAGAAGATACAGAAGTGATTTTACACTCAATGTAATCATGTCGAAGCTCTCTATTGGCTCATCCGGAAAAAAATTACCCATTTGTAATATTCATGTTTAGTTACCATGGAAACTATCATAACAATAAAGTAAACAATCTATTTGTGCATGATTGTAGTCGTTGTCGTGGAGATTTGAAATAACCACTTTCATTGTTGAAACAATGTAATACATCCTTGGTATCACGTTTTACAAAAACATTATATAAAATTTCAAACTCGCATATCTCCGTTGCTATAGAAGATACAGATGTGATTTTACACTCAATATAATCAGGTCGAAGCTCTCTATTGGCTCATCCGAAAGAATTTTACCCATGTGTAATATTCATGCTTAGTTACCATGGAAACTATCATAACAATAAAGTAAACAATCTATTTGTGCATGATTGTAGTCGTTGTCGTGGAGATTTGAAATAACCACTTTCATTCTTGAAACAATGTAATACATCCTTGGTATCACGTTTTACAAAAACATTATATAAAATTTCAAACTCGCATATCTCCGTTGCTATAGAAGATACAGATGTGATTTTACACTCAATATAATCAGGTCGAAGCTCTCTATTGGCTCATCCGAAAGAATTTTACCCATGTGTAATATTCATGCTTAGTTACCATGGAAACTATCATAACAATAAAGTAAACAATCTATTTGCGCATGATTGTAGTCGTTGTCGTGGAGATTTGAAATAACCACTTTCATTCTTGAAACAATGTAATACATCCTTGGTATCACGTTTTACAAAAACATTATATAAAATTTCAAACTCGCATATCTCCGATGCTATAGAAGATACAGATGTGATTTTACACTCAATGTAATCAGGTCGAAGCTCTCTATTAGCTCATCCGAAAGAATTTTACCCATGTGTAATATTCATGCTTAGTTACCATGGAAACTATCATTACAATAAAGCAAACAATCTATTTGTGCATGATTGTAGTCGTTGTCGTGGAGATTTGAAATAACCACTTTCATTGTTGAAACAATGTAATACATCCTTGGTATCACGTTTAACAAAAAAATTATATATATAATTTCAAACTCGCATATCTCCTTTACTATAGAAGATACAGATGTGATTTTACACTCAATGTAATCATGTCGAAGCTCTCTATTGGCTCATCCGAAAGAATTTTACCCATGTGTAATATTCATGCTTAGTTACCATGGAAACTATCATTACAATAATGTAAACAATCTATTTGTGCATGATTGTAGTCGTTGTCGTGGAGATTTGAAATAACCACTTTCATTGTTGAAACAATGTAATACATCCTTGGTATTACGTTTAACAAAAACATTATATAAAATTCAAACTCGCATATCTCCGTTACTATAGAACATACAGATGTGATTTTACACTCAATGTAATCAGGTCGAAGCTCTCTATTGGCTCATCCGGAAAAATTTTACCCATGTGTAATATTCATGCTTAGTTACCATGGAAACTATCATAACAATAAAGTAAACAATCTATTTGTGGATGATTGTAGTCGTTGTCGTGGAGATTTGAAATAACCACTTTCATTGTTGAAACAATGTAATACGTCCTTGGTATCACGTTTTACAAAAACATTATATAAAATTTCAAACTCGCATATCTCCGATGCTATAGAAGATACAGATGTGATTTTACACTCAATGTAATCAGGTCGAAGCTCTCTATTGGCTCATCCGGAAAAATTTTACCCATTCGTAATATTCATGCTTAGTTACCATGGAAACTATCATAACAATAAAGTAAACAATCTATTTGTGCATGATTGTAGTCGTTGTCGTGGAGATTTGAAATAACCACTTTCATTGTTGAAACAATGTAATACATCCTTGGAATCACGTTTGACAAGAACATTATATAAAATTTCAAACTCGCATATCTCCGTTACTATAGAAGATACAGAAGTGATTTTACACTCAATGTAATCATGTCGAAGCTCTCTATTGGCTCATCCGGAAAAAAATTACCCATTTGTAATATTCATGTTTAGTTACCATGGAAACTATCATAACAATAAAGTAAACAATCTATTTGTGCATGATTGTAGTCGTTGTCGTGGAGATTTGAAATAACCACTTTCATTGTTGAAACAATGTAATACATCCTTGGTATCACGTTTTACAAAAACATTATATAAAATTTCAAACTCGCATATCTCCGTTGCTATAGAAGATACAGATGTGATTTTACACTCAATATAATCAGGTCGAAGCTCTCTATTGGCTCATCCGAAAGAATTTTACCCATGTGTAATATTCATGCTTAGTTACCATGGAAACTATCATAACAATAAAGTAAACAATCTATTTGTGCATGATTGTAGTCGTTGTCGTGGAGATTTGAAATAACCACTTTCATTCTTGAAACAATGTAATACATCCTTGGTATCACGTTTTACAAAAACATTATATAAAATTTCAAACTCGCATATCTCCGTTGCTATAGAAGATACAGATGTGATTTTACACTCAATATAATCAGGTCGAAGCTCTCTATTGGCTCATCCGAAAGAATTTTACCCATGTGTAATATTCATGCTTAGTTACCATGGAAACTATCATAACAATAAAGTAAACAATCTATTTGCGCATGATTGTAGTCGTTGTCGTGGAGATTTGAAATAACCACTTTCATTCTTGAAACAATGTAATACATCCTTGGTATCACGTTTTACAAAAACATTATATAAAATTTCAAACTCGCATATCTCCGATGCTATAGAAGATACAGATGTGATTTTACACTCAATGTAATCAGGTCGAAGCTCTCTATTAGCTCATCCGAAAGAATTTTACCCATGTGTAATATTCATGCTTAGTTACCATGGAAACTATCATTACAATAAAGCAAACAATCTATTTGTGCATGATTGTAGTCGTTGTCGTGGAGATTTGAAATAACCACTTTCATTGTTGAAACAATGTAATACATCCTTGGTATCACGTTTAACAAAAAAATTATATATATAATTTCAAACTCGCATATCTCCTTTACTATAGAAGATACAGATGTGATTTTACACTCAATGTAATCATGTCGAAGCTCTCTATTGGCTCATCCGAAAGAATTTTACCCATGTGTAATATTCATGCTTAGTTACCATGGAAACTATCATTACAATAATGTAAACAATCTATTTGTGCATGATTGTAGTCGTTGTCGTGGAGATTTGAAATAACCACTTTCATTGTTGAAACAATGTAATACATCCTTGGTATTACGTTTAACAAAAACATTATATAAAATTCAAACTCGCATATCTCCGTTACTATAGAACATACAGATGTGATTTTACACTCAATGTAATCAGGTCGAAGCTCTCTATTGGCTCATCCGGAAAAATTTTACCCATTCGTAATATTCATGCTTAGTTACCATGGAAACTATCATAACAATAAAGTAAACAATCTATTTGTGCATGATTGTAGTCGTTGTCGTGGAGATTTGAAATAACCACTTTCATTGTTGAAACAATGTAATACATCCTTGGAATCACGTTTGACAAGAACATTATATAAAATTTCAAACTCGCATATCTCCGTTACTATAGAAGATACAGAAGTGATTTTACACTCAATGTAATCATGTCGAAGCTCTCTATTGGCTCATCCGGAAAAAAATTACCCATTTGTAATATTCATGTTTAGTTACCATGGAAACTATCATAACAATAAAGTAAACAATCTATTTGTGCATGATTGTAGTCGTTGTCGTGGAGATTTGAAATAACCACTTTCATTGTTGAAACAATGTAATACATCCTTGGTATCACGTTTTACAAAAACATTATATAAAATTTCAAACTCGCATATCTCCGTTGCTATAGAAGATACAGATGTGATTTTACACTCAATATAATCAGGTCGAAGCTCTCTATTGGCTCATCCGAAAGAATTTTACCCATGTGTAATATTCATGCTTAGTTACCATGGAAACTATCATAACAATAAAGTAAACAATCTATTTGTGCATGATTGTAGTCGTTGTCGTGGAGATTTGAAATAACCACTTTCAATCTTGAAACAATGTAATACATCCTTGGTATCACGTTTTACAAAAACATTATATAAAATTTCAAACTCACATATCTCCGATGCTATAGAAGATACAGATGTGATTTTACACTCAATGTAATCAGGTCGAAGCTCTCTATTGGCTCATCCGGAAAAATTTTACCCATTCGTAATATTCATGCTTAGTTACCATGGAAACTATCATAACAATAAAGTAAACAATCTATTTGTGCATGATTGTAGTCGTTGTCGTGGAGATTTGAAATAACCACTTTCATTGTTGAAACAATGTAATACATCCTTGGAATCACGTTTGACAAGAACATTATATAAAATTTCAAACTCGCATATCTCCGTTACTATAGAAGATACAGAAATGATTTTTCACTCAATGTAATCATGTCGAAGCTCTCTATTGGCTCATCCGGAAAAAAATTACCCATTTGTAATATTCATGTTTAGTTACCATGGAAACTATCATAACAATAAAGTAAACAATCTATTTGGTCATGATTGTAGTCGTTGTCGTGGAGATTTGAAATAACCACTTTCATTGTTGAAACAATGTAATACATCCTTGGTATCACGTTTTACAAAAACATTATATAAAATTTCAAACTCGCATATCTCCGTTGCTATAGAAGATAGAGATGTGATTTTACACTCAATGTAATCAGGTCGAAGCTCTCTATTGGCTCATCCGAAAGAATTTTACCCATGTGGAATATTCATGCTTAGTTACCAATGAAACTATCATTACAATAAAGTAAACAATCTATTTGTGCATGATTGTAGTCGTCGTGGAGATTTGAAATAACCACTTTCATTGTTGAAACAATGTAATACATCCTTGGTATCACGTTTTACAAAAACATTATATAAAATTTCAAACTCGCATATCTCCGTTGCTATAGAAGATACAGATGTGATTTTACACTCAATGTAATCAGGTCGAAGCTCTCTATTGGCTCATCCGAAAGAATTTTACCCATGTGTAATATTCATGCTTAGTTACCATGGAAACTATCATAACAATAAAGTAAACAATCTATTTGGGCATGATTGTAGTCGTTGTCGTGGAGATTTGAAATAACCACTTTCATTGTTGAAACAATGTAATACATCCTTGGTATCACGTTTTACAAAAACAATATATAAAATTTCAAACTCGCATATCTCCATTACTATAGAACATATAGATGTGATTTTACACTCAATGTAATCAGGTCGAAGCTCTCTATTGGCTCATCCGGAAAAATTTTACCCATGTGTAATATTCATGCTAAGTTACCATGGAAACTATCATAACAAAAAAGTAAACAATCTATTTGTGCATGATTTTAGTCGTTGTCTTGGAGATTTGAAATAACCACTTTCATTGTTGAAACAATGTAATACATCCTTGGAATCACGTTTTACAAAAAACCTTATATAAAATTTCAAACTCGCATATCTCCGTTGCTATAGAAGATACAGATGTGATTTTACACTCAATGTAATCAGGTCGAAGCTCTCTATTGGCTCATCCGAAAGAATTTTACCCATGTGTAATATTCATGCTTAGTTACCATGGAAACTATCATTACAATAAAGTAAACAATCTATTTGTGCATGATTGTAGTCGTTGTCGTGGAGATTTGAAATAACCACTTTCATTGTTGAAACAATGTAATACATCCTTGGTATCACGTTTAACAAAAACATTATATAAAATTTCAAAGTCGCATATCTCCGTTACTATAGAAGATACAGATGTGATTTTACACTCAATGTAATCAGGTCGAAGCTCTCTATTGGCTCATCCGAAAGAATTTTACCCATGTGTAATATTCATGCTTAGTTACCATGGAAACTATCATTACAATAATGTAAACAATCTATTTGTGCATGATTGTAGTCGTTGTCGTGGAGATTTGAAATAACCACTTTCATTGTTGAAACAATGTAATACATCCTTGGTATTACGTTTAACAAAAACATTATATAAAATTCAAACTCGCATATCTCCGTTACTATAGAACATACAGATGTGATTTTACACTCAATGTAATCAGGTCGAAGCTCTCTATTGGCTCATCCGGAAAAATTTTACCCATGTGTAATATTCATGCTTAGTTACCATGGAAACTATCATAACAATAAAGTAAACAATCTATTTGTGCATGATTGTAGTCGTTGTCGTGGAGATTTGAAATAACCACTTTCATTGTTGAAACAATGTAATACGTCCTTGGTATCACGTTTTACAAAAACATTATATAAAATTTCAAACTCGCATATCTCCGATGCTATAGAAGATACAGATGTGATTTTACACTCAATGTAATCAGGTCGAAGCTCTCTATTGGCTCATCCGGAAAAAATTTACCCATGTGTAATATTCATGCTTAGTCACCATGGAAACTATCATAACAATAAAGTAAACAATCTATTTGTGCATGATTGTAGTCGTTGTCGTGGAGATTTGAAATAACCACTTTCATTCTTGAAACAATGTAATACATCCTTGGTATCACGTTTTACAAAAACATTATATAAAATTTCAAACTCGCATATCTCCGTTGCTATAGAAGATACAGATGTGATTTTACACTCAATGTAATCAGGTCGAAGCTCTCTATTGGCTCATCCGGAAAAAAATTACCCATTTGTAATATTCATGTTTAGTTACCATGGAAACTATCATAACAATAAAGTAAACAATCTATTTGTGCATGATTGTAGTCGTTGTCGTGGAGATTTGAAATAACCACTTTCATTCTTGAAACAATGTAAAACATCCTTGGTATCACGTTTTACAAAAACATTATATAAAATTTCAAACTCGCATATCTCCGTTGCTATAGAAGATACAGATGTGATTTTACACTCAATGTAATCAGGTCGAAGCTCTCTATTGGCTCATCCGAAAGAATTTTACCCATGTGTAATATTCATGCTTAGTTACCATGGAAACTATCATAACAATAAAGTAAACAATCTATTTGTGCATGATTGTAGTCGTTGTCGTGGAGATTTGAAATAACCACTTTCATTGTTGAAACAATGTAATACATCCTTGGAATCACGTTTTACAAAAACATTATATAAAATTTCAAACTCGCATATCTCCGTTACTATAGAAGATACAGTAGCGATTTTACACTCAATGTAATCAGGTCGAAGCTCTCTATTGGCTCATCCGAAAGAATTTTACCCATGTGGAATATTCATGCTTAGTTACCATGGAAACTATCATTACAATAAAGTAAACAATCTATTTGTGCATTATTGTAGTCGTTGTCGTGGAGATTTGAAATAACCACTTTCATTGTTGAAACAATGTAATACATCCTTGGTATCACGTTTAACAAAAACATTATATAAAATTTCAAACTCGCATATCTCCGTTACTATAGAACATACAGATGTGATTTTACACTCAATGTAATCATGTCGAAGCTCTCTATTGGCTCATCCGGAAAAAATTTACCCATTTGTAATATTCATGCTTAGTTACAATGGAAACTATCATAACAATAAAGTAAACAATCTATTTGGTCATGATTGTAGTCGTTGTCGTGGAGATTTGAAATAACCACTTTCATTGTTGAAACAATGTAATACATCCTTGGTATCACGTTTTACAAAAACATTATATAAAATTTCAAACTCGCATATCTCCGTTGCTATAGAAGATAGAGATGTGATTTTACACTCAATGTAATCAGGTCGAAGCTCTCTATTGGCTCATCCGAAAGAATTTTACCCATGTGTAATATTCATGCTTAGTTACCAATGAAACTATCATTACAATAAAGTAAACAATCTATTTGTGCATGATTGTAGTCGTCGTGGAGATTTGAAATAACCACTTTCATTGTTGAAACAATGTAATACATCCTTGGTATCACGTTTTACAAAAACATTATATAAAATTTCAAACTCGCATATCTCCGTAGCTATAGAAGATACAGATGTGATTTTACACTCAATGTAATCAGGTCGAAGCTCTCTATTGGCTCATCCGAAAGAATTTTACCCATGTGTAATATTCATGCTTAGTTACCATGGAAACTATCATTACAATAATGTAAACAATCTATTTGTGCATGATTGTAGTCGTTGTCGTGGAGATTTGAAATAACCACTTTCATTGTTGAAACAATGTAATACATCCTTGGTATTACGTTTAACAAAAACATTATATAAAATTCAAACTCGCATATCTCCGTTACTATAGAACATACAGATGTGATTTTACACTCAATGTAATCAGGTCGAAGCTCTCTATTGGCTCATCCGGAAAAATTTTACCCATGTGTAATATTCATGCTTAGTTACCATGGAAACTATCATAACAATAAAGTAAACAATCTATTTGTGCATGATTGTAGTCGTTGTCGTGGAGATTTGAAATAACCACTTTCATTGTTGAAACAATGTAATACGTCCTTGGTATCACGTTTTACAAAAACATTATATAAAATTTCAAACTCGCATATCTCCGATGCTATAGAAGATACAGATGTGATTTTACACTCAATGTAATCAGGTCGAAGCTCTCTATTGGCTCATCCGGAAAAAATTTACCCATGTGTAATATTCATGCTTAGTCACCATGGAAACTATCATAACAATAAAGTAAACAATCTATTTGTGCATGATTGTAGTCGTTGTCGTGGAGATTTGAAATAACCACTTTCATTCTTGAAACAATGTAATACATCCTTGGTATCACGTTTTACAAAAACATTATATAAAATTTCAAACTCGCATATCTCCGTTGCTATAGAAGATACAGATGTGATTTTACACTCAATGTAATCAGGTCGAAGCTCTCTATTGGCTCATCCGGAAAAAAATTACCCATTTGTAATATTCATGTTTAGTTACCATGGAAACTATCATAACAATAAAGTAAACAATCTATTTGTGCATGATTGTAGTCGTTGTCGTGGAGATTTGAAATAACCACTTTCATTCTTGAAACAATGTAAAACATCCTTGGTATCACGTTTTACAAAAACATTATATAAAATTTCAAACTCGCATATCTCCGTTGCTATAGAAGATACAGATGTGATTTTACACTCAATGTAATCAGGTCGAAGCTCTCTATTGGCTCATCCGAAAGAATTTTACCCATGTGTAATATTCATGCTTAGTTACCATGGAAACTATCATAACAATAAAGTAAACAATCTATTTGTGCATGATTGTAGTCGTTGTCGTGGAGATTTGAAATAACCACTTTCATTGTTGAAACAATGTAATACATCCTTGGAATCACGTTTTACAAAAACATTATATAAAATTTCAAACTCGCATATCTCCGTTACTATAGAAGATACAGTAGCGATTTTACACTCAATGTAATCAGGTCGAAGCTCTCTATTGGCTCATCCGAAAGAATTTTACCCATGTGGAATATTCATGCTTAGTTACCATGGAAACTATCATTACAATAAAGTAAACAATCTATTTGTGCATTATTGTAGTCGTTGTCGTGGAGATTTGAAATAACCACTTTCATTGTTGAAACAATGTAATACATCCTTGGTATCACGTTTAACAAAAACATTATATAAAATTTCAAACTCGCATATCTCCGTTACTATAGAACATACAGATGTGATTTTACACTCAATGTAATCATGTCGAAGCTCTCTATTGGCTCATCCGGAAAAAATTTACCCATTTGTAATATTCATGCTTAGTTACAATGGAAACTATCATAACAATAAAGTAAACAATCTATTTGGTCATGATTGTAGTCGTTGTCGTGGAGATTTGAAATAACCACTTTCATTGTTGAAACAATGTAATACATCCTTGGTATCACGTTTTACAAAAACATTATATAAAATTTCAAACTCGCATATCTCCGTTGCTATAGAAGATAGAGATGTGATTTTACACTCAATGTAATCAGGTCGAAGCTCTCTATTGGCTCATCCGAAAGAATTTTACCCATGTGTAATATTCATGCTTAGTTACCAATGAAACTATCATTACAATAAAGTAAACAATCTATTTGTGCATGATTGTAGTCGTCGTGGAGATTTGAAATAACCACTTTCATTGTTGAAACAATGTAATACATCCTTGGTATCACGTTTTACAAAAACATTATATAAAATTTCAAACTCGCATATCTCCGTAGCTATAGAAGATACAGATGTGATTTTACACTCAATGTAATCAGGTCGAAGCTCTCTATTGGCTCATCCGAAAGAATTTTACCCATGTGTAATATTCATGCTTAGTTACCATGGAAACTATCATAACAATAAAGTAAACAATCTATTTGGGCATGATTGTAGTCGTTGTCGTGGAGATTTGAAATAACCACTTTCATTGTTGAAACAATGTAATACATCCTTGGTATCACGTTTTACAAAAACAATATATAAAATTTCAAACTCGCATATCTCCATTACTATAGAACATATAGATGTGATTTTACACTCAATGTAATCAGGTCGAAGCTCTCTATTGGCTCATCCGGAAAAATTTTACCCATGTGTAATATTCATGCTAAGTTACCATGGAAACTATCATAACAAAAAAGTAAACAATCTATTTGTGCATGATTTTAGTCGTTGTCTTGGAGATTTGAAATAACCACTTTCATTGTTGAAACAATGTAATACATCCTTGGAATCACGTTTTACAAAAAACCTTATATAAAATTTCAAACTCGCATATCTCCGTTGCTATAGAAGATACAGATGTGATTTTACACTCAATGTAATCAGGTCGAAGCTCTCTATTGGCTCATCCGAAAGAATTTTACCCATGTGTAATATTCATGCTTAGTTACCATGGAAACTATCATTACAATAAAGTAAACAATCTATTTGTGCATGATTGTAGTCGTTGTCGTGGAGATTTGAAATAACCACTTTCATTGTTGAAACAATGTAATACATCCTTGGTATCACGTTTAACAAAAACATTATATAAAATTTCAAAGTCGCATATCTCCGTTACTATAGAAGATACAGATGTGATTTTACACTCAATGTAATCAGGTCGAAGCTCTCTATTGGCTCATCCGAAAGAATTTTACCCATGTGTAATATTCATGCTTAGTTACCATGGAAACTATCATTACAATAATGTAAACAATCTATTTGTGCATGATTGTAGTCGTTGTCGTGGAGATTTGAAATAACCACTTTCATTGTTGAAACAATGTAATACATCCTTGGTATTACGTTTAACAAAAACATTATATAAAATTCAAACTCGCATATCTCCGTTACTATAGAACATACAGATGTGATTTTACACTCAATGTAATCAGGTCGAAGCTCTCTATTGGCTCATCCGGAAAAATTTTACCCATGTGTAATATTCATGCTTAGTTACCATGGAAACTATCATAACAATAAAGTAAACAATCTATTTGTGCATGATTGTAGTCGTTGTCGTGGAGATTTGAAATAACCACTTTCATTGTTGAAACAATGTAATACGTCCTTGGTATCACGTTTTACAAAAACATTATATAAAATTTCAAACTCGCATATCTCCGATGCTATAGAAGATACAGATGTGATTTTACACTCAATGTAATCAGGTCGAAGCTCTCTATTGGCTCATCCGGAAAAAATTTACCCATGTGTAATATTCATGCTTAGTCACCATGGAAACTATCATAACAATAAAGTAAACAATCTATTTGTGCATGATTGTAGTCGTTGTCGTGGAGATTTGAAATAACCACTTTCATTGTTGAAACAATGTAATACATCCTTGGAATCACGTTTGACAAGAACATTATATAAAATTTCAAACTCGCATATCTCCGTTACTATAGAAGATACAGAAGTGATTTTACACTCAATGTAATCATGTCGAAGCTCTCTGTTGGCTCATCCGGAAAAACATTACCCATTTGTAATATTCATGTTTAGTTACCATGGAAACTATCATAACAATAAAGTAAACAATCTATTTGTGCATGATTGTAGTCGTTGTCGTGGAGATTTGAAATAACCACTTTCATTGTTGAAACAATGTAATACATCCTTGGTATCACGTTTAACAAAAACATTATATAAAATTTCAAACTCGCATATCTCCGTTACTATAGAACATACAGATGTGATTTTACACTCAATGTAATCATGTCGAAGCTCTCTATTGGCTCATCCGGAAAAAATTTACCCATTTGTAATATTCATGCTTAGTTACAATGGAAACTATCATAACAATAAAGTAAACAATCTATTTGGGCATGATTGTAGTCGTTGTCGTGGAGATTTGAAATAACCACTTTCATTGTTGAAACAATGTAATACATCCTTGGTATCACGTTTTACAAAAACATTATATAAAATTTCAAACTCGCATATCTCCGTTGCTATAGAAGATACAGATGTGATTTTACACTCAATGTAATCAGGTCGAAGCTCTCTATTGGCTCATCCGAAAGAATTTTCCCCATGTGTAATATTCATGCTTAGTTACCATGGAAACTATCATTACAATAAAGTAAACAATCTATTTGTGCATGATTGTAGTCGTCGTGGAGATTTGAAATAACCACTTTCATTGTTGAAACAATGTAATACATCCTTGGTATCACGTTTAACAAAAACATTATATAAAATTTCAAACTCGCATATCTCCGTTACTATAGAACATACAGAAGCGATTTTACACTCAATGTAATCAGGTCGAAGCTCTCTATTGGCTCATCCGAAAAATTTTTACCCATTCGTAATATTTATGCTTAGTTACCATGGAAACTATCATAACAATAAAGTAAACAATCTATTTGTGCATGATTGTAGTCGTTGTCGTGGAGATTTGAAATAACCACTTTCATTGTTGAAACAATGTAATACATCCTTGGAATCACGTTTGACAAGAATATTATATAAAATTTCAAACTCGCATATCTCCGTTAATATAGAAGATACAGAAGTGATTTTACACTCAATGTAATCATGTCGAAGCTCTATATTGGCTCATCCGGAAAAAATTTACCCATGTGTAATATTCATGCTTAGTTACCATGGAAACTATCATAACAATAAAGTAAACAATCAATTTGTGCATGATTGTAGTCGTTGTCGTGGAGATTTGAAATAACCACTTTCATTGTTGAAACAATGTAATACATCCTTGGAATCACGTTTGAAAAGAACATTATATAAAATTTCAAACTCGCATATCTCCGTTACTATAGAAGATACAGAAGTGATTTTACACTCAATGTAATCATGTCGAAGCTCTCTATTGGCTCATCCGGAAAAACATTACCCATTTGTAATATTCATGTTTAGTTACCATGGAAACTATCATAACAATAAAGTAAACAATCTATTTGTGCATGATTGTAGTCGTTGTCGTGGATATTTGAAATAACCACTTTCATTGTTGAAACAATGTAATACATCCTTGGTATCACGTTTAACAAAAACATTATATAAAATTTCAAACTCGCATATCTCCGTTACTATAGAACATACAGATGTGATTTTACACTCAATGTAATCATGTCGAAGCTCTCTATTGGCTCATCCGGAAAAAATTTACCCATTTGTAATATTCATGCTTAGTTACAATGGAAACTATCATAACAATAAAGTAAACAATCTATTTGGGCATGATTGTAGTCGTTGTCGTGGAGATTTGAAATAACCACTTTCATTGTTGAAACAATGTAATACATCCTTGGTATCACGTTTTACAAAAACATTATATAAAATTTCAAACTCGCATATCTCCGTTGCTATAGAAGATACAGATGTGATTTTACACTCAATGTAATCAGGTCGAAGCTCTCTATTGGCTCATCCGAAAGAATTTTCCCCATGTGTAATATTCATGCTTAGTTACCATGGAAACTATCATTACAATAAAGTAAACAATCTATTTGTGCATGATTGTAGTCGTCGTGGAGATTTGAAATAACCACTTTCATTGTTGAAACAATGTAATACATCCTTGGTATCACGTTTTACAAAAACATTATATAAAATTTCAAACTCGCATATCTCCGTAGCTATAGAAGATACAGATGTGATTTTACACTCAATGTAATCAGGTCGAAGCTCTCTATTGGCTCATCCGAAAGAATTTTACCCATGTGTAATATTCATGCTTAGTTACCATGGAAACTATCATTACAATAAAGTAAACAATCTATTTGTGCATGATTGTAGTCGTTGTCGTGGAGATTTGAAATAACCACTTTCATTGTTGAAACAATGTAATACATCCTTGGTATTACGTTTAACAAAAACATTATATAAAATTTCAAACTCGCATATCTCCGTTACTATAGAACATACAGATGTGATTTTACACTCAATGTAATCAGGTCGAAGCTCTCTATTGGCTCATCCGGAAAAATTTTACCCATGTGTAATATTCATGCTTAGTTACCATGGAAACTATCATAACAATAAAGTAAACAATCTATTTGTGCATGATTGTAGTCGTTGTCGTGGAGATTTGAAATAACCACTTTCATTCTTGAAACAATGTAATACATCCTTGGTATCACGTTTTACAAAAACATTATATAAAATTTCAAACTCGCATATCTCCGTTGCTATAGAAGATACAGATGTGATTTTACACTCAATGTAATCAGGTCGAAGCTCTCTATTGGCTCATCCGAAAGAAATTTACCCATGTGTAATATTCATGCTTAGTTACCATGGAAACTATCATTACAATAAAGTAAACAATCTATTTGTGCATGATTGTAGTCGTTGTCGTGGAGATTTGAAATAACCACTTTCATTGTTGAAACAATGTAATACATCCTTGGTATCACGTTTAACAAAAACATTATATAAAATTTCAAACTCGCATATCTCCGTTACTATAGAACATACAGAAGCGATTTTACACTCAATGTAATCAGGTCGAAGCTCTCTATTGGCTCATCCGAAAAAATTTTACCCATTCGTAATATTCATGCTTAGTTACCATAGAAACTATCATTACAATAAAGTAAACAATCTATTTGTGCATTATTGTAGTCGTTGTCGTGGAGATTTGAAATAACCACTTTCATTGTTGAAACAATGTAATACATCCTTGGAATCACGTTTGAAAAGAACATTATATAAAATTTCAAACTCGCATATCTCCGTTACTATAGAAGATACAGAAGTGATTTTACACTCAATGTAATCATGTCGAAGCTCTCTATTGGCTCATCCGGAAAAACATTACCCATTTGTAATATTCATGTTTAGTTACCATGGAAACTATCATAACAATAAAGTAAACAATCTATTTGTGCATGGTTGTAGTCGTTGTCGTGGATATTTGAAATAACCACTTTCATTGTTGAAACAATGTAATACATCCTTGGTATCACGTTTAACAAAAACATTATATAAAATTTCAAACTCGCATATCTCCGTTACTATAGAACATACAGATGTGATTTTACACTCAATGTAATCATGTCGAAGCTCTCTATTGGCTCATCCGGAAAAAATTTACCCATTTGTAATATTCATGCTTAGTTACAATGGAAACTATCATAACAATAAAGTAAACAATCTATTTGGGCATGATTGTAGTCGTTGTCGTGGAGATTTGAAATAACCACTTTCATTGTTGAAACAATGTAATACATCCTTGGTATCACGTTTTACAAAAACATTATATAAAATTTCAAACTCGCATATCTCCGTTGCTATAGAAGATACAGATGTGATTTTACACTCAATGTAATCAGGTCGAAGCTCTCTATTGGCTCATCCGAAAGAATTTTCCCCATGTGTAATATTCATGCTTAGTTACCATGGAAACTATCATTACAATAAAGTAAACAATCTATTTGTGCATGATTGTAGTCGTCGTGGAGATTTGAAATAACCACTTTCATTGTTGAAACAATGTAATACATCCTTGGTATCACGTTTTACAAAAACATTATATAAAATTTCAAACTCGCATATCTCCGTTGCTATAGAAGATACAGATGTGATTTTACACTCAATGTAATCAGGTCGAAGCTCTCTATTGGCTCATCCGAAAGAATTTTCCCCATGTGTAATATTCATGCTTAGTTACCATGGAAACTATCATTACAATAAAGTAAACAATCTATTTGTGCATGATTGTAGTCGTCGTGGAGATTTGAAATAACCACTTTCATTGTTGAAACAATGTAATACATCCTTGGTATCACGTTTTACAAAAACATTATATAAAATTTCAAACTCGCATATCTCCGTAGCTATAGAAGATACAGATGTGATTTTACACTCAATGTAATCAGGTCGAAGCTCTCTATTGGCTCATCCGAAAGAATTTTACCCATGTGTAATATTCATGCTTAGTTACCATGGAAACTATCATTACAATAAAGTAAACAATCTATTTGTGCATGATTGTAGTCGTTGTCGTGGAGATTTGAAAT
Source organism: Lepisma saccharinum (assembly GCF_977018435.1). Classification (NCBI taxonomy): domain Eukaryota; kingdom Metazoa; phylum Arthropoda; class Insecta; order Zygentoma; family Lepismatidae; genus Lepisma; species Lepisma saccharinum. The sequence goes on from NC_139244.1 coordinate 75,006,738, forward strand.
AACCACTTTCATTGTTGAAACAATGTAATACATCCTTGGTATTACGTTTAACAAAAACATTATATAAAATTTCAAACTCGCATATCTCCGTTACTATAGAACATACAGATGTGATTTTACACTCAATGTAATCAGGTCGAAGCTCTCTATTGGCTCATCCGGAAAAATTTTACCCATGTGTAATATTCATGCTTAGTTACCATGGAAACTATCATAACAATAAAGTAAACAATCTATTTGTGCATGATTGTAGTCGTTGTCGTGGAGATTTGAAATAACCACTTTCATTCTTGAAACAATGTAATACATCCTTGGTATCACGTTTTACAAAAACATTATATAAAATTTCAAACTCGCATATCTCCGTTGCTATAGAAGATACAGATGTGATTTTACACTCAATGTAATCAGGTCGAAGCTCTCTATTGGCTCATCCGAAAGAAATTTACCCATGTGTAATATTCATGCTTAGTTACCATGGAAACTATCATTACAATAAAGTAAACAATCTATTTGTGCATGATTGTAGTCGTTGTCGTGGAGATTTGAAATAACCACTTTCATTGTTGAAACAATGTAATACATCCTTGGTATCACGTTTAACAAAAACATTATATAAAATTTCAAACTCGCATATCTCCGTTACTATAGAACATACAGAAGCGATTTTACACTCAATGTAATCAGGTCGAAGCTCTCTATTGGCTCATCCGAAAAAATTTTACCCATTCGTAATATTCATGCTTAGTTACCATAGAAACTATCATTACAATAAAGTAAACAATCTATTTGTGCATTATTGTAGTCGTTGTCGTGGAGATTTGAAATAACCACTTTCATTGTTGAAACAATGTAATACATCCTTGGAATCACGTTTGAAAAGAACATTATATAAAATTTCAAACTCGCATATCTCCGTTACTATAGAAGATACAGAAGTGATTTTACACTCAATGTAATCATGTCGAAGCTCTCTATTGGCTCATCCGGAAAAACATTACCCATTTGTAATATTCATGTTTAGTTACCATGGAAACTATCATAACAATAAAGTAAACAATCTATTTGTGCATGATTGTAGTCGTTGTCGTGGATATTTGAAATAACCACTTTCATTGTTGAAACAATGTAATACATCCTTGGTATCACGTTTAACAAAAACATTATATAAAATTTCAAACTCGCATATCTCCGTTACTATAGAACATACAGATGTGATTTTACACTCAATGTAATCATGTCGAAGCTCTCTATTGGCTCATCCGGAAAAAATTTACCCATTTGTAATATTCATGCTTAGTTACAATGGAAACTATCATAACAATAAAGTAAACAATCTATTTGGGCATGATTGTAGTCGTTGTCGTGGAGATTTGAAATAACCACTTTCATTGTTGAAACAATGTAATACATCCTTGGTATCACGTTTTACAAAAACATTATATAAAATTTCAAACTCGCATATCTCCGTTGCTATAGAAGATACAGATGTGATTTTACACTCAATGTAATCAGGTCGAAGCTCTCTATTGGCTCATCCGAAAGAATTTTCCCCATGTGTAATATTCATGCTTAGTTACCATGGAAACTATCATTACAATAAAGTAAACAATCTATTTGTGCATGATTGTAGTCGTCGTGGAGATTTGAAATAACCACTTTCATTGTTGAAACAATGTAATACATCCTTGGTATCACGTTTTACAAAAACATTATATAAAATTTCAAACTCGCATATCTCCGTAGCTATAGAAGATACAGATGTGATTTTACACTCAATGTAATCAGGTCGAAGCTCTCTATTGGCTCATCCGAAAGAATTTTACCCATGTGTAATATTCATGCTTAGTTACCATGGAAACTATCATTACAATAAAGTAAACAATCTATTTGTGCATGATTGTAGTCGTTGTCGTGGAGATTTGAAATAACCACTTTCATTGTTGAAACAATGTAATACATCCTTGGTATCACGTTTAACAAAAACATTATATAAAATTTCAAACTCGCATATCTCCGTTACTATAGAACATACAGAAGCGATTTTACACTCAATGTAATCAGGTCGAAGCTCTCTATTGGCTCATCCGAAAAAATTTTACCCATTCGTAATATTCATGCTTAGTTACCATGGAAACTATCATAACAATAAAGTAAACAATCTATTTGTGCATGATTGTAGTCGTTGTCGTGGAGATTTGAAATAACCACTTTCATTGTTGAAACAATGTAATACATCCTTGGTATCACGTTTTACAAAAACATTATATAAAATTTCAAACTCGCATATCTCCGTTGCTATAGAAGATACAGATGTGATTTTACACTCAATGTAATCAGGTCGAAGCTCTCTATTGGCTCATCCGAAAGAAATTTACCCATGTGTAATATTCATGCTTAGTTACCATGGAAACTATCATTACAATAAAGTAAACAATCTATTTGTGCATGATTGTAGTCGTTGTCGTGGAGATTTGAAATAACCACTTTCATTGTTGAAACAATGTAATACATCCTTGGTATCACGTTTAACAAAAACATTATATAAAATTTCAAACTCGCATATCTCCGTTACTATAGAACATACAGAAGCGATTTTACACTCAATGTAATCAGGTCGAAGCTCTCTATTGGCTCATCCGAAAAAATTTTACCCATTCGTAATATTCATGCTTAGTTACCATGGAAACTATCATAACAATAAAGTAAACAATCTATTTGTGCATGATTGTAGTCGTTGTCGTGGAGATTTGAAATAACCACTTTCATTGTTGAAACAATGTAATACATCCTTGGAATCACGTTTTACAAAAACATTATATAAAATTTCAAACTCGCATATCTCCGTTACTATAGAACATACAGTAGCGATTTTACACTCAATGTAATCAGGTCGAAGCTCTCTATTGGCTCATCCGAAAGAATTTTACCCATGTGTAATATTCATGCTTAGTTACCATAGAAACTATCATTACAATAAAGTAAACAATCTATTTGTGCATTATTGTAGTCGTTGTCGTGGAGATTTGAAATAACCACTTTCATTGTTGAAACAATGTAATACATCCTTGGAATCACGTTTGAAAAGAACATTATATAAAATTTCAAACTCGCATATCTCCGTTACTATAGAAGATACAGAAGTGATTTTACACTCAATGTAATCATGTCGAAGCTCTCTATTGGCTCATCCGGAAAAACATTACCCATTTGTAATATTCATGTTTAGTTACCATGGAAACTATCATAACAATAAAGTAAACAATCTATTTGTGCATGATTGTAGTCGTTGTCGTGGAGATTTGAAATAACCACTTTCATTGTTGAAACAATGTAACACATCCTTGGTATCACGTTTAACAAAAACATTATATAAAATTTCAAACTCGCATATCTCCGTTACTATAGAACATACAGATGTGATTTTACACTCAATGTAATCATGTCGAAGCTCTCTATTGGCTCATCCGGAAAAAATTTACCCATTTGTAATATTCATGCTTAGTTACAATGGAAACTATCATAACAATAAAGTAAACAATCTATTTGGGCATGATTGTAGTCGTTGTCGTGGAGATTTGAAATAACCACTTTCATTGTTGAAACAATGTAATACATCCTTGGTATCACGTTTTACAAAAACATTATATAAAATTTCAAACTCGCATATCTCCGTAGCTATAGAAGATACAGATGTGATTTTACACTCAATGTAATCAGGTCGAAGCTCTCTATTGGCTCATCCGAAAGAATTTTACCCATGTGTAATATTCATGCTTAGTTACCATGGAAACTATCATTACAATAAAGTAAACAATCTATTTGTGCATGATTGTAGTCGCTGTCGTGGAGATTTGAAATAACCACTTTCATTGTTGAAACAATGTAATACATCCTTGGTATTACGTTTAACAAAAACATTATATAAAATTTCAAACTCACATATCTCCGTTACTATAGAACATACAGATGTGATTTTACACTCAATGTAATCAGGTCGAAGCTCTCTATTGGCTCATCCGGAAAAATTTTACCCATGTGTAATATTCATGCTTAGTTACCATGGAAACTATCATAACAATAAAGTAAACAATCTATTTGTGCATGATTGTAGTCGTTGTCGTGGAGATTTGAAATAACCACTTTCATTCTTGAAACAATGTAATACATCCTTGGTATCACGTTTTACAAAAACATTATATAAAATTTCAAACTCGCATATCTCCGTTGCTATAGAAGATACAGATGTGATTTTACACTCAATGTAATCAGGTCGAAGCTCTCTATTGGCTCATCCGAAAGAAATTTACCCATGTGTAATATTCATGCTTAGTTACCATGGAAACTATCATTACAATAAAGTAAACAATCTATTTGGGCATGATTGTAGTCGTTGTCGTGGAGATTTGAAATAACCACTTTCATTGTTGAAACAATGTAATACATCCTTGGTATCACGTTTTACAAAAACATTATATAAAATTTCAAACTCGCATATCTCCGTTGCTATAGAAGATACAGATGTGATTTTACACTCAATGTAATCAGGTCGAAGCTCTCTATTGGCTCATCCGAAAGAATTTTCCCCATGTGTAATATTCATGCTTAGTTACCATGGAAACTATCATTACAATAAAGTAAACAATCTATTTGTGCATGATTGTAGTCGTCGTGGAGATTTGAAATAACCACTTTCATTGTTGAAACAATGTAATACATCCTTGGTATCACGTTTAACAAAAACATTATATAAAATTTCAAACTCGCATATCTCCGTTACTATAGAACATACAGAAGCGATTTTACACTCAATGTAATCAGGTCGAAGCTCTCTATTGGCTCATCCGAAAAATTTTTACCCATTCGTAATATTCATGCTTAGTTACCATGGAAACTATCATAACAATAAAGTAAACAATCTATTTGTGCATGATTGTAGTCGTTGTCGTGGAGATTTGAAATAACCACTTTCATTGTTGAAACAATGTAATACATCCTTGGAATCACGTTTGAAAAGAACATTATATAAAATTTCAAACTCGCATATCTCCGTTACTATAGAAGATACAGAAGTGATTTTACACTCAATGTAATCATGTCGAAGCTCTCTATTGGCTCATCCGGAAAAACATTACCCATTTGTAATGTTCATGTTTAGTTACCATGGAAACTATCATAACAATAAAGTAAACAATCTATTTGTGCATGATTGTAGTCGTTGTCGTGGAGATTTGAAATAACCACTTTCATTGTTGAAACAATGTAATACATCCTTGGTATCACGTTTAACAAAAACATTATATAAAATTTCAAACTCGCATATCTCCGTTACTATAGAACATACAGATGTGATTTTACACTCAATGTAATCATGTCGAAGCTCTCTATTGGCTCATCCGGAAAAAATTTACCCATTTGTAATATTCATGCTTAGTTACAATGGAAACTATCATAACAATAAAGTAAACAATCTATTTGGGCATGATTGTAGTCGTTGTCGTGGAGATTTGAAATAACCACTTTCATTGTTGAAACAATGTAATACATCCTTGGTATCACGTTTTACAAAAACATTATATAAAATTTCAAACTCGCATATCTCCGTTGCTATAGAAGATACAGATGTGATTTTACACTCAATGTAATCAGGTCGAAGCTCTCTATTGGCTTATCCGAAAGAATTTTCCCCATGTGTAATATTCATGCTTAGTTACCATGGAAACTATCATTACAATAAAGTAAACAATCTATTTGTGCATGATTGTAGTCGTCGTGGAGATTTGAAATAACCACTTTCATTGTTGAAACAATGTAATACATCCTTGGTATCACGTTTTACAAAAACATTATATAAAATTTCAAACTCGCATATCTCCGTAGCTATAGAAGATACAGATGTGATTTTACACTCAATGTAATCAGGTCGAAGCTCTCTATTGGCTCATCCGAAAGAATTTTACCCATGTGTAATATTCATGCTTAGTTACCATGGAAACTATCATTACAATAAAGTAAACAATCTATTTGTGCATGATTGTAGTCGTTGTCGTGGAGATTTGAAATAACCACTTTCATTGTTGAAACAATGTAATACATCCTTGGTATTACGTTTAACAAAAACATTATATAAAATTTCAAACTCGCATATCTCCGTTACTATAGAACATACAGATGTGATTTTACACTCAATGTAATCAGGTCGAAGCTCTCTATTGGCTCATCCGGAAAAATTTTACCCATGTGTAATATTCATGCTTAGTTACCATGGAAACTATCATAACAATAAAGTAAACAATCTATTTGTGCATGATTGTAGTCGTTGTCGTGGAGATTTGAAATAACCACTTTCATTCTTGAAACAATGTAATACATCCTTGGTATCACGTTTTACAAAAACATTATATAAAATTTCAAACTCGCATATCTCCGTTGCTATAGAAGATACAGATGTGATTTTACACTCAATGTAATCAGGTCGAAGCTCTCTATTGGCTCATCCGAAAGAAATTTACCCATGTGTAATATTCATGCTTAGTTACCATGGAAACTATCATTACAATAAAGTAAACAATCTATTTGTGCATGATTGTAGTCGTTTTCGTGGAGATTTGAAATAACCACTTTCATTCTTGAAACAATGTAATACATCCTTGGTATCACGTTTTACAAAAACATTATATAAAATTTCAAACTCGCATATCTCCGTTGCTATAGAAGATACAGATGTGATTTTACACTCAATGTAATCAGGTCGAAGCTCTCTATTGGCTCATCCGAAAGAATTTTACCCATGTGTAATATTCATGCTTAGTTACCATGGAAACTATCATTACAATAAAGTAAACAATCTATTTGTGCATGATTGTAGTCGTTGTCGTGGAGATTTGAAATAACCACTTTCATTGTTGAAACAATGTAATACATCCTTGGTATCACGTTTAACAAAAACATTATATAAAATTTCAAACTCGCATATCTCCGTTACTATAGAACATACAGAAGCGATTTTACACTCAATGTAATCAGGTCGAAGCTCTCTATTGGCTCATCCGAAAAAATTTTACCCATTCGTAATATTCATGCTTAGTTACCATGGAAACTATCATAACAATAAAGTAAACAATCTATTTGTGCATGATTGTAGTCGTTGTCGTGGAGATTTGAAATAACCACTTTCATTGTTGAAACAATGTAATACATCCTTGGAATCACGTTTTACAAAAACATTATATAAAATTTCAAACTCGCATATCTCCGTTACTATAGAACATACAGTAGCGATTTTACACTCAATGTAATCAGGTCGAAGCTCTCTATTGGCTCATCCGAAAGAATTTTACCCATGTGTAATATTCATGCTTAGTTACCATAGAAACTATCATTACAATAAAGTAAACAATCTATTTGTGCATTATTGTAGTCGTTGTCGTGGAGATTTGAAATAACCACTTTCATTGTTGAAACAATGTAATACATCCTTGGAATCACGTTTGAAAAGAACATTATATAAAATTTCAAACTCGCATATCTCCGTTACTATAGAAGATACAGAAGTGATTTTACACTCAATGTAATCATGTCGAAGCTCTCTATTGGCTCATCCGGAAAAACATTACCCATTTGTAATATTCATGTTTAGTTACCATGGAAACTATCATAACAATAAAGTAAACAATCTATTTGTGCATGATTGTAGTCGTTGTCGTGGAGATTTGAAATAACCACTTTCATTGTTGAAACAATGTAATACATCCTTGGTATCACGTTTAACAAAAACATTATATAAAATTTCAAACTCGCATATCTCCGTTACTATAGAACATACAGATGTGATTTTACACTCAATGTAATCATGTCGAAGCTCTCTATTGGCTCATCCGGAAAAAATTTACCCATTTGTAATATTCATGCTTAGTTACAATGGAAACTATCATAACAATAAAGTAAACAATCTATTTGGGCATGATTGTAGTCGTTGTCGTGGAGATTTGAAATAACCACTTTCATTGTTGAAACAATGTAATACATCCTTGGTATCACGTTTTACAAAAACATTATATAAAATTTCAAACTCGCATATCTCCGTTGCTATAGAAGATACAGATGTGATTTTACACTCAATGTAATCAGGTCGAAGCTCTCTATTGGCTCATCCGAAAGAATTTTCCCCATGTGTAATATTCATGCTTAGTTACCATGGAAACTATCATTACAATAAAGTAAACAATCTATTTGTGCATGATTGTAGTCGTCGTGGAGATTTGAAATAACCACTTTCATTGTTGAAACAATGTAATACATCCTTGGTATCACGTTTTACAAAAACATTATATAAAATTTCAAACTCGCATATCTCCGTAGCTATAGAAGATACAGATGTGATTTTACACTCAATGTAATCAGGTCGAAGCTCTCTATTGGCTCATCCGAAAGAATTTTACCCATGTGTAATATTCATGCTTAGTTACCATGGAAACTATCATTACAATAAAGTAAACAATCTATTTGTGCATGATTGTAGTCGCTGTCGTGGAGATTTGAAATAACCACTTTCATTGTTGAAACAATGTAATACATCCTTGGTATTACGTTTAACAAAAACATTATATAATATTTCAAACTCACATATCTCCGTTACTATAGAACATACAGATGTGATTTTACACTCAATGTAATCAGGTCGAAGCTCTCTATTGGCTCATCCGGAAAAATTTTACCCATGTGTAATATTCATGCTTAGTTACCATGGAAACTATCATAACAATAAAGTAAACAATCTATTTGTGCATGATTGTAGTCGTTGTCGTGGAGATTTGAAATAACCACTTTCATTCTTGAAACAATGTAATACATCCTTGGTATCACGTTTTACAAAAACATTATATAAAATTTCAAACTCGCATATCTCCGTTGCTATAGAAGATACAGATGTGATTTTACACTCAATGTAATCAGGTCGAAGCTCTCTATTGGCTCATCCGAAAGAAATTTACCCATGTGTAATATTCATGCTTAGTTACCATGGAAACTATCATTACAATAAAGTAAACAATCTATTTGTGCATGATTGTAGTCGTTGTCGTGGAGATTTGAAATAACCACTTTCATTGTTGAAACAATGTAATACATCCTTGGTATCACGTTTTACAAAAACATTATATAAAATTTCAAACTCGCATATCTCCGTTGCTACAGAAGATACAGATGTGATTTTACACTCAATGTAATCAGGTCGAAGCTCTCTATTGGCTCATCCGGAAAAACATTACCCATTTGTAATATTCATGTTTAGTTACCATGGAAACTATCATAACAATAAAGTAAACAATCTATTTGGGCATGATTGTAGTCGTTGTCGTGGAGATTTGAAATAACCACTTTCATTGTTGAAACAATGTAATACATCCTTGGTATCACGTTTTACAAAAACATTATATAAAATTTCAAACTCGCATATCTCCGTTGCTATAGAAGATACAGATGTGATTTTACACTCAATGTAATCAGGTCGAAGCTCTCTATTGGCTCATCCGAAAGAATTTTCCCCATGTGTAATATTCATGCTTAGTTACCATGGAAACTATCATTACAATAAAGTAAACAATCTATTTGTGCATGATTGTAGTCGTCGTGGAGATTTGAAATAACCACTTTCATTGTTGAAACAATGTAATACATCCTTGGTATCACGTTTTACAAAAACATTATATAAAATTTCAAACTCGCATATCTCCGTAGCTATAGAAGATACAGATGTGATTTTACACTCAATGTAATCAGGTCGAAGCTCTCTATTGGCTCATCCGAAAGAATTTTACCCATGTGTAATATTCATGCTTAGTTACCATGGAAACTATCATTACAATAAAGTAAACAATCTATTTGTGCATGATTGTAGTCGTTGTCGTGGAGATTTGAAATAACCACTTTCATTGTTGAAACAATGTAATACATCCTTGGTATTACGTTTAACAAAAACATTATATAAAATTTCAAACTCGCATATCTCCGTTACTATAGAACGTACAGATGTGATTTTACACTCAATGTAATCAGGTCGAAGCTCTCTATTGGCTCATCCGGAAAAATTTTACCCATGTGTAATATTCATGCTTAGTTACCATGGAAACTATCATAACAATAAAGTAAACAATCTATTTGTGCATGATTGTAGTCGTTGTCGTGGAGATTTGAAATAACCACTTTCATTCTTGAAACAATGTAATACATCCTTGGTATCACGTTTTACAAAAACATTATATAAAATTTCAAACTCGCATATCTCCGTTGCTATAGAAGATACAGATGTGATTTTACACTCAATGTAATCAGGTCGAAGCTCTCTATTGGCTCATCCAAAAGAAATTTACCCATGTGTAATATTCATGCTTAGTTACCATGGAAACTATCATTACAATAAAGTAAACAATCTATTTGTGCATGATTGTAGTCGTTGTCGTGGAGATTTGAAATAACCACTTTCATTGTTGAAACAATGTAATACATCCTTGGTATCACGTTTAACAAAAACATTATATAAAATTTCAAACTCGCATATCTCCGTTACTATAGAACATACAGAAGCGATTTTACACTCAATGTAATCAGGTCGAAGCTCTCTATTGGCTCATCCGGAAAAAAATTACCCATTTGTAATATTCATGTTTAGTTACCATGGAAACTATCATAACAATAAAGTAAACAATCTATTTGTGCATGATTGTAGTCGTTGTCGTGGAGATTTGAAATAACCACTTTCATTGTTGAAACAATGTAATACATCCTTGGTATCAGGTTTTACAAAAACATTATATAAAATTTCAAACTCGCATATCTCCGTTGCTATAGAAGATACAGATGTGATTTTACACTCAATATAATCAGGTCGAAGCTCTCTATTGGCTCATCCGAAAGAATTTTACCCATGTGTAATATTCATGCTTAGTTACCATGGAAACTATCATAACAATAAAGTAAACAATCTATTTGTGCATGATTGTAGTCGTTGTCGTGGAGATTTGAAATAACCACTTTCATTCTTGAAACAATGTAATACATCCTTGGTATCACGTTTTACAAAAACATTATATAAAATTTCAAACTCGCATATCTCCGTTGCTATAGAAGATACAGATGTGATTTTACACTCAATGTAATCAGGTCGAAGCTCTCTATTGGCTCATCCGAAAGAATTTTACCCATGTGTAATATTCATGCTTAGTTACCATGGAAACTATCATTACAATAAAGTAAACAATCTATTTGTGCATGATTGTAGTCGTTGTCGTGGAGATTTGAAATAACCACTTTCATTGTTGAAACAATGTAATACATCCTTGGTATCACGTTTAACAAAAACATTATATAAAATTTCAAACTCGCATATCTCCGTTACTATAGAACATACAGAAGCGATTTTACACTCAATGTAATCATGTCGAAGCTCTCTATTGGCTCATCCGGAAAAAATTTACCCATTTGTAATATTCATGCTTAGTTACAATGGAAACTATCATAACAATAAAGTAAACAATCTATTTGGGCATGATTGTAGTCGTTGTCGTGGAGATTTGAAATAACCACTTTCATTGTTGAAACAATGTAATACATCCTAGTTATCACGTTTTACAAAAACATTATATAAAATTTCAAACTCGCATATCTCCGTTGCTATAGAAGATACAGATGTGATTTTACACTCAATGTAATCAGGTCGAAGCTCTCTATTGGCTCATCCGAAAGAATTTTCCCCATGTGTAATATTCATGCTTAGTTACCATGGAAACTATCATTACAATAAAGTAAACAATCTATTTGTGCATGATTGTAGTCGTCGTGGAGATTTGAAATAACCACTTTCATTGTTGAAACAATGTAATACATCCTTGGTATCACGTTTTACAAAAACATTATATAAAATTTCAAACTCGCATATCTCCGTTGCTATAGAAGATACAGATGTGATTTTACACTCAATGTAATCAGGTCGAAGCTCTCTATTGGCTCATCCGAAAGAATTTTCCCCATGTGTAATATTCATGCTTAGTTACCATGGAAACTATCATTACAATAAAGTAAACAATCTATTTGTGCATGATTGTAGTCGTCGTGGAGATTTGAAATAACCACTTTCATTGTTGAAACAATGTAATACATCCTTGGTATCACGTTTTACAAAAACATTATATAAAATTTCAAACTCGCATATCTCCGTAGCTATAGAAGATACAGATGTGATTTTACACTCAATGTAATCAGGTCGAAGCTCTCTATTGGCTCATCCGAAAGAATTTTACCCATGTGTAATATTCATGCTTAGTTACCATGGAAACTATCATTACAATAAAGTAAACAATCTATTTGTGCATGATTGTAGTCGTTGTCGTGGAGATTTGAAATAACCACTTTCATTGTTGAAACAATGTAATACATCCTTGGTATCACGTTTTACAAAAACATTATATAAAATTTCAAACTCGCATATCTCCGTTGCTATAGAAGATACAGATGTAATTTTACACTCAATATAATCAGGTCGAAGCTCTCTATTGGCTCATCCGAAAGAATTTTACCCATGTGTAATATTCATGCTTAGTTACCATGGAAACTATCATAACAATAAAGTAAACAATCTATTTGTGCATGATTGTAGTCGTTGTCGTGGAGATTTGAAATAACCACTTTCATTCTTGAAACAATGTAATACATCCTTGGTATCACGTTTTACAAAAACATTATATAAAATTTCAAACTCGCATATCTCCGTTGCTATAGAAGATACATATGTGATTTTACACTCAATGTAATCAGGTCGAAGCTCTCTATTGGCTCATCCGAAAGAATTTTACCCATGTGTAATATTCATGCTTAGTTACCATGGAAACTATCATTACAATAAAGTAAACAATCTATTTGTGCATGATTGTAGTCGTTGTCGTGGAGATTTGAAATAACCACTTTCATTGTTGAAACAATGTAATACATCCTTGGTATCACGTTTAACAAAAACATTATATAAAATTTCAAACTCGCATATCTCCGTTACTATAGAACATACAGAAGCGATTTTACACTCAATGTAATCAGGTCGAAGCTCTCTATTGGCTCATCCGAAAGAATTTTACCCATGTGTAATATTCGTGCTTAGTTACCATAGAAACTATCATTACAATAAAGTAAACAATCTTTTTGTGCATTATTGTAGTCGTTGTCGTGGAGATTTGAAATAACCACTTTCATTGTTGAAACAATGTAATACATCCTTGGTATCACGTTTAACAAAAACATTATATAAAATTTCAAACTCGCATATCTCCGTTACTATAGAACATACAGATGTGATTTTACACTCAATGTAATCATGTCGAAGCTCTCTATTGGCTCATCCGGAAAAAATTTACCCATTTGTAATATTCATGCTTAGTTACCATGGAAACTATCATAACAATAAAGTAAACAATCTATTTGGTCATGATTGTAGTCGTTGTCGTGGAGATTTGAAATAACCACTTTCATTGTTGAAACAATGTAATACATCCTTGGTATCACGTTTTACAAAAACATTATATAAAATTTCAAACTCGCATATCTCCGTTGCTATAGAAGATACAGATGTGATTTTACACTCAATGTAATCAGGTCGAAGCTCTCTATTGGCTCATCCGAAAGAATTTTCCCCATGTGTAATATTCATGCTTAGTTACCATGGAAACTATCATTACAATAAAGTAAACAATCTATTTGTGCATGATTGTAGTCGTCGTGGAGATTTGAAATAACCACTTTCATTGTTGAAACAATGTAATACATCCTTGGTATCACGTTTTACAAAAACATTATATAAAATTTCAAACTCGCATATCTCCGTTACTATAGAAGATACAGATGTGATTTTACACTCAATGTAATCAGGTCGAAGCTCTCTATTGGCTCATCCGAAAGAATTTTACCCATGTGTAATATTCATGCTTAGTTACCATGGAAACTATCATAACAATAAAGTAAACAATCTATTTGTGCATGATTGTAGTCGTTGTCGTGGAGATTTGAAATAACCACTTTCATTCTTGAAACAATGTAATACATCCTTGGTATCACGTTTTACAAAAACATTATATAAAATTTCAAACTCGCATATCTCCGTTGCTATAGAAGATACAGATGTGATTTTACACTCAATGTAATCAGGTCGAAGCTCTCTATTGGCTCATCCGAAAGAATTTTCCCCATGTGTAATATTCATGCTTAGTTACCATGGAAACTATCATAACAATAAAGTAAACAATCTATTTGTGCATGATTGTAGTCGTTGTCGTGGAGATTTGAAATAACCACTTTCATTCTTGAAACAATGTAATACATCCTTGGTATCACGTTTTACAAAAACATTATATAAAATTTCAAACTCGCATATCTCCGTTGCTATAGAAGATACAGATGTGATTTTACACTCAATGTAATCAGGTCGAAGCTCTCTATTGGCTCATCCAAAAGAAATTTACCCATGTGTAATATTCATGCTTAGTTACCATGGAAACTATCATAACAATAAAGTAAACAATCTATTTGTGCATGATTGTAGTCGTTGTCGTGGAGATTTGAAATAACCACTTTCATTGTTGAAACAATGTAATACATCCTTGGTATCACGTTTAACAAAAACATTATATAAAATTTCAAACTCGCATATCTCCGTTACTATAGAACATACAGAAGCGATTTTACACTCAATGTAATCAGGTCGAAGCTCTCTATTGGCTCATCTGAAAAAAATTTACCCATTCGTAATATTCATGCTTAGTTACCATGGAAACTATCATAACAATAAAGTAAACAATCTATTTGTGCATGATTGTAGTCGTTGTCGTGGAGATTTGAAATAACCACTTTCATTGTTGAAACAATGTAATACATCCTTGGTATCACGTTTAACAAAAACATTATATAAAATTTCAAACTCGCATATCTCCGTTACTATAGAAGATACAGAAGTGATTTTACACTCAATGTAATCATGTCGAAGCTCTCTATTGGCTCATCCGGAAAAAAATTACCCATTTGTAATATTCATGTTTAGTTACCATGGAAACTATCATAACAATAAAGTAAACAATCTATTTGTGCATGATTGTAGTCGTTGTCGTGGAGATTTGAAATAACCACTTTCATTGTTGAAACAATGTAATACATCCTTGGTATCAGGTTTTACAAAAACATTATATAAAATTTCAAACTCGCATATCTCCGTTGCTATAGTAGATACAGATGTGATTTTACACTCAATGTAATCAGGTCGAAGCTCTCTATTGGCTCATCCAAAAGAAATTTACCCATGTGTAATATTCATGCTTAGTTACCATGGAAACTATCATTACAATAAAGTAAACAATCTATTTGTGCATGATTGTAGTCGTTGTCGTGGAGATTTGAAATAACCACTTTCATTGTTGAAACAATGTAATACATCCTTGGTATCACGTTTAACAAAAACATTATATAAAATTTCAAACTCGCATATCTCCGTTACTATAGAACATACAGAAGCGATTTTACACTCAATGTAATCAGGTCGAAGCTCTCTATTGGCTCATCTGAAAAAAATTTACCCATTCGTAATATTCATGCTTAGTTACCATGGAAACTATCATAACAATAAAGTAAACAATCTATTTGTGCATGATTGTAGTCGTTGTCGTGGAGATTTGAAATAACCACTTTCATTGTTGAAACAATGTAATACATCCTTGGTATCACGTTTAACAAAAACATTATATAAAATTTCAAACTCGCATATCTCCGTTACTATAGAAGATACAGAAGTGATTTTACACTCAATGTAATCATGTCGAAGCTCTCTATTGGCTCATCCGGAAAAAAATTACCCATTTGTAATATTCATGTTTAGTTACCATGGAAACTATCATAACAATAAAGTAAACAATCTATTTGTGCATGATTGTAGTCGTTGTCGTGGAGATTTGAAATAACCACTTTCATTGTTGAAACAATGTAATACATCCTTGGTATCAGGTTTTACAAAAACATTATATAAAATTTCAAACTCGCATATCTCCGTTGCTATAGAAGATACAGATGTGATTTTACACTCAATATAATCAGGTCGAAGCTCTCTATTGGCTCATCCGAAAGAATTTTACCCATGTGTAATATTCATGCTTAATTACCATGGAAACTATCATAACAATAAAGTAAACAATCTATTTGTGCATGATTGTAGTCGTTGTCGTGGAGATTTGAAATAACCACTTTCATTCTTGAAACAATGTAATACATCCTTGGTATCACGTTTTACAAAAACATTATATAAAATTTCAAACTCGCATATCTCCGTTACTATAGAAGATACAGTAGCGATTTTACACTCAATATAATCAGGTCGAAGCTCTCTATTGGCTCATCCGAAAGAATTTTACCCATGTGTAATATTCATGCTTAGTTACCATGGAAACTATCATTACAATAAAGTAAACAATCTATTTGTGCATTATTGTAGTCGTTGTCGTGGAGATTTGAAATAACCACTTTCATTGTTGAAACAATGTAATACATCCTTGGTATCACGTTTAACAAAAACATTATATAAAATTTCAAACTCGCATATCTCCGTTACTATAGAACATACAGAAGCGATTTTACACTCAATGTAATCAGGTCGAAGCTCTCTATTGGCTCATCCGAAAGAATTTTACCCATGTGTAATATTCATGCTTAGTTACCATAGAAACTATCATTACAATAAAGTAAACAATCTATTTGTGCATTATTGTAGTCGTTGTCGTGGAGATTTGAAATAACCACTTTCATTGTTGAAACAATGTAATACATCCTTGGTATCACGTTTAACAAAAACATTATATAAAATTTCAAACTCGCATATCTCCGTTACTATAGAACATACAGATGTGATTTTACACTCAATGTAATCATGTCGAAGCTCTCTATTGGCTCATCCGGAAAAAATTTACCCATTTGTAATATTCATGCTTAGTTACCATGGAAACTATCATAACAATAAAGTAAACAATCTATTTGGTCATGATTGTAGTCGTTGTCGTGGAGATTTGAAATAACCACTTTCATTGTTGAAACAATGTAATACATCCTTGGTATCACGTTTTACAAAAACATTATATAAAATTTCAAACTCGCATATCTCCGTTGCTATAGAAGATACAGATGTGATTTTACACTCAATGTAATCAGGTCGAAGCTCTCTATTGGCTCATCCGAAAGAATTTTCCCCATGTGTAATATTCATGCTTAGTTACCATGGAAACTATCATTACAATAAAGTAAACAATCTATTTGTGCATGATTGTAGTCGTCGTGGAGATTTGAAATAACCACTTTCATTGTTGAAACAATGTAATACATCCTTGGTATCACGTTTTACAAAAACATTATATAAAATTTCAAACTCGCATATCTCCGTAGCTATAGAAGATACAGATGTGATTTTACACTCAATGTAATCAGGTCGAAGCTCTCTATTGGCTCATCCGAAAGAATTTTACCCATGTGTAATATTCATGCTTAGTTACCATGGAAACTATCATAACAATAAAGTAAACAATCTATTTGTGCATGATTGTAGTCGTTGTCGTGGAGATTTGAAATAACCACTTTCATTCTTGAAACAATGTAATACATCCTTGGTATCACGTTTTACAAAAACATTATATAAAATTTCAAACTCGCATATCTCCGTTGCTATAGAAGATACAGATGTGATTTTACACTCAATGTAATCAGGTCGAAGCTCTCTATTGGCTCATCCGAAAGAATTTTACCCATGTGTAATATTCATGCTTAGTTACCATGGAAACTATCATAACAATAAAGTAAACAATCTATTTGTGCATGATTGTAGTCGTTGTCGTGGAGATTTGAAATAACCACTTTCATTCTTGAAACAATGTAATACATCCTTGGTATCACGTTTTACAAAAACATTATATAAAATTTCAAACTCGCATATCTCCGTTGCTATAGAAGATACAGATGTGATTTTACACTCAATGTAATCAGGTCGAAGCTCTCTATTGGCTCATCCAAAAGAAATTTACCCATGTGTAATATTCATGCTTAGTTACCATGGAAACTATCATTACAATAAAGTAAACAATCTATTTGTGCATGATTGTAGTCGTTGTCGTGGAGATTTGAAATAACCACTTTCATTGTTGAAACAATGTAATACATCCTTGGTATCACGTTTAACAAAAACATTATATAAAATTTCAAACTCGCATATCTCCGTTACTATAGAACATACAGAAGCGATTTTACACTCAATGTAATCAGGTCGAAGCTCTCTATTGGCTCATCTGAAAAAATTTTACCCATTCGTAATATTCATGCTTAGTTACCATGGAAACTATCATAACAATAAAGTAAACAATCTATTTGTGCATGATTGTAGTCGTTGTCGTGGAGATTTGAAATAACCACTTTCATTGTTGAAACAATGTAATACATCCTTGGTATCACGTTTAACAAAAACATTATATAAAATTTCAAACTCGCATATCTCCGTTACTATAGAAGATACAGAAGTGATTTTACACTCAATGTAATCATGTCGAAGCTCTCTATTGGCTCATCCGGAAAAAATTACCCATTTGTAATATTCATGTTTAGTTACCATGGAAACTATCATAACAATAAAGTAAACAATCTATTTGTGCATGATTGTAGTCGTTGTCGTGGAGATTTGAAATAACCACTTTCATTGTTGAAACAATGTAATACATCCTTGGTATCAGGTTTTACAAAAACATTATATAAAATTTCAAACTCGCATATCTCCGTTGCTATAGAAGATACAGATGTGATTTTACACTCAATATAATCAGGTCGAAGCTCTCTATTGGCTCATCCGAAAGAATTTTACCCATGTGTAATATTCATGCTTAGTTACCATGGAAACTATCATAACAATAAAGTAAACAATCTATTTGTGCATGATTGTAGTCGTTGTCGTGGAGATTTGAAATAACCACTTTCATTCTTGAAACAATGTAATACATCCTTGGTATCACGTTTTACAAAAACATTATATAAAATTTCAAACTCGCATATCTCCGTTACTATAGAAGATTCAGTAGCGATTTTACACTCAATGTAATCAGGTCGAAGCTCTCTATTGGCTCATCCGAAAGAATTTTACCCATGTGTAATATTCATGCTTAGTTACCATGGAAACTATCATAACAATAAAGTAAACAATCTATTTGTGCATGATTGTAGTCGTTGTCGTGGAGATTTGAAATAACCACTTTCATTCTTGAAACAATGTAATACATCCTTGGTATCACGTTTAACAAAAACATTATATAAAATTTCAAACTCGCATATCTCCGTTGCTATAGAAGATACAGATGTGATTTTACACTCAATGTAATCAGGTCGAAGCTCTCTATTGGCTCATCCAAAAGAAATTTACCCATGTGTAATATTCATGCTTAGTTACCATGGAAACTATCATTACAATAAAGTAATCAATCTATTTGTGCATGATTGTAGTCGTTGTCGTGGAGATTTGAAATAACCACTTTCATTGTTGAAACAATGTAATACATCCTTGGTATCACGTTTAACAAAAACATTATATAAAATTTCAAACTCGCATATCTCCGTTACTATAGAACATACAGAAGCGATTTTACACTCAATGTAATCAGGTCGAAGCTCTCTATTGGCTCATCTGAAAAAATTTTACCCATTCGTAATATTCATGCTTAGTTACCATGGAAACTATCATAACAATAAAGTAAACAATCTATTTGTGCATGATTGTAGTCGTTGTCGTGGAGATTTGAAATAACCACTTTCATTGTTGAAACAATGTAATACATCCTTGGTATCACGTTTAACAAAAACATTATATAAAATTTCAAACTCGCATATCTCCTTTACTATAGAAGATACAGAAGTGATTTTACACTCAATGTAATCATGTCGAAGCTCTCTATTGGCTCATCCGGAAAAAATTACCCATTTGTAATATTCATGTTTAGTTACCATGGAAACTATCATAACAATAAAGTAAACAATCTATTTGTGCATGATTGTAGTCGTTGTCGTGGAGATTTGAAATAACCACTTTCATTGTTGAAACAATGTAATACATCCTTGGTATCAGGTTTTACAAAAACATTATATAAAATTTCAAACTCGCATATCTCCGTTGCTATAGAAGATACAGATGTGATTTTACACTCAATATAATCAGGTCGAAGCTCTCTATTGGCTCATCCGAAAGAATTTTACCCATGTGTAATATTCATGCTTAGTTACCATGGAAACTATCATAACAATAAAGTAAACAATCTATTTGTGCATGATTGTAGTCGTTGTCGTGGAGATTTGAAATAACCACTTTGATTCTTGAAACAATGTAATACATCCTTGGTATCACGTTTTACAAAAACATTATATAAAATTTCAAACTCGCATATCTCCGTTACTATAGAAGATTCAGTAGCGATTTTACACTCAATGTAATCAGGTCGAAGCTCTCTATTGGCTCATCCGAAAGAATTTTACCCATGTGTAATATTCATGCTTAGTTACCATGGAAACTATCATTACAATAAAGTAAACAATCTATTTGTGCATTATTGTAGTCGTTGTCGTGGAGATTTGAAATAACCACTTTCATTGTTGAAACAATGTAATACATCCTTGGTATCACGTTTAACAAAAACATTATATAAAATTTCAAACTCGCATATCTCCGTTACTATAGAACATACAGATGTGATTTTACACTCAATGTAATCATGTCGAAGCTCTCTATTGGCTCATCCGGAAAAAATTTACCCATTTGTAATATTCATGCTTAGTTACAATGGAAACTATCATAACAATAAAGTAAACAATCTATTTGGGCATGATTGTAGTCGTTGTCGTGGAGATTTGAAATAACCACTTTCATTGTTGAAACAATGTAATACATCCTTGGTATCAGGTTTTACAAAAACATTATATAAAATTTCAAACTCGCATATCTCCGTTGCTATAGAAGATACAGATGTGATTTTACACTCAATATAATCAGGTCGAAGCTCTCTATTGGCTCATCCGAAAGAATTTTACCCATGTGTAATATTCATGCTTAGTTACCATGGAAACTATCATAACAATAAAGTAAACAATCTATTTGTGCATGATTGTAGTCGTTGTCGTGGAGATTTGAAATAACCACTTTCATTCTTGAAACAATGTAATACATCCTTGGTATCACGTTTTACAAAAACATTATATAAAATTTCAAACTCGCATATCTCCGTTACTATAGAAGATACAGTAGCGATTTTACACTCAATATAATCAGGTCGAAGCTCTCTATTGGCTCATCCGAAAGAATTTTACCCATGTGTAATATTCATGCTTAGTTACCATAGAAACTATCATTACAATAAAGTAAACAATCTATTTGTGCATTATTGTAGTCGTTGTCGTGGAGATTTGAAATAACCACTTTCATTGTTGAAACAATGTAATACATCCTTGGTATCACGTTTAACAAAAACATTATATAAAATTTCAAACTCGCATATCTCCGTTACTATAGAACATACAGATGTGATTTTACACTCAATGTAATCATGTCGAAGCTCTCTATTGGCTCATCCGGAAAAAATTTACCCATTTGTAATATTCATGCTTAGTTACCATGGAAACTATCATAACAATAAAGTAAACAATCTATTTGGTCATGATTGTAGTCGTTGTCGTGGAGATTTGAAATAACCACTTTCATTGTTGAAACAATGTAATACATCCTTGGTATCACGTTTTACAAAAACATTATATAAAATTTCAAACTCGCATATCTCCGTTGCTATAGAAGATACAGATGTGATTTTACACTCAATGTAATCAGGTCGAAGCTCTCTATTGGCTCATCCGAAAGAATTTTCCCCATGTGTAATATTCATGCTTAGTTACCATGGAAACTATCATTACAATAAAGTAAACAATCTATTTGTGCATGATTGTAGTCGTCGTGGAGATTTGAAATAACCACTTTCATTGTTGAAACAATGTAATACATCCTTGGTATCACGTTTTACAAAAACATTATATAAAATTTCAAACTCGCATATCTCCGTAGCTATAGAAGATACAGATGTGATTTTACACTCAATGTAATCAGGTCGAAGCTCTCTATTGGCTCATCCGAAAGAATTTTACCCATGTGTAATATTCATGCTTAGTTACCATGGAAACTATCATAACAATAAAGTAAACAATCTATTTGTGCATGATTGTAGTCGTTGTCGTGGAGATTTGAAATAACCACTTTCATTCTTGAAACAATGTAATACATCCTTGGTATCACGTTTTACAAAAACATTATATAAAATTTCAAACTCGCATATCTCCGTTGCTATAGAAGATACAGATGTGATTTTACACTCAATGTAATCAGGTCGAAGCTCTCTATTGGCTCATCCGAAAGAATTTTCCCCATGTGTAATATTCATGCTTAGTTACCATGGAAACTATCATAACAATAAAGTAAACAATCTATTTGTGCATGATTGTAGTCGTTGTCGTGGAGATTTGAAATAACCACTTTCATTCTTGAAACAATGTAATACATCCTTGGTATCACGTTTTACAAAAACATTATATAAAATTTCAAACTCGCATATCTCCGTTGCTATAGAAGATACAGATTTGATTTTACACTCAATGTAATCAGGTCGAAGCTCTCTATTGGCTCATCCAAAAGAAATTTACCCATGTGTAATATTCATGCTTAGTTACCATGGAAACTATCATTACAATAAAGTAAACAATCTATTTGTGCATGATTGTAGTCGTTGTCGTGGAGATTTGAAATAACCACTTTCATTGTTGAAACAATGTAATACATCCTTGGTATCACGTTTAACAAAAACATTATATAAAATTTCAAACTCGCATATCTCCGTTACTATAGAACATACAGAAGCGATTTTACACTCAATGTAATCAGGTCGAAGCTCTCTATTGGCTCATCTGAAAAAATTTTACCCATTCGTAATATTCATGCTTAGTTACCATGGAAACTATCATAACAATAAAGTAAACAATCTATTTGTGCATGATTGTAGTCGTTGTCGTGGAGATTTGAAATAACCACTTTCATTGTTGAAACAATGTAATACATCCTTGGTATCACGTTTAACAAAAACATTATATAAAATTTCAAACTCGCATATCTCCGTTACTATAGAAGATACAGAAGTGATTTTACACTCAATGTAATCATGTCGAAGCTCTCTATTGGCTCATCCGGAAAAAAATTACCCATTTGTAATATTCATGTTTAGTTACCATGGAAACTATCATAACAATAAAGTAAACAATCTATTTGTGCATGATTGTAGTCGTTGTCGTGGAGATTTGAAATAACCACTTTCATTGTTGAAACAATGTAATACATCCTTGGTATCAGGTTTTACAAAAACATTATATAAAATTTCAAACTCGCATATCTCCGTTGCTATAGAAGATACAGATGTGATTTTACACTCAATATAATCAGGTCGAAGCTCTCTATTGGCTCATCCGAAAGAATTTTACCCATGTGTAATATTCATGCTTAGTTACCATGGAAACTATCATAACAATAAAGTAAACAATCTATTTGTGCATGATTGTAGTCGTTGTCGTGGAGATTTGAAATAACCACTTTCATTCTTGAAACAATGTAATACATCCTTGGTATCACGTTTTACAAAAACATTATATAAAATTTCAAACTCGCATATCTCCGTTACTATAGAAGATACAGTAGCGATTTTACACTCAATGTAATCAGGTCGAAGCTCTCTATTGGCTCATCCGAAAGAATTTTACCCATGTGTAATATTCATGCTTAGTTACCATGGAAACTATCATTACAATAAAGTAAACAATCTATTTGTGCATTATTGTAGTCGTTGTCGTGGAGATTTGAAATAACCACTTTCATTGTTGAAACAATGTAATACATCCTTGGTATCACGTTTAACAAAAACATTATATAAAATTTCAAACTCGCATATCTCCGTTACTATAGAACATACAGATGTGATTTTACACTCAATGTAATCATGTCGAAGCTCTCTATTGGCTCATCCGGAAAAAATTTACCCATTTGTAATATTCATGCTTAGTTACAATGGAAACTATCATAACAATAAAGTAAACAATCTATTTGGGCATGATTGTAGTCGTTGTCGTGGAGATTTGAAATAACCACTTTCATTGTTGAAACAATGTAATACATCCTAGGTATCACGTTTTACAAAAACATTATATAAAATTTCAAACTCGCATATCTCCGTTGCTATAGAAGATACAGATGTGATTTTACACTCAATGTAATCAGGTCGAAGCTCTCTATTGGCTCATCCGAAAGAATTTTCCCCATGTGTAATATTCATGCTTAGTTACCATGGAAACAATCATTACAATAAAGTAAACAATCTATTTGTGCATGATTGTAGTCGTCGTGGAGATTTGAAATAACCACTTTCATTGTTCAAACAATGTAATACATCCTTGGTATCACGTTTTACAAAAACATTATATAAAATTTCAAACTCGCATATCTCCGTTGCTATAGAAGATACAGATGTGATTTTACACTCAATGTAATCAGGTCGAAGCTCTCTATTGGCTCATCCGAAAGAATTTTCCCCATGTGTAATATTCATGCTTAGTTACCATGGAAACTATCATTACAATAAAGTAAACAATCTATTTGTGCATGATTGTAGTCGTCGTGGAGATTTGAAATAACCACTTTCATTGTTGAAACAATGTAATACATCCTTGGTATCACGTTTTACAAAAACATTATATAAAATTTCAAACTCGCATATCTCCGTAGCTATAGAAGATACAGATGTGATTTTACACTCAATGTAATCAGGTCGAAGCTCTCTATTGGCTCATCCGAAAGAATTTTACCCATGTGTAATATTCATGCTTAGTTACCATGGAAACTATCATTACAATAAAGTAAACAATCTATTTGTGCATGATTGTAGTCGTTGTCGTGGAGATTTGAAATAACCACTTTCATTGTTGAAACAATGTAATACATCCTTGGTATCACGTTTTACAAAAACATTATATAAAATTTCAAACTCGCATATCTCCGTTGCTATAGAAGATACAGATGTAATTTTACACTCAATATAATCAGGTCGAAGCTCTCTATTGGCTCATCCGGAAAAAATTTACCCATTTGTAATATTCATGCTTAGTTACCATGGAAACTATCATAACAATAAAGTAAACAATCTATTTGTGCATGATTGTAGTCGTTGTCGTGGAGATTTGAAATAACCACTTTCATTCTTGAAACAATGTAATACATCCTTGGTATCACGTTTTACAAAAACATTATATAAAATTTCAAACTCGCATATCTCCGTTGCTATAGAAGATACAGATGTGATTTTACACTCAATGTAATCAGGTCGAAGCTATCTATTGGCTCATCCGAAAGAATTTTACCCATGTGTAATATTCATGCTTAGTTACCATGGAAACTATCATTACAATAAAGTAAACAATCTATTTGTGCATGATTGTAGTCGTTGTCGTGGAGATTTGAAATAACCACTTTCATTGTTGAAACAATGTAATACATCCTTGGTATCACGTTTAACAAAAACATTATATAAAATTTCAAACTCGCATATCTCCGTTACTATAGAACATACAGAAGCGATTTTACACTCAATGTAATCAGGTCGAAGCTCTCTATTGGCTCATCCGAAAGAATTTTACCCATGTGTAATATTCATGCTTAGTTACCATAGAAACTATCATTACAATAAAGTAAACAATCTATTTGTGCATTATTGTAGTCGTTGTCGTGGAGATTTGAAATAACCACTTTCATTGTTGAAACAATGTAATACATCCTTGGTATCACGTTTAACAAAAACATTATATAAAATTTCAAACTCGCATATCTCCGTTACTATAGAACATACAGATGTGATTTTACACTCAATGTAATCATGTCGAAGCTCTCTATTGGCTCATCCGGAAAAAATTTACCCATTTGTAATATTCATGCTTAGTTACCATGGAAACTATCATAACAATAAAGTAAACAATCTATTTGGTCATGATTGTAGTCGTTGTCGTGGAGATTTGAAATAACCACTTTCATTGTTGAAACAATGTAATACATCCTTGGTATCACGTTTTACAAAAACATTATATAAAATTTCAAACTCGCATATCTCCGTTGCTATAGAAGATACAGATGTGATTTTACACTCAATGTAATCAGGTCGAAGATCTCTATTGGCTCATCCGAAAATATTTTACCCATTCGTAATATTCAAGCTTAGTTACCATTGAAACTATCATAACAATAAAGTAAACAATCTATTTGTGCATGATTGTAGTCGTTGTCGTGGAGATTTGAAATAACCACTTTCATTGTTGAAACAATGTAATACATCCTTGGTATCACGTTTAACAAAAACATTATATAAAATTTCAAACTCGCATATCTCCGTTACTATAGAACATACAGAAGCGATTTTACACTCAATGTAATCAGGTCGAAGCTCTCTATTGGCTCATCCGAAAAAATTTTACCCATTCGTAATATTCATGCTTAGTTACCATGGAAACTATCATAACAATAAAGTAAACAATCTATTTGTGCATGATTGTAGTCGTTGTCGTGGAGATTTGAAATAACCACTTTCATTGTTGAAACAATGTAATACATCCTTGGTATCACGTTTTACAAAAACATTATATAAAATTTCAAACTCGCATATCTCCGTTGCTATAGAAGATACAGATGTGATTTTACACTCAATGTAATCAGGTCGAAGCTATCTATTGGCTCATCCGAAAGAATTTTACCCATGTGTAATATTCATGCTTAGTTACCATGGAAACTATCATTACAATAAAGTAAACAATCTATTTGTGCATGATTGTAGTCGTTGTCGTGGAGATTTGAAATAACCACTTTCATTGTTGAAACAATGTAATACATCCTTGGTATCACGTTTAACAAAAACATTATATAAAATTTCAAACTCGCATATCTCCGTTACTATAGAACATACAGAAGCGATTTTACACTCAATGTAATCAGGTCGAAGCTCTCTATTGGCTCATCCGAAAGAATTTTACCCATGTGTAATATTCATGCTTAGTTACCATAGAAACTATCATTACAATAAAGTAAACAATCTATTTGTGCATTATTGTAGTCGTTGTCGTGGAGATTTGAAATAACCACTTTCATTGTTGAAACAATGTAATACATCCTTGGTATCACGTTTAACAAAAACATTATATAAAATTTCAAACTCGCATATCTCCGTTACTATAGAACATACAGATGTGATTTTACACTCAATGTAATCATGTCGAAGCTCTCTATTGGCTCATCCGGAAAAAATTTACCCATTTGTAATATTCATGCTTAGTTACCATGGAAACTATCATAACAATAAAGTAAGCAATCTATTTGGTCATGATTGTAGTCGTTGTCGTGGAGATTTGAAATAACCACTTTCATTGTTGAAACAATGTAATACATCCTTGGTATCACGTTTTACAAAAACATTATATAAAATTTCAAACTCGCATATCTCCGTTGCTATAGAAGATACAGATGTGATTTTACACTCAATGTAATCAGGTCGAAGCTCTCTATTGGCTCATCCGAAAGAATTTTCCCCATGTGTAATATTCATGCTTAGTTACCATGGAAACTATCATTACAATAAAGTAAACAATCTATTTGTGCATGATTGTAGTCGTCGTGGAGATTTGAAATAACCACTTTCATTGTTGAAACAATGTAATACATCCTTGGTATCACGTTTTACAAAAACATTATATAAAATTTCAAACTCGCATATCTCCGTAGCTATAGAAGATACAGATGTGATTTTACACTCAATGTAATCAGGTCGAAGCTCTCTATTGGCTCATCCGAAAGAATTTTACCCATGTGTAATATTCATGCTTAGTTACCATGGAAACTATCATAACAATAAAGTAAACAATCTATTTGTGCATGATTGTAGTCGTTGTCGTGGAGATTTGAAATAACCACTTTCATTCTTGAAA
This sequence comes from Lepisma saccharinum, assembly GCF_977018435.1. NCBI lineage: Eukaryota > Metazoa > Arthropoda > Insecta > Zygentoma > Lepismatidae > Lepisma > Lepisma saccharinum. The sequence goes on from NC_139244.1 coordinate 75,034,869, forward strand.
CAATGTAATACATCCTTGGTATCACGTTTTACAAAAACATTATATAAAATTTCAAACTCGCATATCTCCGTTGCTATAGAAGATACAGATGTGATTTTACACTCAATGTAATCAGGTCGAAGCTCTCTATTGGCTCATCGGAAAGAATTTTACCCATGTGTAATATTCATGCTTAGTTACCATGGAAACTATCATTACAATAAAGTAAACAATCTATTTGTGCATGATTGTAGTCGTTGTCGTGGAGATTTGAAATAACCACTTTCATTGTTGAAACAATGTAATACATCCTTGGTATCACGTTTTACAAAAACATTATATAAAATTTCAAACTCGCATATCTCCGTTGCTATAGAAGATACAGATGTGATTTTACACTCAATGTAATCAGGTCGAAGCTCTCTATTGGCTCATCCGAAAGAATTTTACCCATGTGTAATATTCATGCTTAGTTACCATGGAAACTATCATTACAATAAAGTAAACAATCTATTTGTGCATGATTGTAGTCGTTGTCGTGGAGATTTGAAATAACCACTTTCATTGTTGAAACAATGTAATACATCCTTGGTATCACGTTTAACAAAAACATTATATAAAATTTCAAACTCGCATATCTCCGTTACTATAGAAGATACAGATGTGATTTTACACTCAATGTAATAAGGTCGAAGCTCTCTATTGGCTCATCCGAAAGAATTTTACCCATGTGTAATATTCATGCTTAGTTACCATGGAAACTATCATTACAATAAAGTAAACAATCTATTTGTGCATGATTGTAGTCGTTGTCGTGGAGATTTGAAATAACCACTTTCATTGTTGAAACAATGTAATACATCCTTGGTATCACGTTTAACAAAAACATTATATAAAATTTCAAACTCGCATATCTCCGTTACTATAGAACATACAGAAGCGATTTTACACTCAATGTAATCAGGTCGAAGATCTCTATTGGCTCATCCGAAAATATTTTACCCATTCGTAATATTCAAGCTTAGTTACCATGGAAACTATCATAACAATAAAGTAAACAATCTATTTGTGCATGATTGTAGTCGTTGTCGTGGAGATTTGAAATAACCACTTTCATTGTTGAAACAATGTAATACATCCTTGGTATCACGTTTAACAAAAACATTATATAAAATTTCAAACTCGCATATCTCCGTTACTATAGAACATACAGAAGCGATTTTACACTCAATGTAATCAGGTCGAAGCTCTCTATTGGCTCATCCGAAAAAATTTTACCCATTCGTAATATTCATGCTTAGTTACCATGGAAACTATCATAACAATAAAGTAAACAATCTATTTGTGCATGATTGTAGTCGTTGTCGTGGAGATTTGAAATAACCACTTTCATTGTTGAAACAATGTAATACATCTTTGGAATCACGTTTTACAAAAACATTATATAAAATTTCAAACTCGCATATCTCCGTTACTATAGAAGATACAGTAGCGATTTTACACTCAATGTAATCAGGTCGAAGCTCTCTATTGGCTCATCCGAAAGAATTTTACCCATGTGTAATATTCATGCTTAGTTACCATAGAAACTATCATTACAATAAAGTAAACAATCTATTTGTGCATTATTGTAGTCGTTGTCGTGGAGATTTGAAATAACCACTTTCATTGTTGAAACAATGTAATACATCCTTGGTATCACGTTTAACAAAAACATTATATAAAATTTCAAACTCGCATATCTCCGTTACTATAGAACATACAGATGTGATTTTACACTCAATGTAATCATGTCGAAGCTCTCTATTGGCTCATCCGGAAAAAATTTACCCATTTGTAATATTCATGCTTAGTTACAATGGAAACTATCATAACAATAAAGTAAACAATCTATTTGGTCATGATTGTAGTCGTTGTCGTGGAGATTTGAAATAACCACTTTCATTGTTGAAACAATGTAATACATCCTTGGTATCACGTTTTACAAAAACATTATATAAAATTTCAAACTCGCATATCTCCGTTACTATAGAACATACAGATGTGATTTTACACTCAATGTAATCATGTCGAAGCTCTCTATTGGCTCATCCGGAAAAAATTTACCCATTTGTAATATTCATGCTTAGTTACAATGGAAACTATCATAACAATAAAGTAAACAATCTATTTGGGCATGATTGTAGTCGTTGTCGTGGAGATTTGAAATAACCACTTTCATTGTTGAAACAATGTAATACATCCTAGGTATCACGTTTTACAAAAACATTATATAAAATTTCAAACTCGCATATCTCCGTTGCTATAGAAGATACAGATGTGATTTTACACTCAATGTAATCAGGTCGAAGCTCTCTATTGGCTCATCCGAAAGAATTTTACCCATGTGTAATATTCATGCTTAGTTACCATGGAAACTATCATTACAATAAAGTAAACAATCTATTTGTGCATGATTGTAGTCGTCGTGGAGATTTGAAATAACCACTTTCATTGTTGAAACAATGTAATACATCCTTGGTATCACGTTTTACAAAAACATTATATAAAATTTCAAACTCGCATATCTCCGTTGCTATAGAAGATACAGATGTGATTTTACACTCAATGTAATCAGGTCGAAGCTCTCTATTGGCTCATCCGAAAGAATTTTCCCCATGTGTAATATTCATGCTTAGTTACCATGGAAACTATCATTACAATAAAGTAAACAATCTATTTGTGCATGATTGTAGTCGTCGTGGAGATTTGAAATAACCACTTTCATTGTTGAAACAATGTAATACATTCTTGGTATCACGTTTTACAAAAACATTATATAAAATTTCAAACTCGCATATCTCCGTAGCTATAGAAGATACAGATGTGATTTTACACTCAATTTAATCAGGTCGATGCTCTCTATTGGCTCATCCGAAAGAATTTTACCCATGTGTAATATTCATGCTTAGTTACCATGGAAACTATCATTACAATAAAGTAAACAATATATTTGTGCATGATTGTAGTCGTTGTCGTGGAGATTTGAAATAACCACTTTCATTGTTGAAACAATGTAATACATCCTTGGTATCACGTTTTACAAAAACATTATATAAAATTTCAAACTCGCATATCTCCGTTGCTATAGAAGATACAGATGTGATTTTACACTCAATATAATCAGGTCGAAGCTCTCTATTGGCTCATCCGAAAGAATTTTACCCATGTGTAATATTCATGCTTAGTTACCATGGAAACTATCATAACAATAAAGTAAACAATCTATTTGTGCATGATTGTAGTCGTTGTCGTGGAGATTTGAAATAACCACTTTCATTCTTGAAACAATGTAATACATCCTTGGTATCACGTTTTACAAAAACATTATATAAAATTTCAAACTCGCATATCTCCGTTGCTATAGAAGATACAGATGTGATTTTACACTCAATGTAATCAGGTCGAAGCTCTCTATTGGCTCATCCGAAAGAATTTTACCCATGTGTAATATTCATGCTTAGTTACCATGGAAACTATCATTACAATAAAGTAAACAATCTATTTGTGCATGATTGTAGTCGTCGTGGAGATTTGAAATAACCACTTTCATTGTTGAAACAATGTAATACATCCTTGGTATCACGTTTTACAAAAACATTATATAAAATTTCAAACTCGCATATCTCCGTAGCTATAGAAGATACAGATGTGATTTTACACTCAATGTAATCAGGTCGAAGCTCTCTATTGGCTCATCCGAAAGAATTTTACCCATGTGTAATATTCATGCTTAGTTACCATGGAAACTATCATAACAATAAAGTAAACAATCTATTTGTGCATGATTGTAGTCGTTGTCGTGGAGATTTGAAATAACCACTTTCATTCTTGAAACAATGTAATACATCCTTGGTATCACGTTTTACAAAAACATTATATAAAATTTCAAACTCGCATATCTCCGCTGCTATAGAAGATACAGATGTGATTTTACACTCAATGTAATCAGGTCGAAGCTCTCTATTGGCTCATCGGAAAGAATTTTACCCATGTGTAATATTCATGCTTAGTTACCATGGAAACTATCATTACAATAAAGTAAACAATCTATTTGTGCATGATTGTAGTCGTTGTCGTGGAGATTTGAAATAACCACTTTCATTGTTGAAACAATGTAATACATCCTTGGTATCACGTTTTACAAAAACATTATATAAAATTTCAAACTCGCATATCTCCGTTGCTATAGAAGATACAGATGTGATTTTACACTCAATGTAATCAGGTCGAAGCTCTCTATGGGCTCATCCGAAAGAATTTTACCCATGTGTAATATTCATGCTTAGTTACCATGGAAACTATCATTACAATAAAGTAAACAAACTATTTGTGCATGATTGTAGTCGTTGTCGTGGAGATTTGAAATAACCACTTTCATTGTTGAAACAATGTAATACATCCTTGGTATCACGTTTAACAAAAACATTATATAAAATTTCAAACTCGCATATCTCCGTTACTATAGAAGATACAGATGTGATTTTACACTCAATGTAATAAGGTCGAAGCTCTCTATTGGCTCATCCGAAAGAATTTTACCCATGTGTAATATTCATGCTTAGTTACCATGGAAACTATCATAACAATAAAGTAAACAATCTATTTGGGCATGATTGTAGTCGTTGTCGTGGAGATTTGAAATAACCACTTTCATTGTTGAAACAATGTAATACATCCTAGGTATCACGTTTTACAAAAACATTATATAAAATTTCAAACTCGCATATCTCCGTTGCTATAGAAGATACAGATGTGATTTTACACTCAATGTAATCAGGTCGAAGCTCTCTATTGGCTCATCCGAAAGAATTTTACCCATGTGTAATATTCATGCTTAGTTACCATGGAAACTATCATTACAATAAAGTAAACAATCTATTTGTGCATGATTGTAGTCGTCGTGGAGATTTGAAATAACCACTTTCATTGTTGAAACAATGTAATACATCCTTGGTATCACGTTTTACAAAAACATTATATAAAATTTCAAACTCGCATATCTCCGTTGCTATAGAAGATACAGATGTGATTTTACACTCAATGTAATCAGGTCGAAGCTCTCTATTGGCTCATCCGAAAGAATTTTCCCCATGTGTAATATTCATGCTTAGTTACCATGGAAACTATCATTACAATAAAGTAAACAATCTATTTGTGCATGATTGTAGTCGTCGTGGAGATTTGAAATAACCACTTTCATTGTTGAAACAATGTAATACATTCTTGGTATCACGTTTTACAAAAACATTATATAAAATTTCAAACTCGCATATCTCCGTAGCTATAGAAGATACAGATGTGATTTTACACTCAATTTAATCAGGTCGAAGCTCTCTATTGGCTCATCCGAAAGAATTTTACCCATGTGTAATATTCATGCTTAGTTACCATGGAAACTATCATTACAATAAAGTAAACAATATATTTGTGCATGATTGTAGTCGTTGTCGTGGAGATTTGAAATAACCACTTTCATTGTTGAAACAATGTAATACATCCTTGGTATCACGTTTTACAAAAACATTATATAAAATTTCAAACTCGCATATCTCCGTTGCTATAGAAGATACAGATGTGATTTTACACTCAATATAATCAGGTCGAAGCTCTCTATTGGCTCATCCGAAAGAATTTTACCCATGTGTAATATTCATGCTTAGTTACCATGGAAACTATCATAACAATAAAGTAAACAATCTATTTGTGCATGATTGTAGTCGTTGTCGTGGAGATTTGAAATAACCACTTTCATTCTTGAAACAATGTAATACATCCTTGGTATCACGTTTTACAAAAACATTATATAAAATTTCAAACTCGCATATCTCCGTTGCTATAGAAGATACAGATGTGATTTTACACTCAATGTAATCAGGTCGAAGCTCTCTATTGGCTCATCCGAAAGAATTTTACCCATGTGTAATATTCATGCTTAGTTACCATGGAAACTATCATTACAATAAAGTAAACAATCTATTTGTGCATGATTGTAGTCGTTGTCGTGGAGATTTGAAATAACCACTTTCATTGTTGAAACAATGTAATACATCCTTGGAATCACGTTTTACAAAAACATTATATAAAATTTCAAACTCGCATATCTCCGTTACTATAGAAGATACAGTAGCGATTTTACACTCAATGTAATCAGGTCGAAGCTCTCTATTGGCTCATCCGAAAGAATTTTACCCATGTGTAATATTCATGTTTAGTTACCATAGAAACTATCATTACAATAAAGTAAACAATCTATTTGTGCATTATTGTAGTCGTTGTCGTGGAGATTTGAAATAACCACTTTCATTGTTGAAACAATGTAATACATCCTTGGTATCACGTTTAACAAAAACATTATATAAAATTTCAAACTCGCATATCTCCGTTACTATAGAAGATACAGTAGCGATTTTACACTCAATGTAATCATGTCGAAGCTCTCTATTGGCTCATCCGGAAAAAATTTACCCATTTGTAATATTCATGCTTAGTTACAATGGAAACTATCATAACAATAAAGTAAACAATCTATTTGGTCATGATTGTAGTCGTTGTCGTGGAGATTTGAAATAACCACTTTCATTGTTGAAACAATGTAATACATCCTTGGTATCACGTTTTACAAAAACATTATATAAAATTTCAAACTCGCATATCTCCGTTGCTATAGAAGATACAGATGTGATTTTACACTCAATGTAATCAGGTCGAAGCTCTCTATTGGCTCATCCGAAAGAATTTTCCCCATGTGTAATATTCATGCTTAGTTACCATGGAAACTATCATTACAATAAAGTAAACAATCTATTTGTGCATGATTGTAGTCGTCGTGGAGATTTGAAATAACCACTTTCATTGTTGAAACAATGTAATACATCCTAGGTATCACGTTTTACAAAAACATTATATAAAATTTCAAACTCGCATATCTCCGTAGCTATAGAAGATACAGATGTGATTTTACACTCAATGTAATCAGGTCGAAGCTCTCTATTGGCTCATCCGAAAGAATTTTACCCATGTGTAATATTCATGCTTAGTTACCATGGAAACTATCATAACAATAAAGTAAACAATCTATTTGTGCATGATTGTAGTCGTTGTCGTGGAGATTTGAAATAACCACTTTCATTCTTGAAACAATGTAATACATCCTTGGTATCACGTTTTACAAAAACATTATATAAAATTTCAAACTCGCATATCTCCGCTGCTATAGAAGATACAGATGTGATTTTACACTCAATGTAATCAGGTCGAAGCTCTCTATTGGCTCATCGGAAAGAATTTTACCCATGTGTAATATTCATGCTTAGTTACCATGGAAACTATCATTACAATAAAGTAAACAATCTATTTGTGCATGATTGTAGTCGTTGTCGTGGAGATTTGAAATAACCACTTTCATTGTTGAAACAATGTAATACATCCTTGGTATCACGTTTTACAAAAACATTATATAAAATTTCAAACTCGCATATCTCCGTTGCTATAGAAGATACAGATGTGATTTTACACTCAATGTAATCAGGTCGAAGCTCTCTATGGGCTCATCCGAAAGAATTTTACCCATGTGTAATATTCATGCTTAGTTACCATGGAAACTATCATTACAATAAAGTAAACAAACTATTTGTGCATGATTGTAGTCGTTGTCGTGGAGATTTGAAATAACCACTTTCATTGTTGAAACAATGTAATACATCCTTGGTATCACGTTTAACAAAAACATTATATAAAATTTCAAACTCGCATATCTCCGTTACTATAGAAGATACAGATGTGATTTTACACTCAATGTAATAAGGTCGAAGCTCTCTATTGGCTCATCCGAAAGAATTTTACCCATGTGTAATATTCATGCTTAGTTAAAATGGAAACTATCATTACAATAAAGTAAACAATCTATTTGTGCATTATTGTAGTCGTTGTCGTGGAGATTTGAAATAACCACTTTCATTGTTGAAACAATGTAATACATCCTTGGTATCACGTTTAACAAAAACATTATATAAAATTTCAAACTCGCATATCTCCGTTACTATAGAACATACAGAAGCGATTTTACACTCAATGTAATCAAGTCGAAGCTCTCTATTGGCTCATCCGAAAAAATTTTACCCATTCGTAATATTCATGCTTAGTTACCATGGAAACTATCATAACAATAAAGTAAACAATCTATTTGTGCATTATTGTAGTCGTTGTCGTGGAGATTTGAAATAACCACTTTCATTGTTGAAACAATGTAATACATCCTTGGTATCACGTTTAACAAAAACATTATATAAAATTTCAAACTCGCATATCTCCGTTACTATAGAACATACAGAAGCGATTTTACACTCAATGTAATCAGGTCGAAGCTCTCTATTGGCTCATCCGAAAGAATTTTCCCCATGTGTAATATTCATGCTTAGTTACCATAGAAACTATCATTACAATAAAGTAAACAATCTATTTGTGCATTATTGTAGTCGTTGTCGTGGAGATTTGAAATAACCACTTTCATTGTTGAAACAATGTAATACATCCTTGGTATCACGTTTAACAAAAACATTATATAAAATTTCAAACTCGCATATTTCCGTTACTATAGAACATACAGATGTGATTTTACACTCAATGTAATCATGTCGAAGCTCTCTATTGGCTCATCCGGAAAAAATTTACCCATTTGTAATATTCATGCTTAGTTACAATGGAAACTATCATAACAATAAAGTAAACAATCTATTTGGTCATGATTGTAGTCGTTGTCGTGGAGATTTGAAATAACCACTTTCATTGTTGAAACAATGTAATACATCCTTGGTATCACGTTTTACAAAAACATTATATAAAATTTCAAACTCGCATATCTCCGTTACTATAGAACATACAGATGTGATTTTACACTCAATGTAATCATGTCGAAGCTCTCTATTGGCTCATCCGGAAAAAATTTACCCATTTGTAATATTCATGCTTAGTTACAATGGAAACTATCATAACAATAAAGTAAACAATCTATTTGGGCATGATTGTAGTCGTTGTCGTGGAGATTTGAAATAACCACTTTCATTGTTGAAACAATGTAATACATCCTAGGTATCACGTTTTACAAAAACATTATATAAAATTTCAAACTCGCATATCTCCGTTGCTATAGAAGATACAGATGTGATTTTACACTCAATGTAATCAGGTCGAAGCTCTCTATTGGCTCATCCGAAAGAATTTTCCCCATGTGTAATATTCATGCTTAGTTACCATGGAAACTATCATTACAATAAAGTAAACAATCTATTTGTGCATGATTGTAGTCGTCGTGGAGATTTGAAATAACCACTTTCATTGTTGAAACAATGTAATACATCCTTGGTATCACGTTTTACAAAAACATTATATAAAATTTCAAACTCGCATATCTCCGTTGCTATAGAAGATACAGATGTGATTTTACACTCAATGTAATCAGGTCGAAGCTCTCTATTGGCTCATCCGAATGAATTTTCCCCATGTGTAATATTCATGCTTAGTTACCATGGAAACTATCATTACAATAAAGTAAACAATCTATTTGTGCATGATTGTAGTCGTCGTGGAGATTTGAAATAACCACTTTCATTGTTGAAACAATGTAATACATTCTTGGTATCACGTTTTACAAAAACATTATATAAAATTTCAAACTCGCATATCTCCGTAGCTATAGAAGATACAGATGTGATTTTACACTCAATGTAATCAGGTCGAAGCTCTCTATTGGCTCATCCGAAAGAATTTTACCCATGTGTAATATTCATGCTTAGTTACCATGGAAACTATCATTACAATAAAGTAAACAATCTATTTGTGCATGATTGTAGTCGTTGTCGTGGAGATTTGAAATAACCACTTTCATTGTTGAAACAATGTAATACATCCTTGGTATCACGTTTTACAAAAACATTATATAAAATTTCAAACTCGCATATCTCCGTTGCTATAGAAGATACAGATGTGATTTTACACTCAATATAATCAGGTCGAAGCTCTCTATTGGCTCATCCGAAAGAATTTTACCCATGTGTAATATTCATGCTTAGTTACCATGGAAACTATCATAACAATAAAGTAAACAATCTATTTGTGCATGATTGTAGTCGTTGTCGTGGAGATTTGAAATAACCACTTTCATTCTTGAAACAATGTAATACATCCTTGGTATCACGTTTTACAAAAACATTATATAAAATTTCAAACTCGCATATCTCCGTTGCTATAGAAGATACAGATGTGATTTTACACTCAATGTAATCAGGTCGAAGCTCTCTATTGGCTCATCCGAAAGAATTTTACCCATGTGTAATATTCATGCTTAGTTACCATGGAAACTATCATTACAATAAAGTAAACAATCTATTTGTGCATGATTGTAGTCGTTGTCGTGGAGATTTGAAATAACCACTTTCATTGTTGAAACAATGTAATACATCCTTGGTATCACGTTTAACAAAAACATTATATAAAATTTCAAACTCGCATATCTCCGTTACTATAGAACATACATAAGCGATTTTACACTCAATGTAATCAGGTCGAAGCTCTCTATTGGCTCATCCGAAAAAATTTTACCCATTCGTAATATTCATGCTTAGTTACCATGGAAACTATCATAACAATAAAGTAAACAATCTATTTGTGCATGATTGTAGTCGTTGTCGTGGAGATTTGAAATAACCACTTTCATTGTTGAAACAATGTAATACATCCTTGGAATCACGTTTTACAAAAACATTATATAAAATTTCAAACTCGCATATCTCCGTTACTATAGAAGATACAGTAGCGATTTTACACTCAATGTAATCAGGTCGAAGCTCTCTATTGGCTCATCCGAAAGAATTTTACCCATGTGTAATATTCATGCTTAGTTACCATAGAAACTATCATTACAATAAAGTAAACAATCTATTTGTGCATTATTGTAGTCGTTGTCGTGGAGATTTGAAATAACCACTTTCATTGTTGAAACAATGTAATACATCCTTGGTATCACGTTTAACAAAAACATTATATAAAATTTCAAACTCGCATATCTCCGTTACTATAGAACATACAGATGTGATTTTAAACTCAATGTAATCATGTCGAAGCTCTCTATTGGCTCATCCGGAAAAAATTTACCCATTTGTAATATTCATGCTTAGTTACAATGGAAACTATCATAACAATAAAGTAAACAATCTATTTGGTCATGATTGTAGTCGTTGTCGTGGAGATTTGAAATAACCACTTTCATTGTTGAAACAATGTAATACATCCTTGGTATCACGTTTTACAAAAACATTATATAAAATTTCAAACTCGCATATCTCCGTTGCTATAGAAGATACAGATGTGATTTTACACTCAATGTAATCAGGTCGAAGCTCTCTATTGGCTCATCCGAAAGAATTTTCCCCATGTGTAATATTCATGCTTAGTTACCATGGAAACTATCATTACAATAAAGTAAACAATCTATTTGTGCATGATTGTAGTCGTCGTGGAGATTTGAAATAACCACTTTCATTGTTGAAACAATGTAATACATCCTTGGTATCACGTTTTACAAAAACATTATATAAAATTTCAAACTCGCATATCTCCGTAGCTATAGAAGATACAGATGTGATTTTACACTCAATGTAATCAGGTCGAAGCTCTCTATTGGCTCATCCGAAAGAATTTTACCCATGTGTAATATTCATGCTTAGTTACCATGGAAACTATCATAACAATAAAGTAAACAATGTATTTGTGCATGATTGTAGTCGTTGTCGTGGAGATTTGAAATAACCACTTTCATTCTTGAAACAATGTAATACATCCTTGGTATCACGTTTTACAAAAACATTATATAAAATTTCAAACTCGCATATCTCCGCTGCTATAGAAGATACAGATGTGATTTTACACTCAATGTAATCAGGTCGAAGCTCTCTATTGGCTCATCGGAAAGAATTTTACCCATGTGTAATATTCATGCTTAGTTACCATGGAAACTATCATTACAATAAAGTAAACAATCTATTTGTGCATGATTGTAGTCGTTGTCGTGGAGATTTGAAATAACCACTTTCATTGTTGAAACAATGTAATACATCCTTGGTATCACGTTTTACAAAAACATTATATAAAATTTCAAACTCGCATATCTCCGTTGCTATAGAAGATACAGATGTGATTTTACACTCAATGTAATCAGGTCGAAGCTCTCTATGGGCTCATCCGAAAGAATTTTACCCATGTGTAATATTCATGCTTAGTTACCATGGAAACTATCATTACAATAAAGTAAACAAACTATTTGTGCATGATTGTAGTCGTTGTCGTGGAGATTTGAAATAACCACTTTCATTGTTGAAACAATGTAATACATCCTTGGTATCACGTTTAACAAAAACATTATATAAAATTTCAAACTCGCATATCTCCGTTACTATAGAAGATACAGATGTGATTTTACACTCAATGTAATAAGGTCGAAGCTCTCTATTGGCTCATCCGAAAGAATTTTACCCATGTGTAATATTCATGCTTAGTTAAAATGGAAACTATCATTACAATAAAGTAAACAATCTATTTGTGCATTATTGTAGTCGTTGTCGTGGAGATTTGAAATAACCACTTTCATTGTTGAAACAATGTAATACATCCTTGGTATCACGTTTAACAAAAACATTATATAAAATTTCAAACTCGCATATCTCCGTTACTATAGAACATACAGAAGCGATTTTACACTCAATGTAATCAAGTCGAAGCTCTCTATTGGCTCATCCGAAAAAATTTTACCCATTCGTAATATTCATGCTTAGTTACCATGGAAACTATCATAACAATAAAGTAAACAATCTATTTGTGCATTATTGTAGTCGTTGTCGTGGAGATTTGAAATAACCACTTTCATTGTTGAAACAATGTAATACATCCTTGGTATCACGTTTAACAAAAACATTATATAAAATTTCAAACTCGCATATCTCCGTTACTATAGAACATACAGAAGCGATTTTACACTCAATGTAATCAGGTCGAAGCTCTCTATTGGCTCATCCGAAAGAATTTTCCCCATGTGTAATATTCATGCTTAGTTACCATAGAAACTATCATTACAATAAAGTAAACAATCTATTTGTGCATTATTGTAGTCGTTGTCGTGGAGATTTGAAATAACCACTTTCATTGTTGAAACAATGTAATACATCCTTGGTATCACGTTTAACAAAAACATTATATAAAATTTCAAACTCGCATATTTCCGTTACTATAGAACATACAGATGTGATTTTACACTCAATGTAATCATGTCGAAGCTCTCTATTGGCTCATCCGGAAAAAATTTACCCATTTGTAATATTCATGCTTAGTTACAATGGAAACTATCATAACAATAAAGTAAACAATCTATTTGGTCATGATTGTAGTCGTTGTCGTGGAGATTTGAAATAACCACTTTCATTGTTGAAACAATGTAATACATCCTTGGTATCACGTTTTACAAAAACATTATATAAAATTTCAAACTCGCATATCTCCGTTGCTATAGAAGATACAGATGTGATTTTACACTCAATGTAATCAGGTCGAAGCTCTCTATTGGCTCATCCGAAAGAATTTTCCCCATGTGTAATATTCATGCTTAGTTACCATGGAAACTATCATTACAATAAAGTAAACAATCTATTTGTGCATGATTGTAGTCGTCGTGGAGATTTGAAATAACCACTTTCATTGTTGAAACAATGTAATACATCCTTGGTATCACGTTTTACAAAAACATTATATAAAATTTCAAACTCGCATATCTCCGTAGCTATAGAAGATACAGATGTGATTTTACACTCAATGTAATCAGGTCGAAGCTCTCTATTGGCTCATCCGAAAGAATTTTACCCATGTGTAATATTCATGCTTAGTTACCATGGAAACTATCATAACAATAAAGTAAACAATCTATTTGTGCATGATTGTAGTCGTTGTCGTGGAGATTTGAAATAAGCACTTTCATTCTTGAAACAATGTAATACATCCTTGGTATCACGTTTTACAAAAACATTATATAAAATTTCAAACTCGCATATCTCCGTTGCTATAGAAGATACAGATGTGATTTTACACTCAATGTAATCAGGTCGAAGCTCTCTAATGGCTCATCGGAAAGAATTTTACCCATGTGTAATATTCATGCTTAGTTACCAAGGAAACTATCATTACAATAAAGTAAACAATCTATTTGTGCATGATTGTAGTCGTTGTCGTGGAGATTTGAAATAACCACTTTCATTGTTGAAACAATGTAATACATCCTTGGTATCACGTTTTACAAAAACATTATATAAAATTTCAAACTCGCATATCTCCGTTGCTATAGAAGATACAGATGTGATTTTACACTCAATGTAATCAGGTCGAAGCTCTCTATTGGCTCATCCGGAAAAATTTTACCCATGTGTAATATTCAATCTTAGTTACCATGGAAAATATCATAACAATAAAGTAAACAATCTATTTGTACATGATTGTAGTCGTTGTCTTGGAGATTTGAAATAACCACTTTCATTGTTGAAACAATGTAATACATCCTTGGTATCACGTTTAACAAAAACATTATATAAAATTTCAACTCGCATATCTCCGTTACTATAGAAGATACAGATGTGATTGTACACTCAATGTAATCAGGTCGAAGCTCTCTATTGGCTCATCCGGAAAAATTTTACCCATGTGTAATATTCATGCTTAGTTACCATGGAAAATATCATAACAATAAAGTAAACAATCTATTTGTGCATGATTGTAGTCGTTGTCTTGGAGATTTGAAATAACCACTTTCATTGTTGAAACAATGTAATACATCCTTGGTATCACGTTTAACAAAAACATTATATAAAATTTCAAACTCGCATATCTCCGTTACTATAGAAGATACAGATGTGATTTTACACTCAATGTAATCAGGTCGAAGCTCTCTATTGGCTCATGCGGAAAAATTTTACCCATGTGTAATATTCATGCTTAGTCACCATGGAAACTATCATAACAATAAAGTAAACAATCTATTTGTGCATGATTGTAGTCGTTGTCGTGGAGATTTGAAATAACCACTTTCATTGTTGAAACAATGTAATACATCCTTGGTATCACGTTTAACAAAAACATTATATAAAATTTCAACTCGCATATCTCCGATACTATAGAAGATACAGATGTGATTGTACCCTCAATGTAATCAGGTCGAAGCTCTCTATTGGCTCATCCGGAAAAATTTTACCCATGTGTAATATTCAATCTTAGTTACCATGGAAAATATCATAACAATAAAGTAAACAATCTATTTGTGCATGATTGTAGTCGTTGTCTTGGAGATTTGAAATAACCACTTTCATTGTTGAAACAATGTAATACATCCTTGGTATCACGTTTAACAAAATCATTATATAAAATTTCAAACTCGCATATCTCCGTTACTATAGAAGATACAGAAGCGATTTTACACTCAGTGTAATCAGGTCGAAGCTCACTATTGGCTCATGCGGAAAAATTTTACCCATGTGTAATATTCATGCTTAGACACCATGGAAACTATCATAACAATAAAGTAAACAATCTATTTGTGCATGATTGTAGTCGTTGTCGCATAGATTTGAAATAACCACTTTCATTGTTGAAACAATGTAATACATCCTTGGTATCACGTTTAACAAAAACATTATATAAAATTTCAACTCGCATATCTCCGATACTATAGAAGATACAGATGTGATTGTACCCTCAATGTAATCAGGTCGAAGCTCTCTATTGGCTCATCCGGAAAAATTTTACCCATGTGTAATATTCAATCTTAGTTACCATGGAAAATATCATAACAATAAAGTAAACAATCTATTTGTACATGATTGTAGTCGTTGTCTTGGAGATTTGAAATAACCACTTTCATTGTTGAAACAATGTAATACATCCTTGGTATCACGTTTAACAAAAACATTATATAAAATTTCAAATCGCATATCTCCGTTACTATAGAAGATACAGATGTGATTGTACACTCAATGTAATCAGGTCGAAGCTCTCTATTGGCTCATCCGGAAAAATTTTACCCATGTGTAATATTCATGCTTAGTTACCATGGAAAATATCATAACAATAAAGTAAACAATCTATTTGTGCATGATTGTAGTCGTTGTCTTGGAGATTTGAAATAACCACTTTCATTGTTGAAACAATATAATACATCCTTGGTATCACGTTTAACAAAAACATTATATAAAATTTCAAACTCGCATATCTCCGTTACTATAGAAGATACAGATGTGATTTTACACTCAATGTAATCAGGTCGAAGCTCTCTATTGGCTCATGCGGAAAAATTTTACCCATGTGTAATATTCATGCTTAGTCACCATGGAAACTATCATAACAATAAAGTAAACAATCTATTTGTGCATGATTGTAGTCGTTGTCGTGGAGATTTGAAATAACCACTTTCATTGTTGAAACAATGTAATACATCCTTGGTATCACGTTTAACAAAAACATTATATAAAATTTCAACTCGCATATCTCCGATACTATAGAAGATACAGATGTGATTGTACCCTCAATGTAATCAGGTCGAAGCTCTCTATTGGCTCATCCGGAAAAATTTTACCCATGTGTAATATTCAATCTTAGTTACCATGGAAAATATCATAACAATAAAGTAAACAATCTATTTGTGCATGATTGTAGTCGTTGTCTTGGAGATTTGAAATAACCACTTTCATTGTTGAAACAATGTAATACATCCTTGGTATCACGTTTAACAAAAACATTATATAAAATTTCAAACTCGCATATCTCCGTTACTATAGAAGATACAGAAGCGATTTTACACTCAATGTAATCAGGTCGAAGCTCACTATTGGCTCATGCGGAAAAATTTTACCCATGTGTAATATTCATGCTTAGACACCATGGAAACTATCATAACAATAAAGTAAACAATCTATTTGTGCATGATTGTAGTCGTTGTCGTGGAGATTTGAAATAACCACTTTCATTGTTGAAACAATGTAATACATCCTTGGTATCACGTTTAACAAAAACATTATATAAAATTTCAACTCGCATATCTCCGATACTATAGAAGATACAGATGTGATTGTACCCTCAATGTAATCAGGTCGAAGCTCTCTATTGGCTCATCCGGAAAAAATTTACCCATGTGTAATATTCAATCTTAGTTACCATGGAAAATATCATAACAATAAAGTAAACAATCTATTTGTGCATGATTGTAGTCGTTGTCGTGGAGATTTGAAATAACCACTTTCATTGTTGAAACAATGTAATACATCCTTGGTATCACGTTTAACAAAAACATTATATAAAATTTCAAACTCGCATATTTCCGTTACTATAGAACATACAGATGTGATTTTACACTCAATGTAATCATGTCGAAACTCTCTATTGGCTCATCCGGAAAAAAAATACCCATTTGTAATATTCATGCTTAGTTACAATGGAAACTATCATAACAATAAAGTAAACAATCTATTTGGTCATGATTGTAGTCGTTGTCGTGGAGATTTGAAATAACCACTTTCATTGTTGAAACAATGTAATACATCCTTGGTATCACGTTTTACAAAAACATTATATAAAATTTCAAACTCGCATATCTCCGTTGCTATAGAAGATACAGATGTGATTTTACACTCAATGTAATCAGGTCGAAGCTCTCTATTGGCTCATCCGAAAGAATTTTCCCCATGTGTAATATTCATGCTTAGTTACCATGGAAACTATCATTACAATAAAGTAAACAATCTATTTGTGCATGATTGTAGTCGTCGTGGAGATTTGAAATAACCACTTTCATTGTTGAAACAATGTAATACATCCTTGGTATCACGTTTTACAAAAACATTATATAAAATTTCAAACTCGCATATCTCCGTAGCTATAGAAGATACAGATGTGATTTTACACTCAATGTAATCAGGTCGAAGCTCTCTATTGGCTCATCCGAAAGAATTTTACCCATGTGTAATATTCATGCTTAGTTACCATGGAAACTATCATAACAATAAAGTAAACAATCTATTTGTGCATGATTGTAGTCGTTGTCGTGGAGATTTGAAATAACCACTTTCATTCTTGAAACAATGTAATACATCCTTGGTATCACGTTTTACAAAAACATTATATAAAATTTCAAACTCGCATATCTCCGTTGCTATAGAAGATACAGATGTGATTTTACACTCAATGTAATCAGGTCGAAGCTCTCTAATGGCTCATCGGAAAGAATTTTACCCATGTGTAATATTCATGCTTAGTTACCAAGGAAACTATCATTACAATAAAGTAAACAATCTATTTGTGCATGATTGTAGTCGTTGTCGTGGAGATTTGAAATAACCACTTTCATTGTTGAAACAATGTAATACATCCTTGGTATCACGTTTTACAAAAACATTATATAAAATTTCAAACTCGCATATCTCCGTTGCTATAGAAGATACAGATGTGATTTTACACTCAATGTAATCAGGTCGAAGCTCTCTATTGGCTCATCCGAAAGAATTTTACCCATGTGTAATATTCATGCTTAGTTACCATGGAAACTATCATTACAATAAAGTAAACAATCTATTTGTGCATGATTGTAGTCGTTGTCGTGGAGATTTGAAATAACCACTTTCATTGTTGAAACAATGTAATACATCCTTGGTATCACGTTTAACAAAAACATTATATAAAATTTCAAACTCGCATATCTCCGTTACTATAGAAGATACAGATGTGATTTTACACTCAATGTAATAAGGTCGAAGCTCTCTATTGGCTCATCCGAAAGAATTTTACCCATGTGTAATATTCATGCTTAGTTACCATGGAAACTATCATTACAATAAAGTAAACAATCTATTTGTGCATTATTGTAGTCGTTGTCGTGGAGATTTGAAATAACCACTTTCATTGTTGAAACAATGTAATACATCCTTGGTATCACGTTTAACAAAAACATTATATAAAATTTCAAAGTCGCATATCTCCGTTACTATAGAACATACAGATGTGATTTTACACTCAATGTAATCATGTCGAAGCTCTCTATTGGCTCATCCGGAAAAAATTTACCCATTTGTAATATTCATGCTTAGTTACAATGGAAACTATCATAACAATAAAGTAAACAATCTATTTGTGCATGATTGTAGTCGTTGTCGTGGAGATTTGAAATAACCACTTTCATGGTTGAAACAAAGTAATACATCCTTGGTATCACGTTTTACAAAAACATTATATAAAATTTCAAACTCGCATATCTCCGTTGCTATAGAAGATACAGATGTGATTTTACACTCAATGTAATCAGGTCGAAGCTCTCTATTCACTCATCCGAAAGAATTTTCCCCATGTGTAATATTCATGCTTAGTTACCATGGAAACTATCATTACAATAAAGTAAACAATCTATTTGTGCATGATTGTAGTCGTCGTGGAGATTTGAAATAACCACTTTCATTGTTGAAACAATGTAATACATCCTTGGTATCACGTTTTACAAAAACATTATATAAAATTTCAAACTCGCATATCTCCGTAGCTATAGAAGATACAGATGTGATTTTACACTCAATGTAATCAGGTCGAAGCTCTCTATTGGCTCATCCGAAAGAATTTTACCCATGTGTAATATTCATGCTTAGTTACCATGGAAACTATCATTACAATAAAGTAAACAATCTATTTGTGCATGATTGTAGTCGTTGTCGTGGAGATTTGAAATAACCACTTTCATTGTTGAAACAATGTAATACATCCTTGGTATTACGTTTAACAAAAACATTATAAAAAATTTCAAACTCGCATATCTCCGTTACTATAGAACATACAGATGTGATTTTACACTCAATGTAATCAGGTCGAAGCTCTCTATTGGCTCATCCGGAAAAATTTTACCCATGTGTAATATTCATGCTTAGTTACCATGGAAACTATCATAACAATAAAGTAAACAATCTATTTGTGCATGATTGTAGTCGTTGTCGTGGAGATTTGAAATAACCACTTTCATTCTTGAAACAATGTAATACATCCTTGGTATCACGTTTAACAAAAACATTATATAAAATTTCAAACTCGCATATCTCCGTTACTATAGAACATACAGAAGCGATTTTACACTCAATGTAATCAGGTCAAAGCTCTCTATTGACTCATCCGAAAAAATTTTACCCATTCGTAATATTCATGCTTAGTTACCATGGAAACTATCATAACAATAAAGTAAACAATCTATTTGTGCATGATTGTAGTCGTTGTCGTGGAGATTTGAAATAACCACTTTCATTGTTGAAACAATGTAATACATCCTTGGAATCACGTTTGACAAGAACATTATATAAAATTTCAAACTCGCATATCTCCGTTACTATAGACGATACAGAAGTGATTTTACACTCAATGTAATCATGTCGAAGCTCTCTATTGGCTCATCCGGAAAAAAATTACCCATTTGTAATATTCATGTTTAGTTACCATGGAAACTATCATAACAATAAAGTAAACAATCTATTTGTGCATGATTGTAGTCGTTGTCGTGGAGATTTGAAATAACCACTTTCATTGTTGAAACAATGTAATACATCCTTGGTATCACGTTTTACAAAAACATTATATAAAATTTCAAACTCGCATATCTCCGTTGCTATAGAAGATACAGATGTGATTTTACACTCAATATAATCAGGTCGAAGCTCTCTATTGGCTCATCCGAAAGAATTTTACCCATGTGTAATATTCATGCTTAGTTACCATGGAAACTATCATTACAATAAAGTAAACAATCTATTTGTGCATTATTGTAGTCGTTGTCGTGGAGATTTGAAATAACCACTTTCATTGTTGAAACAATGTAATACATCCTTGGTATCACGTTTAACAAAAACATTATATAAAATTTCAAAGTCGCATATCTCCGTTACTATAGAACATACAGATGTGATTTTACACTCAATGTAATCATGTCGAAGCTCTCTATTGGCTCATCCGGAAAAAATTTACCCATTTGTAATATTCATGCTTAGTTACAATGGAAACTATCATAACAATAAAGTAAACAATCTATTTGTGCATGATTGTAGTCGTTGTCGTGGAGATTTGAAATAACCACTTTCATGGTTGAAACAAAGTAATACATCCTTGGTATCACGTTTTACAAAAACATTATATAAAATTTCAAACTCGCATATCTCCGTTGCTATAGAAGATACAGATGTGATTTTACACTCAATGTAATCAGGTCGAAGCTCTCTATTCACTCATCCGAAAGAATTTTCCCCATGTGTAATATTCATGCTTAGTTACCATGGAAACTATCATTACAATAAAGTAAACAATCTATTTGTGCATGATTGTAGTCGTCGTGGAGATTTGAAATAACCACTTTCATTGTTGAAACAATGTAATACATCCTTGGTATCACGTTTTACAAAAACATTATATAAAATTTCAAACTCGCATATCTCCGTAGCTATAGAAGATACAGATGTGATTTTACACTCAATGTAATCAGGTCGAAGCTCTCTATTGGCTCATCCGAAAGAATTTTACCCATGTGTAATATTCATGCTTAGTTACCATGGAAACTATCATTACAATAAAGTAAACAATCTATTTGTGCATGATTGTAGTCGTTGTCGTGGAGATTTGAAATAACCACTTTCATTGTTGAAACAATGTAATACATCCTTGGTATTACGTTTAACAAAAACATTATAAAAAATTTCAAACTCGCATATCTCCGTTACTATAGAACATACAGATGTGATTTTACACTCAATGTAATCAGGTCGAAGCTCTCTATTGGCTCATCCGGAAAAATTTTACCCATGTGTAATATTCATGCTTAGTTACCATGGAAACTATCATAACAATAAAGTAAACAATCTATTTGTGCATGATTGTAGTCGTTGTCGTGGAGATTTGAAATAACCACTTTCATTCTTGAAACAATGTAATACATCCTTGGTATCACGTTTAACAAAAACATTATATAAAATTTCAAACTCGCATATCTCCGTTACTATAGAACATACAGAAGCGATTTTACACTCAATGTAATCAGGTCGAAGCTCTCTATTGACTCATCCGAAAAAATTTTACCCATTCGTAATATTCATGCTTAGTTACCATGGAAACTATCATAACAATAAAGTAAACAATCTATTTGTGCATGATTGTAGTCGTTGTCGTGGAGATTTGAAATAACCACTTTTATTGTTGAAACAATGTAATACATCCTTGGAATCACGTTTGACAAGAACATTATATAAAATTTCAAACTCGCATATCTCCGTTACTATAGAAGATACAGAAGTGATTTTACACTCAATGTAATCATGTCGAAGCTCTCTATTGGCTCATCCGGAAAAAAATTACCCATTTGTAATATTCATGTTTAGTTACCATGGAAACTATCATAACAATAAAGTAAACAATCTATTTGTGCATGATTGTAGTCGTTGTCGTGGAGATTTGAAATAACCACTTTCATTGTTGAAACAATGTAATACATCTTTGGTATCACGTTTTACAAAAACATTATATAAAATTTCAAACTCGCATATCTCCGTTGCTATAGAAGATACAGATGTGATTTTACACTCAATATAATCAGGTCGAAGCTCTCTATTGGCTCATCCGAAAGAATTTTACCCATGTGTAATATTCATGCTTAGTTACCATGGAAACTATCATAACAATAAAGTAAACAATCTATTTGTGCATGATTGTAGTCGTTGTCGTGGAGATTTGAAATAACCACTTTCATTGTTGAAACAATGTAATACATCCTTGGTATCACGTTTTACAAAAACATTATATAAAATTTCAAACTCGCATATCTCCGTTGCTATAGAAGATACAGATGTGATTTTACACTCAATGTAATCAGGTCGAAGCTCTCTATTGGCTCATCCGAAAGAATTTTCCCCATGTGTAATATTCATGCTTAGTTACCATGGAAACTATCATTACAATAAAGTAAACAATCTATTTGTGCATGATTGTAGTCGTCGTGGAGATTTGAAATAACCACTTTCATTGTTGAAACAATGTAATACATCCTTGGTATCACGTTTTACAAAAACATTATGTAAAATTTCAAACTCGCATATCTCCGTAGCTATAGAAGATACAGATGTGATTTTACACTCAATGTAATCAGGTCGAAGCTCTCTATTGGCTCATCCGAAAGAATTTTACCCATGTGTAATATTCATGCTTAGTTACCATGGAAACTATCATTACAATAAAGTAAACAATCTATTTGTGCATGATTGTAGTCGTTGTCGTGGAGATTTGAAATAACCACTTTCATTGTTGAAACAATGTAATACATCCTTGGTATTACGTTTAACAAAAACATTATAAAAAATTTCAAACTCGCATATCTCCGTTACTATAGAAGATACAGAAGTGATTTTACACTCAATGTAATCAGGTCGAAGCTCTCTATTGGCTCATCCGGAAAAATTTTACCCATGTGTAATATTCATGCTTAGTTACCATGGAAACTATCATAACAATAAAGTAAACAATCTATTTGTGCATGATTGTAGTCGTTGTCGTGGAGATTTGAAATAACCACTTTCATTCTTGAAACAATGTAATACATCCTTGGTATCACGTTTAACAAAAACATTATATAAAATTTCAAACTCGCATATCTCCGTTACTATAGAACATACAGAAGCGATTTTACACTCAATGTAATCAGGTCGAAGCTCTCTATTGACTCATCCGAAAAAATTTTACCCATTCGTAATATTCATGCTTAGTTACCATGGAAACTATCATAACAATAAAGTAAACAATCTATTTGTGCATGATTGTAGTCGTTGTCGTGGAGATTTGAAATAACCACTTTCATTGTTGAAACAATGTAATACATCCTTGGTATCACGTTTTACAAAAACATTATATAAAATTTCAAACTCGCATATCTCCGTTGCTATAGAAGATACAGATGTGATTTTACACTCAATGTAATCAGGTCGAAGCTCTCTATTGGCTCATCCGAAAGAATTTTACCCATGTGTAATATTCATGCTTAGTTACCATGGAAACTATCATTACAATAAAGTAAACAATCTATTTGTGCATGATTGTAGTCGTTGTCGTGGAGATTTGAAATAACCACTTTCATTGTTGAAACAATGTAATACATCCTTGGTATCACGTTTGACAAGAACATTATATAAAATTTCAAACTCGCATATCTCCGTTACTATAGAAGATACAGATGTGATTTTACACTCAATGTAATCATGTCGAAGCTCTCTATTGGCTCATCCGGAAAAAAATTACCCATTTGTAATATTCATGTTTAGTTACCATGGAAACTATCATAACAATAAAGTAAACAATCTATTTGTGCATGATTGTAGTCGTTGTCGTGGAGATTTGAAATAACCACTTTCATTGTTGAAACAATGTAATACATCCTTGGTATCACGTTTTACAAAAACATTATATAAAATTTCAAACTCGCATATCTCCGTTGCTATAGAAGATACAGATGTGATTTTACACTCAATATAATCAGGTCGAAGCTCTCTATTGGCTCATCCGAAAGAATTTTACCCATGTGTAATATTCATGCTTAGTTACCATGGAAACTATCATAACAATAAAGTAAACAATCTATTTGTGCATGATTGTAGTCGTTGTCGTGGAGATTTGAAATAACCACTTTCATTCTTGAAACAATGTAATACATCCTTGGTATCACGTTTTACAAAAACATTATATAAAATTTCAAACTCGCATATCTCCGTTGCTATAGAAGATACAGATGTGATTTTACACTCAATGTAATCAGGTCGAAGCTCTCTATTGGCTCATCCGAAAGAATTTTACCCATGTGTAATATGCATGCTTAGTTACCATGGAAACTATCATTACAATAAAGTAAACAATCTATTTGTGCATTATTGTAGTCGTTGTCGTGGAGATTTGAAATAACCACTTTCATTGTTGAAACAATGTAATACATCCTTGGTATCACGTTTAACAAAAACATTATATAAAATTTCAAACTCGCATATCTCCGTTACTATAGAACATACAGATGTGATTTTACACTCAATGTAATCATGTCGAAGCTCTCTATTGGCTCATCCGGAAAAAATTTACCCATTTGTATAATTCATGCTTAGTTACAATGGAAACTATCATAACAATAAAGTAAACAATCTATTTGGGCATGATTGTAGTCGTTGTCGTGGAGATTTGAAATAACCACTTTCATGGTTGAAACAAAGTAATACATCCTTGGTATCACGTTTTACAAAAACATTATATAAAATTTCAAACTCGCATATCTCCGTTGCTATAGAAGATACAGATGTGATTTTACACTCAATGTAATCAGGTCGAAGCTCTCTATTGGCTCATCCGAAAGAATTTTCCCCATGTGTAATATTCATTCTTAGTTACCATGGAAACTATCATTACAATAAAGTAAACAATCTATTTGTGCATGATTGTAGTCGTCGTGGAGATTTGAAATAACCACTTTCATTGTTGAAACAATGTAATACATCCTTGGTATCACGTTTTACAAAAACATTATATAAAATTTCAAACTCGCTTATCTCCGTAGCTATAGAAGATACAGATGTGATTTTACACTCAATGTAATCAGGTCGAAGCTCTCTATTGGCTCATTCGAAAGAATTTTACCCATGTGTAATATTCATGCTTAGTTACCATGGAAACTATCATTACAATAAAGTAAACAATCTATTTGTGCATGATTGTAGTCGTTGTCGTGGAGATTTGAAATAACCACTTTCATTGTTGAAACAATGTAATACATCCTTGGTATCACGTTTAACAAAAACATTATATAAAATTTCAAACTCGCATATCTCCGTTACTATAGAACATACAGAAGCGATTTTACACTCAATGTAATCAGGTCGAAGCTCTCTATTGGCTCATCCGAAAAAATTTTACCCATTCGTAATATTCATGCTTAGTTACCAAGGAAACTATCATAACAATAAAGTAAACAATCTATTTGTGCATGATTGTAGTCGTTGTCGTGGAGATTTGAAATAACCACTTTCATTGTTGAAACAATGTAATACATCCTTGGAATCACGTTTTACAAAAACATTATATAAAATTTCAAACTCGCATATCTCCGTTACTATAGAAGATACAGTAGCGATTTTACACTCAATGTAATCAGGTCGAAGCTCTCTATTGGCTCATCCGAAAGAATTTTACCCATGTGTAATATTCATGCTTAGTTACCATGGAAACTATCATTACAATAAAGTAAACAATCTATTTGTGCATTATTGTAGTCGTTGTCGTGGAGATTTGAAATAACCTCTTTCATTGTTGAAAAAATGTAATACATCCTTGGTATCACGTTTAACAAAAACATTATATAAAATTTCAAACTCGCATATCTCCGTTACTATAGAACATACAGATGTGATTTTACACTCAATGTAATCATGTCGAAGCTCTCTATTGGCTCATCCGGAAAAAATTTACCCATTTGTAATATTCATGCTTAGTTACAATGGAAACTATCATAACAATAAAGTAAACAATCTATTTGGTCATGATTGTAGTCGTTGTCGTGGAGATTTGAAATAACCACTTTCATTGTTGAAACAATGTAATACATCCTTGGTATCACGTTTTACAAAAACATTACATAAAATTTCAAACTCGCATATCTCCGTTGCTATAGAAGATACAGATGTGATTTTACACTCAATGTAATCAGGTCGAAGCTCTCTATTGGCTCATCCGAAAGAATTTTCCCCATGTGTAATATTCATGCTTAGTTACCATGGAAACTATCATTACAATAAAGTAAACAATCTATTTGTGCATGATTGTAGTCGTTGTCGTGGAGATTTGAAATAACCACTTTCATTGTTGAAACAATGTAATACATCCTTGGTATCACGTTTGACAAGAACATTATATAAAATTTCAAACTCGCATATCTCCGTTACTATAGAAGATACAGATGTGATTTTTCACTCAATGTAATCATGTCGAAGCTCTCTATTGGCTCATCCGGAAAAAAATTACCCATTTGTAATATTCATGTTTAGATACCATGGAAACTATCATAACAATAAAGTAAACAATCTATTTGTGCATGATTGTAGTCGTTGTCGTGGAGATTTGAAATAACCACTTTCATTGTTGAAACAATGTAATACATCCTTGGTATCACGTTTTACAAAAACATTATATAAAATTTCAAACTCGCATATCTCCGTTGCTATAGAAGATACAGATGTGATTTTACACTCAATATAATCAGGTCGAAGCTCTCTATTGGCTCATCCGAAAGAATTTTACCCATGTGTAATATTCATGCTTAGTTACCATGGAAACTATCATAACAATAAAGTAAACAATCTATTTGTGCATGATTGTAGTCGTTGTCGTGGAGATTTGAAATAACCACTTTCATTCTTGAAACAATGTAATACATCCTTGGTATCACGTTTTACAAAAACATTATATAAAATTTCAAACTCGCATATCTCCGTTGCTATAGAAGATACAGATGTGATTTTACACTCAATGTAATCAGGTCGAAGCTCTCTATTGGCTCATCCGAAAGAATTTTACCCATGTGTAATATTCATGCTTAGTTACCATGGAAACTATCATTACAATAAAGTAAACAATCTATTTGTGCATGATTGTAGTCGTTGTCGTGGAGATTTGAAATAACCACTTTCATTGTTGAAACAATGTAATACATCCTTGGTATCACGTTTGACAAGAACATTATATAAAATTTCAAACTCGCATATCTCCGTTACTATAGAAGATACAGATGTGATTTTACACTCAATGTAATCATGTCGAAGCTCTCTATTGGCTCATCCGGAAAAAAATTACCCATTTGTAATATTCATGTTTAGTTACCATGGAAACTATCATAACAATAAAGTAAACAATCTATTTGTGCATGATTGTAGTCGTTGTCGTGGAGATTTGAAATAACCACTTTCATTGTTGAAACAATGTAATACATCCTTGGTATCACGTTTTACAAAAACATTATATAAAATTTCAAACTCGCATATCTCCGTTGCTATAGAAGATACAGATGTGATTTTACACTCAATATAATCAGGTCGAAGCTCTCTATTGGCTCATCCGAAAGAATTTTACCCATGTGTAATATTCATGCTTAGTTACCATGGAAACTATCATAACAATAAAGTAAACAATCTATTTGTGCATGATTGTAGTCGTTGTCGTGGAGATTTGAAATAACCACTTTCATTCTTGAAACAATGTAATACATCCTTGGTATCACGTTTTACAAAAACATTATATAAAATTTCAAACTCGCATATCTCCGTTGCTATAGAAGATACAGATGTGATTTTACACTCAATGTAATCAGGTCGAAGCTCTCTATTGGCTCATCCGAAAGAATTTTACCCATGTGTAATATGCATGCTTAGTTACCATGGAAACTATCATTACAATAAAGTAAACAATCTATTTGTGCATTATTGTAGTCGTTGTCGTGGAGATTTGAAATAACCACTTTCATTGTTGAAACAATGTAATACATCCTTGGTATCACGTTTAACAAAAACATTATATAAAATTTCAAACTCGCATATCTCCGTTACTATAGAACATACAGATGTGATTTTACACTCAATGTAATCATGTCGAAGCTCTCTATTGGCTCATCCGGAAAAAATTTACCCATTTGTATAATTCATGCTTAGTTACAATGGAAACTATCATAACAATAAAGTAAACAATCTATTTGGGCATGATTGTAGTCGTTGTCGTGGAGATTTGAAATAACCACTTTCATGGTTGAAACAAAGTAATACATCCTTGGTATCACGTTTTACAAAAACATTATATAAAATTTCAAACTCGCATATCTCCGTTGCTATAGAAGATACAGATGTGATTTTACACTCAATGTAATCAGGTCGAAGCTCTCTATTGGCTCATCCGAAAGAATTTTCCCCATGTGTAATATTCATTCTTAGTTACCATGGAAACTATCATTACAATAAAGTAAACAATCTATTTGTGCATGATTGTAGTCGTCGTGGAGATTTGAAATAACCACTTTCATTGTTGAAACAATGTAATACATCCTTGGTATCACGTTTTACAAAAACATTATATAAAATTTCAAACTCGCTTATCTCCGTAGCTATAGAAGATACAGATGTGATTTTACACTCAATGTAATCAGGTCGAAGCTCTCTATTGGCTCATTCGAAAGAATTTTACCCATGTGTAATATTCATGCTTAGTTACCATGGAAACTATCATTACAATAAAGTAAACAATCTATTTGTGCATGATTGTAGTCGTTGTCGTGGAGATTTGAAATAACCACTTTCATTGTTGAAACAATGTAATACATCCTTGGTATCACGTTTAACAAAAACATTATATAAAATTTCAAACTCGCATATCTCCGTTACTATAGAACATACAGAAGCGATTTTACACTCAATGTAATCAGGTCGAAGCTCTCTATTGGCTCATCCGAAAAAATTTTACCCATTCGTAATATTCATGCTTAGTTACCAAGGAAACTATCATAACAATAAAGTAAACAATCTATTTGTGCATGATTGTAGTCGTTGTCGTGGAGATTTGAAATAACCACTTTCATTGTTGAAACAATGTAATACATCCTTGGAATCACGTTTTACAAAAACATTATATAAAATTTCAAACTCGCATATCTCCGTTACTATAGAAGATACAGTAGCGATTTTACACTCAATGTAATCAGGTCGAAGCTCTCTATTGGCTCATCCGAAAGAATTTTACCCATGTGTAATA
Organism: Lepisma saccharinum; assembly: GCF_977018435.1. NCBI lineage: Eukaryota > Metazoa > Arthropoda > Insecta > Zygentoma > Lepismatidae > Lepisma > Lepisma saccharinum. The sequence continues at coordinate 75,064,788 of NC_139244.1, forward strand.
TTCATGCTTAGTTACCATGGAAACTATCATTACAATAAAGTAAACAATCTATTTGTGCATTATTGTAGTCGTTGTCGTGGAGATTTGAAATAACCTCTTTCATTGTTAAAAAAATGTAATACATCCTTGGTATCACGTTTAACAAAAACATTATATAAAATTTCAAACTCGCATATCTCCGTTACTATAGAACATACAGATGTGATTTTACACTCAATGTAATCATGTCGAAGCTCTCTATTGGCTCATCCGGAAAAAATTTACCCATTTGTAATATTCATGCTTAGTTACAATGGAAACTATCATAACAATAAAGTAAACAATCTATTTGGTCATGATTGTAGTCGTTGTCGTGGAGATTTGAAATAACCACTTTCATTGTTGAAACAATGTAATACATCCTTGGTATCACGTTTTACAAAAACATTACATAAAATTTCAAACTCGCATATCTCCGTTGCTATAGAAGATACAGATGTGATTTTACACTCAATGTAATCAGGTCGAAGCTCTCTATTGGCTCATCCGAAAGAATTTTCCCCATGTGTAATATTCATGCTTAGTTACCATGGAAACTATCATTACAATAAAGTAAACAATCTATTTGTGCATGATTGTAGTCGTTGTCGTGGAGATTTGAAATAACCACTTTCATTGTTGAAACAATGTAATACATCCTTGGTATCACGTTTGACAAGAACATTATATAAAATTTCAAACTCGCATATCTCCGTTACTATAGAAGATACAGATGTGATTTTTCACTCAATGTAATCGTGTCGAAGCTCTCTATTGGCTCATCCGGAAAAAAATTACCCATTTGTAATATTCATGTTTAGATACCATGGAAACTATCATAACAATAAAGTAAACAATCTATTTGTGCATGATTGTAGTCGTTGTCGTGGAGATTTGAAATAACCACTTTCATTGTTGAAACAATGTAATACATCCTTGGTATCACGTTTTACAAAAACATTATATAAAATTTCAAACTCGCATATCTCCGTTGCTATAGAAGATACAGATGTGATTTTACACTCAATATAATCAGGTCGAAGCTCTCTATTGGCTCATCCGAAAGAATTTTACCCATGTGTAATATTCATGCTTAGTTACCATGGAAACTATCATAACAATAAAGTAAACAATCTATTTGTGCATGATTGTAGTCGTTGTCGTGGAGATTTGAAATAACCACTTTCATTCTTGAAACAATGTAATACATCCTTGGTATCACGTTTTACAAAAACATTATATAAAATTTCAAACTCGCATATCTCCGTTGCTATAGAAGATACAGATGTGATTTTACACTCAATGTAATCAGGTCGAAGCTCTCTATTGGCTCATCCGAAAGAATTTTACCCATGTGTAATATTCATGCTTAGTTACCATGGAAACTATCATTACAATAAAGTAAACAATCTATTTGTGCATTATTGTAGTCGTTGTCGTGGAGATTTGAAATAACCACTTTCATTGTTGAAACAATGTAATACATCCTTGGTATCACGTTTAACAAAAACATTATATAAAATTTCAAACTCGCATATCTCCGTTACTATAGAACATACAGATGTGATTTTACACTCAATGTAATCATGTCGAAGCTCTCTATTGGCTCATCCGGAAAAAAATTACCCATTTGTAATATTCATGCTTAGTTACAATGGAAACTATCATAACAATAAAGTAAACAATCTATTTGTGCATGATTGTAGTCGTTGTCGTGGAGATTTGAAATAACCACTTTCATGGTTGAAACAAAGTAATACATCCTTGGTATCACGTTTTACAAAAACATTATATAAAATTTCAAACTCGCATATCTCCGTTGCTATAGAAGATACAGATGTGATTTTACACTCAATGTAATCAGGTCGAAGCTCTCTATTGGCTCATCCGAAAGAATTTTCCCCATGTGTAATATTCATGCTTAGTTACCATGGAAACTATCATTACAATAAAGTAAACAATCTATTTGTGCATGATTGTAGTCGTCGTGGAGATTTGAAATAACCACTTTCATTGTTGAAACAATGTAATACATCCTTGGTATCACGTTTTACAAAAACATTATATAAAATTTCAAACTCGCTTATCTCCGTAGCTATAGAAGATACAGATGTGATTTTACACTCAATGTAATCAGGTCGAAGCTCTCTATTGGCTCATTCGAAAGAATTTTCCCCATGTGTAATATTCATGCTTAGTTACCATGGAAACTATCATTACAATAAAGTAAACAATCTATTTGTGCATGATTGTAGTCGTTGTCGTGGAGATTTGAAATAACCACTTTCATTGTTGAAACAATGTAATACATCCTTGGTATCACGTTTAACAAAAACATTATATAAAATTTCAAACTCGCATATCTCCGTTACTATAGAACATACAGAAGCGATTTTACACTCAATGTAATCAGGTCGAAGCTCTCTATTGGCTCATCCGAAAGAATTTTACCCATGTGTAATATTCATGCTTAGTTACCATGGAAACTATCATAACAATAAAGTAAACAATCTATTTGTGCATTATTGTAGTCGTTGTCGTGGAGATTTGAAATAACCACTTTCATTGTTGAAAAAATGTAATACATCCTTGGTATCACGTTTTACAAAAACATTATATAAAATTTCAAACTCGCATATCTCCGTTACTATAGAACATACAGATGTGATTTTACACTCAATGTAATCATGTCGAAGCTCTCTATTGGCTCATCCGGAAAAAATTTACCCATTTGTAATATTCATGCTTAGTTACAATGGAAACTATAATAACAATAAAGTAAACAATCTATTTGTGCATGATTGTAGTCGTTGTCGTGGAGATTTGAAATAACCACTTTCATTGTTGAAACAATGTAATACATCCTTGGTATCACGTTTTACAAAAACATTATATAAAATTTCAAACTCGCATATCTCCGTTGCTATAGAAGATACAGATGTGATTTTACACTCAATGTAATCAGGTCGAAGCTCTCTATTGGCTCATCCGAAAGAATTTTCCCCATGTGTAATATTCATGCTTAGTTACCATGGAAACTATCATTACAATAAAGTAAACAATCTATTTGTGCATGATTGTAGTCGTTGTCGTGGAGATTTGAAATAACCACTTTCATTGTTGAAACAATGTAATACATCCTTGGTATCACGTTTGACAAGAACATTATATAAAATTTCAAACTCGCATATCTCCGTTGCTATAGAAGATACAGATGTGATTTTACACTCAATATAATCAGGTCGAAGCTCTCTATTGGCTCATCGGAAAGAATTTTACCCATGTGTAATATTCATGCTTAGTTACCATGGAAACTATCATAACAATAAAGTAAACAATCTATTTGTGCATGATTGTAGTCGTTGTCGTGGAGATTTGAAATAACCACTTTCATTCTTGAAACAATGTAATACATCCTTGGTATCAAGTTTTACAAAAACATTATATAAAATTTCAAACTCGCATATCTCCGTAGCTATAGAAGATACAGATGTGATTTTACACTCAATGTAATCAGGTCGAAGCTCTCTATTGGCTCATCCGAAAGAATTTTACCCATGTGTAATATTCATGCTTAGTTACCATGGAAACTATCATTACAATAAAGTAAACAATCTATTTGTGCATTATTGTAGTCGTTGTCGTGGAGATTTGAAATAACCACTTTCATTGTTGAAACAATGTAATACATCCTTGGTATCACGTTTTACAAAAACATTATATAAAATTTCAAACTCGCATATCTCCGTTGCTATAGAAGATACAGATGTGATTTTACACTCAATGTAATCAGGTCGAAGCTCTCTATTGGCTCATCCAAAAGAATTTTCCCCATGTGTAATATTCATGCTTAGTTACCATGGAAACTATCATTACAATAAAGTAAACAATCTATTTGTGCATGATTGTAGTCGTCGTGGAGATTTGAAATAACCACTTTCATTGTTGAAACAATGTAATACATCCTTGGTATCACGTTTTACAAAAACATTATATAAAATTTCAAACTCGCTTATCTCCGTAGCTATAGAAGATACAGATGTGATTTTACACTCAATGTAATCAGGTCGAAGCTCTCTATTGGCTCATCCGAAAGAATTTTACCCATGTGTAATATTCATGCTTAGTTACCATGGAAACTATCATTACAATAAAGTAAACAATCTATTTGTGCATGATTGTAGTCGTTGTCGTGGAGATTTGAAATAACCACTTTCATTGTTGAAACAATGTAATACATCCTTGGTATCACGTTTAACAAAAACATTATATAAAATTTCAAACTCGCATATCTCCGTTACTATAGAACATACAGAAGCGATTTTACACTCAATGTAATCAGGTCGAAGCTCTCTATTGGCTCATCCGAAAAAATTTTACCCATTCGTAATATTCATGCTTAGTTACCATGGAAACTATCATAACAATAAAGTAAACAATCTATTTGTGCATGATTGTAGTCGTTGTCGTGGAGATTTGAAATAACCACTTTCATTGTTGAAACAATGTAATACATCCTTGGTATCACGTTTTACAAAAACATTATATAAAATTTCAAACTCGCATATCTCCGTTGCTATAGAAGATACAGATGTGATTTTACACTCAATATAATCAGGTCGAAGCTCTCTATTGGCTCATCCGAAAGAATTTTACCCATGTGTAATATTCATGCTTAGTTACCATGGAAACTATCATAACAATAAAGTAAACAATCTATTTGTGCATTATTGTAGTCGTTGTCGTGGAGATTTGAAATAACCACTTTCATTCTTGAAACAATGTAATACATCCTTGGTATCACGTTTTACAAAAACATTATATAAAATTTCAAACTCGCATATCTCCGTTGCTATAGAAGATACAGATGTGATTTTACACTCAATGTAATCAGGTCGAAGCTCTCTATTGGCTCATCCGAAAGAATTTTACCCATGTGTAATATTCATGCTTAGTTACCATGGAAACTATCATTACAATAAAGTAAACAATCTATTTGTGCATGATTGTAGTCGTTGTCGTGGAGATTTGAAATAACCACTTTCATTGTTGAAACAATGTAATACATCCTTGGTATCACGTTTAACAAAAACATTATATAAAATTTCAAACTCGCATATCTCCGTTACTATAGAACATACAGAAGCGATTTTACACTCAATGTAATCAGGTCGAAGCTCTCTATTGGCTCATCCGAAAAAATTTTACCCATTCGTAATATTCATGCTTAGTTACCAAGGAAACTATCATAACAATAAAGTAAAAAATCTATTTGTGCATGATTGTAGTCGTTGTCGTGGAGATTTGAAATAACCACTTTCATTGTTGAAACAATGTAATACATCCTTGGAATCACGTTTTACAAAAACATTATATAAAATTTCAAACTCGCATATCTCCGTTACTATAGAAGATACAGTAGCGATTTTACACTCAATGTAATCAGGTCGAAGCTCTCTATTGGCTCATCCGAAAGAATTTTACCCATGTGTAATATTCATGCTTAGTTACCATGGAAACTATCATTACAATAAAGTAAACAATCTATTTGTGCATTATTGTAGTCGTTGTCGTGGAGATTTGAAATAACCACTTTCATTGTTGAAAAAATGTAATACATCCTTGGTATCACGTTTAACAAAAACATTATATAAAATTTCAAATTCGCATATCTCCGTTACTATAGAACATACAGATGTGATTTTACACTCAATGTAATCATGTCGAAGCTCTCTATTGGCTCATCCGAAAGAATTTTCCCCATGTGTAATATTCATGCTTAGTTACCATGGAAACTATCATTACAATAAAGTAAACAATCTATTTGTGCATGATTGTAGTCGTTGTCGTGGAGATTTGAAATAACCACTTTCATTGTTGAAACAATGTAATACATCCTTGGTATCACGTTTTACAAAAACATTATATAAAATTTCAAACTCGCATATCTCCGTTGCTATAGAAGATACAGATGTGATTTTACACTCAATGTAATCAGGTCGAAGCTCTCTATTGGCTCATCCGAAAGAATTTTCCCCATGTGTAATATTCATGCTTAGTTACCATGGAAACTATCATTACAATAAAGTAAACAATCTATTTGTGCATGATTGTAGTCGTTGTCGTGGAGATTTGAAATAACCACTTTCATTGTTGAAACAATGTAATACATCCTTGGTATCACGTTTGACAAGAACATTATATAAAATTTCAAACTCGCATATCTCCGTTACTATAGAAGATACAGATGTGATTTTACACTCAATGTAATCATGTCGAAGCTCTCTATTGGCTCATCCGGAAAAAAATTACCCATTTGTAATATTCATGTTTAGTTACCATGGAAACTATCATAACAATAAAGTAAACAATCTATTTGTGCATGATTGTAGTCGTTGTCGTGGAGATTTGAAATAACCACTTTCATTGTTGAAACAATGTAATACATCCTTGGTATCACGTTTTTCAAAAACATTATATAAAATTTCAAACTCGCATATCTCCGTTGCTATAGAAGATACAGATGTGATTTTACACTCAATATAATCAGGTCGAAGCTCTCTATTGGCTCATCGGAAAGAATTTTACCCATGTGTAATATTCATGCTTAGTTACCATGGAAACTATCATAACAATAAAGTAAACAATCTATTTGTGCATGATTGTAGTCGTTGTCGTGGAGATTTGAAATAACCACTTTCATTCTTGAAACAATGTAATACATCCTTGGTATCAAGTTTTACAAAAACATTATATAAAATTTCAAACTCGCATATCTCCGTTGCTATAGAAGATACAGATGTGATTTTACACTCAATGTAATCAGGTCGAAGCTCTCTATTGGCTCATCCGAAAGAATTTTACCCATGTGTAATATTCATGCTTAGTTACCATGGAAACTATCATTACAATAAAGTAAACAATCTATTTGTGCATTATTGTAGTCGTTGTCGTGGAGATTTGAAATAACCACTTTCATTGTTGAAACAATGTAATACATCCTTGGTATCACGTTTTACAAAAACATTATATAAAATTTCAAACTCGCATATCTCCGTTGCTATAGAAGATACAGATGTGATTTTACACTCAATGTAATCAGGTCGAAGCTCTCTATTGGCTCATCCAAAAGAATTTTCCCCATGTGTAATATTCATGCTTAGTTACCATGGAAACTATCATTACAATAAAGTAAACAATATATTTGTGCATGATTGTAGTCGTCGTGGAGATTTGAAATAACCACTTTCATTGTTGAAACAATGTAATACATCCTTGGTATCACGTTTTACAAAAACATTATATAAAATTTCAAACTCGCTTATCTCCGTAGCTATAGAAGATACAGATGTGATTTTACACTCAATGTAATCAGGTCGAAGCTCTCTATTGGCTCATCCGAAAGAATTTTACCCATGTGTAATATTCATGCTTAGTTACCATGGAAACTATCATTACAATAAAGTAAACAATCTATTTGTGCATGATTGTAGTCGTTGTCGTGGAGATTTGAAATAACCACTTTCATTGTTGAAACAATGTAATACATCCTTGGTATCACGTTTAACAAAAACATTATATAAAATTTCAAACTCGCATATCTCCGTTACTATAGAACATACAGAAGGGATTTTACACTCAATGTAATCAGGTCGAAGCTCTCTATTGGCTCATCCGAAAAAATTTTACCCATTCGTAATATTCATGCTTAGTTACCATGGAAACTATCATAACAATAAAGTAAACAATCTATTTGTGCATGATTGTAGTCGTTGTCGTGGAGATTTGAAATAACCACTTTCATTGTTGAAACAATGTAATACATCCTTGGAATCACGTTTGACAAGAACATTATATAAAATTTCAAACTCGCATATCTCCGTTACTATAGAAGATACAGAAGTGATTTTACACTCAATGTAATCATGTCGAAGCTCTCTATTGGCTCATCCGGAAAAAAATTACCCATTTGTAATATTCATGTTTAGTTACCATGGAAACTATCATAACAATAAAGTAAACAATCTATTTGTGCATGATTGTAGTCGTTGTCGTGGAGATTTGAAATAACCACTTTCATTGTTGAAACAATGTAATACATCCTTGGTATCACGTTTTACAAAAACATTATATAAAATTTCAAACTCGCATATCTCCGTTGCTATAGAAGATACAGATGTGATTTTACACTCAATATAATCAGGTGGAAGCTCTCTATTGGCTCATCCGAAAGAATTTTACCCATGTGTAATATTCATGCTTAGTTACCATGGAAACTATCATAACAATAAAGTAAACAATCTATTTGTGCATGATTGTAGTCGTTGTCGTGGAGATTTGAAATAACCACTTTCATTCTTGAAACAATGTAATACATCCTTGGTATCACGTTTTACAAAAACATTATATAAAATTTCAAACTCGCATATCTCCGTTGCTATAGAAGATACAGATGTGATTTTACACTCAATATAATCAGGTCGAAGCTCTCTATTGGCTCATCCGAAAAAATTTTACCCATTCGTAATATTCATGCTTAGTTACCAAGGAAACTATCATAACAATAAAGTAAACAATCTATTTGTGCATGATTGTAGTCGTTGTCGTGGAGATTTGAAATAACCACTTTCATTGTTGAAACAATGTAATACATCCTTGGAATCACGTTTTACAAAAACATTATATAAAATTTCAAACTCGCATATCTCCGTTACTATAGAAGATACAGTAGCGATTTTACACTCAATGTAATCAGGTCGAAGCTCTCTATTGGCTCATCCGAAAGAATTTTACCCATGTGTAATATTCATGCTTAGTTACCATGGAAACTATCATTACAATAAAGTAAACAATCTATTTGTGCATTATTGTAGTCGTTGTCGTGGAGATTTGAAATAACCACTTTCATTGTTGAAAAAATGTAATACATCCTTGGTATCACGTTTAACAAAAACATTATATAAAATTTCAAATTCGCATATCTCCGTTACTATAGAACATACAGATGTGATTTTACACTCAATGTAATCAGGTCGAAGCTCTCTATTGGCTCATCCGAAAGAATTTTCCCCATGTGTAATATTCATGCTTAGTTACCATGGAAACTATCATTACAATAAAGTAAACAATCTATTTGTGCATGATTGTAGTCGTTGTCGTGGAGATTTGAAATAACCACTTTCATTGTTGAAACAATGTAATACATCCTTGGTATCACGTTTGACAAGAACATTATATAAAATTTCAAACTCGCATATCTCCGTTACTATAGAAGATACAGATGTGATTTTACACTCAATGTAATCATGTCGAAGCTCTCTATTGTCTCATCCGGAAAAAAATTACCCATTTGTAATATTCATGTTTAGTTACCATGGAAACTATCATAACAATAAAGTAAACAATCTATTTGTGCATGATTGTAGTCGTTGTCGTGGAGATTTGAAATAACCACTTTCATTGTTGAAACAATGTAATACATCCTTGGTATCACGTTTTACAAAAACATTATATAAAATTTCAAACTCGCATATCTCCGTTGCTATAGAAGATACAGATGTGATTTTACACTCAATATAATCAGGTCGAAGCTCTCTATTGGCTCATCGGAAAGAATTTTACCCATGTGTAATATTCATGCTTAGTTACCATGGAAACTATCATAACAATAAAGTAAACAATCTATTTGTGCATGATTGTAGTCGTTGTCGTGGAGATTTGAAATAACCACTTTCATTGTTGAAACTATGAAATACATCCTTGGTATCACGTTTTACAAAAACATTATATAAAATTTCAAACTCGCATATCTCCGTTACTATAGAAGATACAGTAGCGATTTTACACTCAATGTAATCAGGTCGAAGCTCTCTATTGGCTCATCCGAAAGAATTTTACCCATGTGTAATATTCATGCTTAGTTACCATGGAAACTATCATTACAATAAAGTAAACAATCTATTTGTGCATTATTGTAGTCGTTGTCGTGGAGATTTGAAATAACCACTTTCATTGTTGAAAAAATGTAATACATCCTTGGTATCACGTTTAACAAAAACATTATATAAAATTTCAAATTCGCATATCTCCGTTACTATAGAACATACAGATGTGATTTTACACTCAATGTAATCAGGTCGAAGCTCTCTATTGGCTCATCCGAAAGAATTTTCCCCATGTGTAATATTCATGCTTAGTTACCATGGAAACTATCATTACAATAAAGTAAACAATCTATTTGTGCATGATTGTAGTCGTTGTCGTGGAGATTTGAAATAACCACTTTCATTGTTGAAACAATGTAATACATCCTTGGTATCACGTTTGACAAGAACATTATATAAAATTTCAAACTCGCATATCTCCGTTACTATAGAAGATACAGATGTGATTTTACACTCAATGTAATCATGTCGAAGCTCTCTATTGGCTCATCCGGAAAAAAATTACCCATTTGTAATATTCATGTTTAGTTACCATGGAAACTATCATAACAATAAAGTAAACAATCTATTTGTGCATGATTGTAGTCGTTGTCGTGGAGATTTGAAATAACCACTTTCATTGTTGAAACAATGTAATACATCCTTGGTATCACGTTTTACAAAAACATTATATAAAATTTCAAACTCGCATATCTCCGTTGCTATAGAAGATACAGATGTGATTTTACACTCAATATAATCAGGTCGAAGCTCTCTATTGGCTCATCGGAAAGAATTTTACCCATGTGTAATATTCATGCTTAGTTACCATGGAAACTATCATAACAATAAAGTAAACAATCTATTTGTGCATGATTGTAGTCGTTGTCGTGGAGATTTGAAATAACCACTTTCATTCCTGAAACAATGTAATACATCCTTGGTATCAAGTTTTACAAAAACATTATATAAAATTTCAAACTCGCATATCTCCGTTGCTATAGAAGATACAGATGTGATTTTACACTCAATGTAATCAGGTCGAAGCTCTCTATTGGCTCATCCGAAAGAATTTTACCCATGTGTAATATTCATGCTTAGTTACCATGGAAACTATCATTACAATAAAGTAAACAATCTATTTGTGCATTATTGTAGTCGTTGTCGTGGAGATTTGAAATAACCACTTTCATTGTTGAAACAATGTAATACATCCTTGGTATCACGTTTTACAAAAACATTATATAAAATTTCAAACTCGCATATCTCCGTTGCTATAGAAGATACAGATGTGATTTTACACTCAATGTAATCAGGTCGAAGCTCTCTATTGGCTCATCCGAAAGAATTTTCCCCATGTGTAATATTCATGCTTAGTTACCATGGAAACTATCATTACAATAAAGTAAACAATCTATTTGTGCATGATTGTAGTCGTCGTGGAGATTTGAAATAACCACTTTCATTGTTGAAACAATGTAATACATCCTTGGTATCACGTTTTACAAAAACATTATATAAAATTTCAAACTCGCATATCTCCGTTGCTATAGAAGATACAGATGTGATTTTACACTCAATGTAATCATGTCGAAGCTCTCTATTGGCTCATCCGGAAAAAAATTACCCATTTGTAATATTCATGTTTAGTTACCATGGAAACTATCATAACAATAAAGTAAACAATCTATTTGTGCATGATTGTAGTCGTTGTCGTGGAGATTTGAAATAACCACTTTCATTGTTGAAACAATGTAATACATCCTTGGTATCACGTTTTACAAAAACATTATATAAAATTTCAAACTCGCATATCTCCGTTGCTATAGAAGATACAGATGTGATTTTACACTCAATATAATCAGGTGGAAGCTCTCTATTGGCTCATCCGAAAGAATTTTACCCATGTGTAATATTCATGCTTAGTTACCATGGAAACTATCATAACAATAAAGTAAACAATCTATTTGTGCATGATTGTAGTCGTTGTCGTGGAGATTTGAAATAACCACTTTCATTCTTGAAACAATGTAATACATCCTTGGTATCACGTTTTACAAAAACATTATATAAAATTTCAAACTCGCATATCTCCGTTGCTATAGAAGATACAGATGTGATTTTACACTCAATATAATCAGGTCGAAGCTCTCTATTGGCTCATCCGAAAAAATTTTACCCATTCGTAATATTCATGCTTAGTTACCAAGGAAACTATCATAACAATAAAGTAAACAATCTATTTGTGCATGATTGTAGTCGTTGTCGTGGAGATTTGAAATAACCACTTTCATTGTTGAAACAATGTAATACATCCTTGGAATCACGTTTTACAAAAACATTATATAAAATTTCAAACTCGCATATCTCCGTTACTATAGAAGATACAGTAGCGATTTTACACTCAATGTAATCAGGTCGAAGCTCTCTATTGGCTCATCCGAAAGAATTTTACCCATGTGTAATATTCATGCTTAGTTACCATGGAAACTATCATTACAATAAAGTAAACAATCTATTTGTGCATTATTGTAGTCGTTGTCGTGGAGATTTGAAATAACCACTTTCATTGTTGAAAAAATGTAATACATCCTTGGTATCACGTTTAACAAAAACATTATATAAAATTTCAAATTCGCATATCTCCGTTACTATAGAACATACAGATGTGATTTTACACTCAATGTAATCAGGTCGAAGCTCTCTATTGGCTCATCCGAAAGAATTTTCCCCATGTGTAATATTCATGCTTAGTTACCATGGAAACTATCATTACAATAAAGTAAACAATCTATTTGTGCATGATTGTAGTCGTTGTCGTGGAGATTTGAAATAACCACTTTCATTGTTGAAACAATGTAATACATCCTTGGTATCACGTTTGACAAGAACATTATATAAAATTTCAAACTCGCATATCTCCGTTACTATAGAAGATACAGATGTGATTTTACACTCAATGTAATCATGTCGAAGCTCTCTATTGTCTCATCCGGAAAAAAATTACCCATTTGTAATATTCATGTTTAGTTACCATGGAAACTATCATAACAATAAAGTAAACAATCTATTTGTGCATGATTGTAGTCGTTGTCGTGGAGATTTGAAATAACCACTTTCATTGTTGAAACAATGTAATACATCCTTGGTATCACGTTTTACAAAAACATTATATAAAATTTCAAACTCGCATATCTCCGTTGCTATAGAAGATACAGATGTGATTTTACACTCAATATAATCAGGTCGAAGCTCTCTATTGGCTCATCGGAAAGAATTTTACCCATGTGTAATATTCATGCTTAGTTACCATGGAAACTATCATAACAATAAAGTAAACAATCTATTTGTGCATGATTGTAGTCGTTGTCGTGGAGATTTGAAATAACCACTTTCATTGTTGAAACTATGAAATACATCCTTGGTATCACGTTTTACAAAAACATTATATAAAATTTCAAACTCGCATATCTCCGTTACTATAGAAGATACAGTAGCGATTTTACACTCAATGTAATCAGGTCGAAGCTCTCTATTGGCTCATCCGAAAGAATTTTACCCATGTGTAATATTCATGCTTAGTTACCATGGAAACTATCATTACAATAAAGTAAACAATCTATTTGTGCATTATTGTAGTCGTTGTCGTGGAGATTTGAAATAACCACTTTCATTGTTGAAAAAATGTAATACATCCTTGGTATCACGTTTAACAAAAACATTATATAAAATTTCAAATTCGCATATCTCCGTTACTATAGAACATACAGATGTGATTTTACACTCAATGTAATCAGGTCGAAGCTCTCTATTGGCTCATCCGAAAGAATTTTCCCCATGTGTAATATTCATGCTTAGTTACCATGGAAACTATCATTACAATAAAGTAAACAATCTATTTGTGCATGATTGTAGTCGTTGTCGTGGAGATTTGAAATAACCACTTTCATTGTTGAAACAATGTAATACATCCTTGGTATCACGTTTGACAAGAACATTATATAAAATTTCAAACTCGCATATCTCCGTTACTATAGAAGATACAGATGTGATTTTACACTCAATGTAATCATGTCGAAGCTCTCTATTGGCTCATCCGGAAAAAAATTACCCATTTGTAATATTCATGTTTAGTTACCATGGAAACTATCATAACAATAAAGTAAACAATCTATTTGTGCATGATTGTAGTCGTTGTCGTGGAGATTTGAAATAACCACTTTCATTGTTGAAACAATGTAATACATCCTTGGTATCACGTTTTACAAAAACATTATATAAAATTTCAAACTCGCATATCTCCGTTGCTATAGAAGATACAGATGTGATTTTACACTCAATATAATCAGGTCGAAGCTCTCTATTGGCTCATCGGAAAGAATTTTACCCATGTGTAATATTCATGCTTAGTTACCATGGAAACTATCATAACAATAAAGTAAACAATCTATTTGTGCATGATTGTAGTCGTTGTCGTGGAGATTTGAAATAACCACTTTCATTCCTGAAACAATGTAATACATCCTTGGTATCAAGTTTTACAAAAACATTATATAAAATTTCAAACTCGCATATCTCCGTTGCTATAGAAGATACAGATGTGATTTTACACTCAATGTAATCAGGTCGAAGCTCTCTATTGGCTCATCCGAAAGAATTTTACCCATGTGTAATATTCATGCTTAGTTACCATGGAAACTATCATTACAATAAAGTAAACAATCTATTTGTGCATTATTGTAGTCGTTGTCGTGGAGATTTGAAATAACCACTTTCATTGTTGAAACAATGTAATACATCCTTGGTATCACGTTTTACAAAAACATTATATAAAATTTCAAACTCGCATATCTCCGTTGCTATAGAAGATACAGATGTGATTTTACACTCAATGTAATCAGGTCGAAGCTCTCTATTGGCTCATCCGAAAGAATTTTCCCCATGTGTAATATTCATGCTTAGTTACCATGGAAACTATCATTACAATAAAGTAAACAATCTATTTGTGCATGATTGTAGTCGTCGTGGAGATTTGAAATAACCACTTTCATTGTTGAAACAATGTAATACATCCTTGGTATCACGTTTTACAAAAACATTATATAAAATTTCAAACTCGCTTATCTCCGTAGCTATAGAAGATACAGATGTGATTTTACACTCAATGTAATCAGGTCGAAGCTCTCTATTGGCTCATCCGAAAGAATTTTACCCATGTGTAATATTCATGCTTAGTTACCATGGAAACTATCATTACAATAAAGTAAACAATCTATTTGTGCATGATTGTAGTCGTTGTCGTGGAGATTTGAAATAACCACTTTCATTGTTGAAACAATGTAATACATCCTTGGTATCACGTTTAACAAAAACATTATATAAAATTTCAAACTCGCATATCTCCGTTACTATAGAACATACAGAAGCGATTTTACACTCAATGTAATCAGGTCGAAGCTCTCTATTGGCTCATCCGAAAAAATTTTACCCATTCGTAATATTCATGCTTAGTTACCATGGAAACTATCATAACAATAAAGTAAACAATCTATTTGTGCATGATTGTAGTCGTTGTCGTGGAGATTTGAAATAACCACTTTCATTGTTGAAACAATGTAATACATCCTTGGAATCACGTTTGACAAGAACATTATATAAAATTTCAAACTCGCATATCTCCGTTACTATAGAACATACAGAAGCGATTTTACACTCAATGTAATCAGGTCGAAGCTCTCTATTGGCTCATCCGAAAAAAATTTACCCATTTGTAATATTCATGTTTAGTTACCATGGAAACTATCATAACAATAAAGTAAACAATCTATTTGTGCATGATTGTAGTCGTTGTCGTGGAGATTTGAAATAACCACTTTCATTGTTGAAACAATGTAATACATCCTTGGTATCACGTTTTACAAAAACATTATATAAAATTTCAAACTCGCATATCTCCGTTGCTATAGAAGATACAGTAGCGATTTTACACTCAATGTAATCAGGTCGAAGCTCTCTATTGGCTCATCCGAAAGAATTTTACCCATGTGTAATATTCATGCTTAGTTACCATGGAAACTATCATTACAATAAAGTAAACAATCTATTTGTGCATTATTGTAGTCGTTGTCGTGGAGATTTGAAATAACCACTTTCATTGTTGAAAAAATGTAATACATCCTTGGTATCACGTTTAACAAAAACATTATATAAAATTTCAAACTCGCATATCTCCGTTACTATAGAACATACAGATGTGATTTTACACTCAATGTAATCATGTCGAAGCTCTCTATTGGCTCATCCGAAAGAATTTTCCCCATGTGTAATATTCATGCTTAGTTACCATGGAAACTATCATTACAATAAAGTAAACAATCTATTTGTGCATGATTGTAGTCGTTGTCGTGGAGATTTGAAATAACCACTTTCATTGTTGAAACAATGTAATACATCCTTGGTATCACGTTTTACAAAAACATTATATAAAATTTCAAACTCGCATATCTCCGTTGCTATAGAAGATACAGATGTGATTTTACACTCAATGTAATCAGGTCGAAGCTCTCTATTGGCTCATCCGAAAGAATTTTCCCCATGTGTAATATTCATGCTTAGTTACCATGGAAACTATCATTACAATAAAGTAAACAATCTATTTGTGCATGATTGTAGTCGTTGTCGTGGAGATTTGAAATAACCACTTTCATTGTTGAAACAATGTATTACATCCTTGGTATCACGTTTTACAAAAACATTATATAAAATTTCAAACTCGCATATCTCCGTTGCTATAGAAGATACAGATGTGATTTTACACTCAATATAATCAGGTCGAAGCTCTCTATTGGCTCATCCGAAAGAATTTTACCCATGTGTAATATTCATGCTTAGTTACCATGGAAACTATCATAACAATAAAGTAAACAATCTATTTGTGCATGATTGTAGTCGTTGTCGTGGAGATTTGAAATAACCACTTTCATTCTTGAAACAATGTAATACATCCTTGGTATCACGTTTTACAAAAACATTATATAAAATTTCAAACTCGCATATCTCCGTTGCTATAGAAGATACAGATGTGATTTTACACTCAATGTAATCAGGTCGAAGCTCTCTATTGGCTCATCCGAAAGAATTTTACCCATGTGTAATATTCATGCTTAGTTACCATGGAAACTATCATTACAATAAAGTAAACAATCTATTTGTGCATGATTGTAGTCGTTGTCGTGGAGATTTGAAATAACCACTTTCATTGTTGAAACAATGTAATACATCCTTGGTATCACGTTTAACAAAAACATTATATAAAATTTCAAACTCGCATATCTCCGTTACTATAGAACATACAGAAGCGATTTTACACTCAATGTAATCAGGTCGAAGCTCTCTATTGGCTCATCCGAAAAAATTTTACCCATTCGTAATATTCATGCTTAGTTACCATGGAAACTATCATAACAATAAAGTAAACAATCTATTTGTGCATGATTGTAGTCGTTGTCGTGGAGATTTGAAATAACCACTTTCATTGTTGAAACAATGTAATACATCCTTGGTATCACGTTTTACAAAAACATTATATAAAATTTCAAACTCGCATATCTCCGTTGCTATAGAAGATACAGATGTGATTATACACTCAATATAATCAGGTCGAAGCTCTCTATTGGCTCATCGGAAAGAATTTTACCCATGTGTAATATTCATGCTTAGTTACCATGGAAACTATCATAACAATAAAGTAAACAATCTATTTGTGCATGATTGTAGTCGTTGTCGTGGAGATTTGAAATAACCACTTTCATTCCTGAAACAATGTAATACATCCTTGGTATCAAGTTTTACAAAAACATTATATAAAATTTCAAACTCGCATATCTCCGTTGCTATAGAAGATACAGATGTGATTTTACACTCAATGTAATCAGGTCGAAGCTCTCTATTGGCTCATCCGAAAGAATTTTACCCATGTGTAATATTCATGCTTAGTTACCATGGGAACTATCATTACAATAAAGTAAACAATCTATTTGTGCATGATTGTAGTCGTCGTGGAGATTTGAAATAACCACTTTCATTGTTGAAACAATGTAATACATCCTTGGTATCACGTTTGACAAGAACATTATATAAAATTTCAAACTCGCATATCTCCGTTACTATAGAACATACAGATGTGATTTTACACTCAATGTAATCATGTCGAAGCTCTCTATTGGCTCATCCGAAAGAATTTTCCCCATGTGTAATATTCATGCTTAGTTACCATGGAAACTATCATTACAATAAAGTAAACAATCTATTTGTGCATGATTGTAGTCGTTGTCGTGGAGATTTGAAATAACCACTTTCATTGTTGAAACAATGTAATACATCCTTGGTATCACGTTTTACAAAAACATTATATAAAATTTCAAACTCGCATATCTCCGTTGCTATAGAAGATACAGATGTGATTTTACACTCAATGTAATCAGGTCGAAGCTCTCTATTGGCTCATCCGAAAGAATTTTCCCCATGTGTAATATTCATGCTTAGTTACCATGGAAACTATCATTACAATAAAGTAAACAATCTATTTGTGCATGATTGTAGTCGTTGTCGTGGAGATTTGAAATAACCACTTTCATTGTTGAAACAATGTAATACATCCTTGGTATCACGTTTTACAAAAACATTATATAAAATTTCAAACTCTCATATCTCCGTTGCTATAGAAGATACAGATGTGATTTTACACTCAATATAATCAGGTCGAAGCTCTCTATTGGCTCATCCGAAAGAATTTTACCCATGTGTAATATTCATGCTTAGTTACCATGGAAACTATCATAACAATAAAGTAAACAATCTATTTGTGCATGATTGTAGTCGTTGTCGTGGAGATTTGAAATAACCACTTTCATTCTTGAAACAATGTAATACATCCTTGGTATCACGTTTTACAAAAACATTATATAAAATTTCAAACTCGCATATCTCCGTTGCTATAGAAGATACAGATGTGATTTTACACTCAATGTAATCAGGTCGAAGCTCTCTATTGGCTCATCCGAAAGAATTTTCCCCATGTGTAATATTCATGCTTAGTTACCATGGAAACTATCATTACAATAAAGTAAACAATCTATTTGTGCATGATTGTAGTCGTCGTGGAGATTTGAAATAACCACTTTCATTGTTGAAACAATGTAATACATCCTTGGTATCACGTTTGACAAGAACATTATATAAAATTTCAAACTCGCATATCTCCGTTACTATAGAACATACAGATGTGATTTTACACTCAATGTAATCATGTCGAAGCTCTCTATTGGCTCATCCGAAAGAATTTTCCCCATGTGTAATATTCATGCTTAGTTACCATGGAAACTATCATTACAATAAAGTAAACGATCTATTTGTGAATGATTGTAGTCGTTGTCGTGGAGATTTGAAATAACCACTTTCATTGTTGAAACAATGTAATACATCCTTGGTATCACGTTTTACAAAAACATTATATAAAATTTCAAACTCGCATATCTCCGTTGCTATAGAAGATACAGATGTGATTTTACACTCAATGTAATCAGGTCGAAGCTCTCTATTGGCTCATCCGAAAGAATTTTCCCCATGTGTAATATTCATGCTTAGTTACCATGGAAACTATCATTACAATAAAGTAAACAATCTATTTGTGCATGATTGTAGTCGTTGTCGTGGAGATTTGAAATAACCACTTTCATTGTTGAAACAATGTAATACATCCTTGGTATCACGTTTTACAAAAACATTATATAAAATTTCAAACTCGCATATCTCCGTTGCTATAGAAGATACAGATGTGATTTTACACTCAATATAATCAGGTCGAAGCTCTCTATTGGCTCATCCGAAAGAATTGTACCCATGTGTAATATTCATGCTTAGTTACCATGGAAACTATCATAACAATAAAGTAAACAATCTATTTGTGCATGATTGTAGTCGTTGTCGTGGAGATTTGAAATAACCACTTTCATTCTTGAAACAATGTAATACATCCTTGGTATCACGTTTTACAAAAACATTATATAAAATTTCAAACTCGCATATCTCCGTTGCTATAGAAGATACAGATGTGATTTTACACTCAATGTAATCAGGTCGAAGCTCTCTATTGGCTCATCCGAAAGAATTTTACCCATGTGTAATATTCATGCTTAGTTACCATGGAAACTATCATTACAATAAAGTAAACAATCTATTTGTGCATGATTGTAGTCGTTGTCGTGGAGATTTGAAATAACCACTTTCATTGTTGAAACAATGTAATACATCCTTGGTATCACGTTTAACAAAAACATTATATAAAATTTCAAACTCGCATATCTCCGTTACTATAGAACATACAGAAGCGATTTTACACTCAATGTAATCAGGTCGAAGCTCTCTATTGGCTCATCCGAAAAAATTTTACCCATTCGTAATATTCATGCTTAGTTACCATGGAAACTATCATAACAATAAAGTAAACAATCTATTTGTGCATGATTGTAGTCGTTGTCGTGGAGATTTGAAATAACCACTTTCATTGTTGAAACAATGTAATACATCCTTGGAATCACGTTTTACAAAAACATTATATAAAATTTCAAACTCGCATATCTCCGTTACTATAGAAGATACAGTAGCGATTTTACACTCAATGTAATCAGGTCGAAGCTCTCTATTGGCTCATCCGAAAGAATTTTACCCATGTGTAATATTCATGCTTAGTTACCATGGAAACTATCATTACAATAAAGTAAACAATCTATTTGTGCATTATTGTAGTCGTTGTCGTGGAGATTTGAAATAACCAATTTCATTGTTGAAAAAATGTAATACATCCTTGGTATCACGTTTAACAAAAACATTATATAAAATTTCAAACTCGCATATCTCCGTTACTATAGAACATACAGATGTGATTTTACACTCAATGTAATCAGGTCGATGCTCTCTATTGGCTCATCCGAAAGAATTTTACCCATGTGTAATATTCATGCTTAGTTACCATGGAAACTATCATAACAATATAGTAAACAATCTGCTTTGCAGTATTGTAGTCGTTGTCGTGGAGATTTGAAATAACCACTTTCATGGTTGAAACAATGTAATACATCCTTGGTATCACGTTTAACAAAAACATTATATAAAATTTCAAACTCGCATATCTCCGTTACTATAGAAGATACAGATGTGATTTTACACTCAATGTAATCAGGTCGAAGCTCTCTATTGGCTCATCCGAAAGAATTTTACCCATGTGTAATATTCGTGCTTAGTTACCATGGAAACTATCATTACAATAAAGTAAACAATCTATTTGTGCATGATTTTAGTCGTTATCGTGGAGATTTGAAATAACCACTTTCATTGTTGAAACAATGTAATACATCCTTGGTATCACGTTTTACAAAAACATTATATAAAATTTCAAACTCGCATATCTCCGTTGCTATAGAAGATACAGATGTGATTTTACACTCAATGTAATCATGTCGAAGCTCTCTATTGGCTCATCCGGAAAAAAATTATCCATTTGTAATATTCATGCTTAGTTACCATGGAAACTATCATAACAATAAAGTAAACAATCTATTTGTGCATGATTGTAGTCGTTGTCGTGGAGATTTGAAATAACCAATTTCATTGTTGAAACAATGTAATACATCCTTGGTATCACGTTTTACAAAAACATTATATAAAATTTCAAACTCGCATATCTCCGTTGCTATAGAAGATACAGATGTGATTTTACACTCAATGTAATCAGGTCGAAGCTCTCTATTGGCTCATCCGAAAGAATTTTACCCATGTGTAATATTCATGCTTAGTTACCATGGAAACTATCATAACAATAAAGTAAACAATCTATTTGTGCATGATTGTAGTCGTTGTCGTGGAGATTTGAAATAACCACTTTCATTGTTGAAACAATGTAATACATCCTTGGTATCACGTTTAACAAAAACATTATATAAAATTTCAAACTCGCATATCTCCGTTACTATAGAACATACAGATGTGATTTTACACTCAATGTAATCAGGTCGAAGCTCTCTATTGGCTCATCCGAAAGAATTTTACCCATGTGTAATATTCATGCTTAGTTACCATGGAAACTATCATAACAATAAAGTAAACAATCTACTTGTGCATTATTGTAGTCGTTGTCGTGGAGATTTGAAATAACCACTTTCATTGTTGAAACAATGTAATACATCCTTGGTATCACGTTTTACAAAAACATTATATAAAATTTCAAACTCGCATATCTCCGTTGCTATAGAAGATACAGATGTGATTTTACACTCAATGTAATCAGGTCGAAGCTCTCTATTGGCTCATCCGAAAGAATTTTAACCATGTGTAATATTCATGCTTAGTTACCATGGAAACTATCATTACAATAAAGTAAACAATCTATTTGTGCATGATTGTAGTCGTTGTCGTGGAGATTTGAAATAACCACTTTCATTCTTGAAACAATGTAATACATCCTTGGAATCACGTTTGACAAGAACATTATATAAAATTTCAAACTCGCATATCTCCGTTACTATAGAAGATACAGAAGTGATTTTACACTCAATGTAATCATGTCGAAGCTCTCTATTGGCTCATCCGGAAAAAAAATTTACCCATGTGTAATATTCAGGCTTAGTTACCATGGAAACTATCATAACAATAAAGTAAAAAATCTATTTGTGCATGATTGTAGTCGTTGTCGTGGAGATTTGAAATAACCACTTTCATTGTTGAAACAATGTAATACATCCTTGGTATCACGTTTTACAAAAACATTATATAAAATTTCAAACTCGCATATCACCGTTGCTATAGAAGATACAGATGTGATCTTACACTCAATGTAATCAGGTCGAAGCTCTCTATTGGCTCATCCGAAAGAATTTTACCCATGTGTAATATTCAGCCTTAGTTACCATGGAAACTATCATAACAATAAAGTAAACAATCTATTTTTGCATGATTGTAGTCGTTGTCGTGGAGATTTGAAATAACCACTTTCATTCTTGAAACAATGTAATACATCCTTGGTATCACGTTTAACAAAAACATTATATAAAATTTCAAACTCGCATATCTCCGTTACTATAGAACATACAGATGTGATTTTACACTCAATGTAATCAGGTCGAAGCTCTCTATTGGCTCATCCGGAAAAAAAATTTACCCATGTGTAATATTCAGGCTTAGTTACCATGGAAACTATCATAACAATAAAGTAAAAAATCTATTTGTGCATGATTGTAGTCGTTGTCGTGGAGATTTGAAATAACCACTTTCATTGTTGAAACAATGTAATACATCCTTGGTATCACGTTTTACAAAAACATTATATAAAATTTCAAACTCGCATATCTCCGTTGCTATAGAAGATACAGATGTGATTTTACACTCAATGTAATCAGGTCGAAGCTCTCTATTGGCTCATCCGAAAGATTTTTAACCATGTGTAATATTCATGCTTAGTTACCATGGAAACTATCATAACAATAAAGTAAACAATCTACTTGTGCATTATTGTAGTCGTTGTCGTGGAGATTTGAAATAACCACTTTCATTGTTGAAACAATGTAATACATCCTTGGTATCACGTTTTACAAAAACATTATATAAAATTTCAAACTCGCATATCTCCGTTGCTATAGAAGATACAGATGTGATTTTACACTCAATGTAATCAGGTCGAAGCTCTCTATTGGCTCATCCTAAAGAATTTTAACCATGTGTAATATTCATTCTTAGTTACCATGGAAACTATCATTACAATAAAGTAAACAATCTATTTGTGCATGATTGTAGTCGTTGTCGTGGAGATTTGAAATAACCACTTTCATTCTTGAAACAATGTAATACATCCTTGGAATCACGTTTGACAAGAACATTATATAAAATTTCATACTCGCATATCTCCGTTACTATAGAAGATACAGAAGTGATTTTACACTCAATGTAATCATGTCGAAGCTCTCTATTGGCTCATCCGGAAAAAAATTATCCATTTGTAATATTCATGCTTAGTTACCATGGAAACTATCATAACAATAAAGTAAACAATCTATTTGTGCATGATTGTAGTCGTTGTCGTGGAGATTTGAAATAACCACTTTCATTGTTGAAACAATGTAATACATCCTTGGTATCACGTTTTACAAAAACATTATATAAAATTTCAAACTCGCATATCTCCGTTGCTATAGAAGATACAGATGTGATTTTACACTCAATGTAATCAGGTCGAAGCTCTCTATTGGCTCATCCGAAAGAATTTTAACCATGTGTAATATTCATGCTTAGTTACCATGGAAACTATCATTACAATAAAGTAAACAATCTATTTGTGCATGATTGTAGTCGTTGTCGTGGAGATTTGAAATAACCACTTTCATTCTTGAAACAATGTAATACATCCTTGGAATCACGTTTGACAAGAACATTATATAAAATTTCAAACTCGCATATCTCCGTTACTATAGAAGATACAGAAGTGATTTTACACTCAATGTAATCATGTCGAAGCTCTCTATTGGCTCATCCGGAAAAAAAATTTACCCATGTGTAATATTCAGGCTTAGTTACCATGGAAACTATCATAACAATAAAGTAAAAAATCTATTTGTGCATGATTGTAGTCGTTGTCGTGGAGATTTGAAATAACCACTTTCATTGTTGAAACAATGTAATACATCCTTGGTATCACGTTTTACAAAAACATTATATAAAATTTCAAACTCGCATATCACCGTTGCTATAGAAGATACAGATGTGATCTTACACTCAATGTAATCAGGTCGAAGCTCTCTATTGGCTCATCCGAAAGAATTTTACCCATGTGTAATATTCAGCCTTAGTTACCATGGAAACTATCATAACAATAAAGTAAACAATCTATTTTTGCATGATTGTAGTCGTTGTCGTGGAGATTTGAAATAACCACTTTCATTCTTGAAACAATGTAATACATCCTTGGTATCACGTTTAACAAAAACATTATATAAAATTTCAAACTCGCATATCTCCGTTACTATAGAACATACAGATGTGATTTTACACTCAATGTAATCAGGTCGAAGCTCTCTATTGGCTCATCCGGAAAAAAAATTTACCCATGTGTAATATTCAGGCTTAGTTACCATGGAAACTATCATAACAATAAAGTAAAAAATCTATTTGTGCATGATTGTAGTCGTTGTCGTGGAGATTTGAAATAACCACTTTCATTGTTGAAACAATGTAATACATCCTTGGTATCACGTTTTACAAAAACATTATATAAAATTTCAAACTCGCATATCTCCGTTGCTATAGAAGATACAGATGTGATTTTACACTCAATGTAATCAGGTCGAAGCTCTCTATTGGCTCATCCGAAAGATTTTTAACCATGTGTAATATTCATGCTTAGTTACCATGGAAACTATCATAACAATAAAGTAAACAATCTACTTGTGCATTATTGTAGTCGTTGTCGTGGAGATTTGAAATAACCACTTTCATTGTTGAAACAATGTAATACATCCTTGGTATCACGTTTTACAAAAACATTATATAAAATTTCAAACTCGCATATCTCCGTTGCTATAGAAGATACAGATGTGATTTTACACTCAATGTAATCAGGTCGAAGCTCTCTATTGGCTCATCCTAAAGAATTTTAACCATGTGTAATATTCATTCTTAGTTACCATGGAAACTATCATTACAATAAAGTAAACAATCTATTTGTGCATGATTGTAGTCGTTGTCGTGGAGATTTGAAATAACCACTTTCATTCTTGAAACAATGTAATACATCCTTGGAATCACGTTTGACAAGAACATTATATAAAATTTCATACTCGCATATCTCCGTTACTATAGAAGATACAGAAGTGATTTTACACTCAATGTAATCATGTCGAAGCTCTCTATTGGCTCATCCGGAAAAAAATTATCCATTTGTAATATTCATGCTTAGTTACCATGGAAACTATCATAACAATAAAGTAAACAATCTATTTGTGCATGATTGTAGTCGTTGTCGTGGAGATTTGAAATAACCACTTTCATTGTTGAAACAATGTAATACATCCTTGGTATCACGTTTTACAAAAACATTATATAAAATTTCAAACTCGCATATCTCCGTTGCTATAGAAGATACAGATGTGATTTTACACTCAATGTAATCAGGTCGAAGCTCTCTATTGGCTCATCCGAAAGAATTTTACCCATGTGTAATATTCATGCTTAGTTACCATGGAAACTATCATAACAATAAAGTAAACAATCTATTTGTGCATGATTGTAGTCGTTGTCGTGGAGATTTGAAATAACCACTTTCATTGTTGAAACAATGTAATACATCCATGGTATCACGTTTTACAAAAACATTATATATAATTTCAAACTCGCATATCTCCGTTGTTATAGAAGATACAGATTTGATTTTACACTCAATGTAATCAGGTCGATGCTCTCTATTGGCTCATCCGAAAGAATTTTACCCATGTGTAATATTCATGCTTAGTTACCATGGAAACTATCATAACAATAAAGTAAACAATCTGCTTGTGCATTATTGTAGTCGTTGTCGTGGAGATTTGAAATAACCACTTTCATTGTTGAAACAATGTAATACATCCTTGGTATCACGTTTAACAAAAACATTATATAAAATTTCAAACTCGCATATCTCCATTACTATAGAACATATAGATGTGATTTTACACTCAATGTAATCAGGGCAAAATTCTCTATTGGCTCATCCGGAAAAATTTTACCCATGTGTAATATTCATGCTAAGTTACCATGGAAACTATCATAACAATAAAGTAAACAATCTATTTGTGCATGATTGTAGTCGTTGTCGTGGAGATTTGAAATAACCACTTTCATTGTTGAAACAATGTAATACATCCTTGGAATCACGTTTGACAAAAACATTATATAAAATTTCAAACTCGCATATCTCCGTTACTATAGAAGATACAGATGTGATTTTACACTCAATGTAATCAGGTCGAAGCTCTCTATTGGCTCATCCGAAAGAATTTTACCCATGTGTAATATTCATGCTTAGTTACCATGGAAACTATCATTACAATAAAGTAAACAATCTATTTGTGCATGATTTTAGTCGTTATCGTGGAGATTTGAAATAACCACTTTCATTGTTGAAACAATGTAATACATCCTTGGTATCACGTTTTACAAAAACATTATATAAAATTTCAAACTCGCATATCTCCGTTGCTATAGAAGATACAGATGTGATTTTACACTCAATGTAATCAGGTCGAAGCTCTCTATTGGCTCATCCGAAAGATTTTTACCCATGTGTAATATTCATGCTTAGTTACCATGGAAACTATCATAACAATAAAGTAAACAATCTACTTGTGCATTATTGTAGTCGTTGTCGTGGAGATTTGAAATAACCACTTTCATTGTTGAAACAATGTAATACATCCTTGGTATCACGTTTTACAAAAACATTATATAAAATTTCAAACTCGCATATCTCCGTTGCTATAGAAGATACAGATGTGATTTTACACTCAATGTAATCAGGTCGAAGCTCTCTATTGGCTCATCCGAAAGAATTTTAACCATGTGTAATATTCATGCTTAGTTACCATGGAAACTATCATTACAATAAAGTAAACAATCTATTTGTGCATGATTGTAGTCGTTGTCGTGGAGATTTGAAATAACCACTTTCATTCTTGAAACAATGTAATACATCCTTGGAATCACGTTTGACAAGAACATTATATAAAATTTCAAACTCGCATATCTCCGTTACTATAGAAGATGCAGAAGTGATTTTACACTCAATGTAATCATGTCGAAGCTCTCTATTGGCTCATCCGGAAAAAAATTATCCATTTGTAATATTCATGCTTAGTTACCATGGAAACTATCATAACAATAAAGTAAACAATCTATTTGTGCATGATTGTAGTCGTTGTCGTGGAGATTTGAAATAACCAATTTCATTGTTGAAACAATGTAATACATCCTTGGTATCACGTTTTACAAAAACATTATATAAAATTTCAAACTCGCATATCTCCGTTGCTATAGAAGATACAGATGTGATTTTACACTCATTGTAATCAGGTCGAAGCTCTCTATTGGCTCATCCGAAAGAATTTTACCCATGTGTAATATTCATGCTTAGTTATCATGGAAACTATCATAACAATAAAATAAACAATCTATTTGTGCATGATTGTAGTCGTTGTCGTGGAGATTTGAAATAACCACTTTCATTGTTGAAACAATGTAATACATCCTTGGTATCACGTTTAACAAAAACATTATATAAAATTTCAAACTCGCATATCTCCGTTACTATAGAACATACAGATGTGATTTTACACTCAATGTAATCAGGTCGAAGCTCTCTATTGGCTCATCCGGAAAAATTTTACCCATGTGTAATATTCATGCTTAGTTACCATGGAAACTATCATAACAATAAAGTAAACAATCTATTTGTGCATGATTTTAGTCGTTGTCGTGGAGATTTGAAATAACCACTTTCATTGTTGAAACAATGTAATACATCCATGGTATCACGTTTTACAAAAACATTATATAAAATTTCAAACTCGCATATCTCCGTTGCTATAGAAGATACAGATGTGATTTTACACTCAATGTAATCAGGTCGATGCTCTCTATTGGCTCATCCGAAAGAATTTTACCCATGTGTAATATTCATGCTTAGTTACCATGGAAACTATCATAACAATAAAGTAAACAATCTGCTTGTGCATTATTGTAGTCGTTGTCGTGGAGATTTGAAATAACCACTTTCATTGTTGAAACAATGTAATACATCCTTGGTATCACGTTTAACAAAAACATTATATAAAATTTCAAACTCGCATATCTCCATTACTATAGAACATATAGATGTGATTTTACACTCAATGTAATCAGGGCAAAATTCTCTATTGGCTCATCCGGAAAAATTTTACCCATGTGTAATATTCATGCTAAGTTACCATGGAAACTATCATAACAATAAAGTAAACAATCTATTTGTGCATGATTGTAGATGTTGTCGTGGAGATTTGAAATAACCACTTTCATTGTTGAAACAATGTAATACATCCTTGGAATCACGTTTGACAAAAACATTATATAAAATTTCAAACTCGCATATCTCCGTTACTATAGAAGATACAGATGTGATTTTACACTCAATGTAATCAGGTCGAAGCTCTCTATTGGCTCATCCGAAAGAATTTTACCCATGTGTAATATTCATGCTTAGTTACCATGGAAACTATCATTACAATAAAGTAAACAATCTATTTGTGCATGATTTTAGTCGTTATCGTGGAGATTTGAAATAACCACTTTCATTGTTGAAACAATGTAATACATCCTTGGTATCACGTTTTACAAAAACATTATATAAAATTTCAAACTCGCATATCTCCGTTGCTATAGAAGATACAGATGTGATTTTACACTCAATGTAATCAGGTCGAAGCTCTCTATTGGCTCATCCGAAAGATTTTTACCCATGTGTAATATTCATGCTTAGTTACCATGGAAACTATCATTACAATAAAGTAAACAATCTATTTGTGCATGATTGTAGTCGTTGTCGTGGAGCTTTGAAATAACCACTTTCATTGTTGAAACAATGTAATA
Source organism: Lepisma saccharinum (assembly GCF_977018435.1). Classification (NCBI taxonomy): domain Eukaryota; kingdom Metazoa; phylum Arthropoda; class Insecta; order Zygentoma; family Lepismatidae; genus Lepisma; species Lepisma saccharinum. The sequence continues at coordinate 75,094,427 of NC_139244.1, forward strand.
CATCCTTGGTATCACGTTTAACAAAAATATTATATAAAAATTCAAACTCGCATATCTCCGTTACTATAGAACATACAGATGTGATTTTACACTCAATGTAATCAGGTCGAAGCTCTCTATTGGCTCATCCGAAGAAATTTTACCCATGTGTAATATTCATGCTTAGTTACCATGGAAACTATCATAACAATAAAGTAAAAAATCTATTTGTGCATGATTGTAGTCGTTGTCGTGGAGATTTGAAATAACCACTTTCATTCTTGAAACAATGTAATACATCCTTGGTATCACGTTTTACAAAAACATTATATAAAATTTCAAACTCGCATATCTCCGTTGCTATATAAGATACAGATGTGATTTTACACTCAATGTAATCAGGTCGAAGCTCTCTATTGGCTCATCGGAAAGAATTTTACCCATGTGTAATATTCATGCTTAGTTACCATGGAAACTATCATTACAATAAAGTAAACAATCTATTTGTGCATGATTGTAGTCGTTGTCGTGGAGATTTGAAATAACCACTTTCATTGTTGATACAATGTAATACATCCTTGGTATCACGTTTTACAAAAACATTATATAAAATTTCAAACTCGCATATCTCCGTTGCTATAGAAGATACAGATGTGATTTTACACTCAATGTAATCAGGTCGAAGCTCTCTATTGGCTCATCCGAAAGAATTTTACCCATGTGTAATATTCATGCTTAGTTACCATGGAAACTATCATAACAATAAAGTAAACATTCTGCTTGTGCATTATTGTAGTCGTTGTCGTGGAGATTTGAAATAACCACTTTCATTGTTGAAACAATGTAATACATCCTTGGTATCACGTTTAACAAAAACATTATATAAAATTTCAAACTCGCATATCTCCATTACTATAGAACATATAGATGTGATTTTACACTCAATGTAATCAGGGCAAAATTCTCTATTGGCTCATCCGGAAAAATTTTACCCATGTGTAATATTCATGCTAAGTTACCATGGAAACTATCATAACAATAAAGTAAACAATCTATTTGTGCATGATTGTAGTCGTTGTCGTGGAGATTTGAAATAACCACTTTCATTGTTGAAACAATGTAATACATCCTTGGAATCACGTTTGACAAAAACATTATATAAAATTTCAAACTCGCATATCTCCGTTACTATAGAAGATACAGATGTGATTTTACACTCAATGTAATCAGGTCGAAGCTCTCTATTGGCTCATCCGAAAGAATTTTACCCATGTGTAATATTCATGCTTAGTTACCATGGAAACTATCATTACAATAAAGTAAACAATCTATTTGTCCATGATTTTAGTCGTTATCGTGGAGATTTGAAATAACCACTTTCATTGTTGAAACAATGTAATACATCCTTGGTATCACGTTTTACAAAAACATTATATAAAATTTCAAACTCGCATATCTCCGTTGCTATAGAAGATACAGATGTGATTTTACACTCAATGTAATCAGGTCGAAGCTCTCTATTGGCTCATCCGAAAGATTTTTACCCATGTGTAATATTCATGCTTAGTTACCATGGAAACTATCATAACAATAAAGTAAACAATCTACTTGTGCATTATTGTAGTCGTTGTCGTGGAGATTTGAAATAACCACTTTCATTGTTGAAACAATGTAATACATCCTTGGTATCACGTTTTACAAAAACATTATATAAAATTTCAAACTCGCATATCTCCGTTGCTATAGAAGATACAGATGTGATTTTACACTCAATGTAATCAGGTCGAAGCTCTCTATTGGCTCATCCGAAAGAATTTTAACCATGTGTAATATTCATGCTTAGTTACCATGGAAACTATCATAACAATAAAGTAAACAATCTATTTGTGCATGATTTTAGTCGTTGTCGTGGAGATTTGAAATAACCACTTTCATTGTTGAAACAATGTAATACATCCATGGTATCACGTTTTACAAAAACATTATATAAAATTTCAAACTCGCATATCTCCGTTGCTATAGAAGATACAGATGTGATTTTACACTCAATGTAATCAGGTCGATGCTCTCTATTGGCTCATCCGAAAGAATTTTACCCATGTGTAATATTCATGCTTAGTTACCATGGAAACTATCATAACAATAAAGTAAACAATCTGCTTGTGCATTATTGTAGTCGTTGTCGTGGAGATTTGAAATAACCACTTTCATTGTTGAAACAATGTAATACATCCTTGGTATCACGTTTAACAAAAACATTATATAAAATTTCAAACTCGCATATCTCCATTACTATAGAACATATAGATGTGATTTTACACTCAATGTAATCAGGTCAAAATTCTCTATTGGCTCATCCGGAAAAAGTTTACCCATGTGTAATATTCATGCTAAGTTACCATGGAAACTATCATAACAATAAAGTAAACAATCTATTTGTGCATGATTGTAGTCGTTGTCGTGGAGATTTGAAATAACCACTTTCATTGTTGAAACAATGTAATACATCCTTGGAATCACGTTTGACAAAAACATTATATAAAATTTCAAACTCGCATATCTCCGTTACTATAGAAGATACAGATGTGAATTTACACTCAATGTAATCAGGTCGAAGCTCTCTATTGGCTCATCCGAAAGAATTTTACCCATGTGTAATATTCATGCTTAGTTACCATGGAAACTATCATTACAATAAAGTAAACAATCTATTTGTGCATGATTTTAGTCGTTATCGTGGAGATTTGAAATAACCACTTTCATTGTTGAAACAATGTAATACATCCTTGGTATCACGTTTTACAAAAACATTATATAAAATTTCAAACTCGCATATCTCCGTTGCTATAGAAGATACAGATGTGATTTTACACTCAATGTAATCAGGTCGAAGCTCTCTATTGGCTCATCCGAAAGATTTTTACCCATGTGTAATATTCATGCTTAGTTACCATGGAAACTATCATTACAATAAAGTAAACAATCTATTTGTGCATTATTGTAGTCGTTGTCGTGGAGCTTTGAAATAACCACTTTCATTGTTGAAACAATGTAATACATCCTTGGTATCACGTTTAACAAAAATATTATATAAAAATTCAAACTCGCATATCTCCGTTACTATAGAACATACAGATGTGATTTTACACTCAATGTAATCAGGTCGAAGCTCTCTATTGGCTCATCCGAAAGAATTTTACCCATGTGTAATATTCATGCTTAGTTACCATGGAAACTATCATAACAATAAAGTAAAAAATCTATTTGTGCATGATTGTAGTCGTTGTCGTGGAGATTTGAAATAACCACTTTCATTCTTGAAACAATGTAATACATCCTTGGTATCACGTTTTACAAAAACATTATATAAAATTTCAAACTCGCATATCTCCGTTGCTATAGAAGATACAGATGTGATTTTACACTCAATGTAATCAGGTCGAAGCTCTCTATTGGCTCATCGGAAAGAATTTTACCCATGTGTAATATTCATGCTTAGTTACCATGGAAACTATCATTACAATAAAGTAAACAATCTATTTGTGCATGATTGTAGTCGTTGTCGTGGAGATTTGAAATAACCACTTTCATTGTTGATACAATGTAATACATCCTTGGTATCACGTTTTACAAAAACATTATATAAAATTTCAAACTCGCATATCTCCGTTGCTATAGAAGATACAGATGTGATTTTACACTCAATGTAATCAGGTCGAAGCTCTCTATTGGCTCATCCGAAAGAATTTTACCCATGTGTAATATTCATGCTTAGTTACCATGGAAACTATCATAACAATAAAGTAAACAATCTGCTTGTGCATTATTGTAGTCGTTGTCGTGGAGATTTGAAATAACCACTTTCATTGTTGAAACAATGTAATACATCCTTGGTATCACGTTTAACAAAAACATTATATAAAATTTCAAACTCGCATATCTCCATTACTATAGAACATATAGATGTGATTTTACACTCAATGTAATCAGGGCAAAATTCTCTATTGGCTCATCCGGAAAAATTTTACCCATGTGTAATATTCATGCTAAGTTACCATGGAAACTATCATAACAATAAAGTAAACAATCTATTTGTGCATGATTGTAGTCGTTGTCGTGGAGATTTGAAATAACCACTTTCATTGTTGATACAATGTAATACATCCTTGGTATCACGTTTTACAAAAACATTATATAAAATTTCAAACTCGCATATCTCCGTTGCTGTAGAAGATACAGATGTGATTTTACACTCAATGTAATCAGGTCGAAGCTCTCTATTGGCTCATCCGAAAGAATTTTACCCATGTGTAATATTCATGCTTAGTTACCATGGAAACTATCATAACAATAAAGTAAACAATCTACTTGTGCATTATTGTAGTCGTTGTCGTGGAGATTTGAAATAACCACTTTCATTGTTGAAACAATGTAATACATCCTTGGTATCACGTTTTACAAAAACATTATATAAAATTTCAAACTCGCATATCTCCGTTGCTATAGAAGATACAGATGTGATTTTACACTCAATGTAATCAGGTCGAAGCTCTCTATTGGCTCATCCGAAAGAATTTTAACCATGTGTAATATTCATGCTTAGTTACCATGGAAACTATCATAACAATAAAGTAAACAATCTATTTGTGCATGATTGTAGTCGTTGTCGTGGAGATCTGAAATAACCACTTTCATTGTTGAAACAATGTAATACATCCTTGGTATCACGTTTAACAAAAACATTATATAAAATTTCAAACTCGCATATCTCCGTTACTATAGAACATACAGATGTGATTTTACACTCAATGTAATCAGGTCGAAGCTCTCTATTGGCTCATCCGGAAAAATTTTACCCATGTGTAATATTCATGCTTAGTTACCATGGAAACTATCATAACAATAAAGTAAACAATCTATTTGTGCATGATTTTAGTCGTTGTCGTGGAGATTTGAAATAACCACTTTCATTGTTGAAACAATGTAATACATCCATGGTATCACGTTTTACAAAAACATTATATAAAATTTCAAACTCGCATATCTCCGTTGCTATAGAAGATACAGATGTGATTTTACACTCAATGTAATCAGGTCGATGCTCTCTATTGGCTCATCCGAAAGAATTTTACCCATGTGTAATATTCATGCTTAGTTACCATGGAAACTATCATAACAATATAGTAAACAATCTGCTTGTGCATTATTGTAGTCGTTGTCGTGGAGATTTGAAATAACCACTTTCATTGTTGAAACAATGTAATATATCCTTGGTATCACGTTTCACAAAAACATTATATAAAATTTCAAACTCGCATATCTCCGTTGCTATAGAAGATACAGATGTGATTTTACACTCAATGTAATCAGGTCGAAGCTCTCTATTGGCTCATCCGGAAAAATTTTACCCATGTGTAATATTCATGCTAAGTTACCATGGAAACTATCATAACAATAAAGTAAACAATCTATTTGTGCATGATTGTAGTCGTTGTCGTGGAGATTTGAAATAACCACTTTCATTGTTGAAACAATGTAATACATCCTTGGAATCACGTTTGACAAAAACATTATATAAAATTTCAAACTCGCATATCTCCGTTACTATAGAAGATACAGATGTGATTTTACACTCAATGTAATCAGGTCGATGCTCTCTATTGGCTCATCCGAAAGAATTTTACCCATGTGTAATATTCATGCTTAGTTACCATGGAAACTATCATAACAATAAAGTAAACAATCTGCTTGTGCATTATTGTAGTCGTTGTCGTGGAGATTTGAAATAACCACTTTCATTGTTGAAACAATGTAATACATCCTTGGTATCACGTTTAACAAAAACATTATATAAAATTTCAAACTCGCATATCTCCATTACTATAGAACATATAGATGTGATTTTACACTCAATGTAATCAGGGCAAAATTCTCTATTGGCTCATCCGGAAAAAGTTTACCCATGTGTAATATTCATGCTAAGTTACCATGGAAACTATCATAACAATAAAGTAAACAATCTATTTGTGCATGATTGTAGTCGTTGTCGTGGAGATTTGAAATAACCACTTTCATTGTTGAAACAATGTAATACATCCTTGGAATCACGTTTGACAAAAACATTATATAAAATTTCAAACTCGCATATCTCCGTTACTATAGAAGATACAGATGTGAATTTACACTCAATGTAATCAGGTCGAAGCTCTCTATTGGCTCATCCGAAAGAATTTTACCCATGTGTAATATTCATGCTTAGTTACCATGGAAACTATCATTACAATAAAGTAAACAATCTATTTGTGCATGATTTTAGTCGTTATCGTGGAGATTTGAAATAACCACTTTCATTGTTGAAACAATGTAATACATCCTTGGTATCACGTTTTACAAAAACATTATATAAAATTTCAAACTCGCATATCTCCGTTGCTATAGAAGATACAGATGTGATTTTACACTCAATGTAATCAGGTCGAAGCTCTCTATTGGCTCATCCGAAAGAATTTTACCCATGTGTAATATTCATGCTTAGTTACCATGGAAACTATCATTACAATAAAGTAAACAATCTATTTGTGCATTATTGTAGTCGTTGTCGTGGAGCTTTGAAATAACCACTTTCATTGTTGAAACAATGTAATACATCCTTGGTATCACGTTTAACAAAAATATTATATAAAAATTCAAACTCGCATATCTCCGTTACTATAGAACATACAGATGTGATTTTACACTCAATGTAATCAGGTCGAAGCTCTCTATTGGCTCATCCGAAAGAATTTTACCCATGTGTAATATTCATGCTTAGTTACCATGGAAACTATCATAACAATAAAGTAAAAAATCTATTTGTGCATGATTGTAGTCGTTGTCGTGGAGATTTGAAATAACCACTTTCATTCTTGAAACAATGTAATACATCCTTGGTATCACGTTTTACAAAAACATTATATAAAATTTCAAACTCGCATATCTCCGTTGCTATAGAAGATACAGATGTGATTTTACACTCAATGTAATCAGGTCGAAGCTCTCTATTGGCTCATCGGAAAGAATTTTACCCATGTGTAATATTCATGCTTAGTTACCATGGAAACTATCATTACAATAAAGTAAACAATCTATTTGTGCATGATTGTAGTCGTTGTCGTGGAGATTTGAAATAACCACTTTCATTGTTGATACAATGTAATACATCCTTGGTATCACGTTTTACAAAAACATTATATAAAATTTCAAACTCGCATATCTCCGTTGCTATAGAAGATACAGATGTGATTTTACACTCAATGTAATCAGGTCGAAGATCTCTATTGGCTCATCCGAAAGAATTTTACCCATGTGTAATATTCATGCTTAGTTACCATGGAAACTATCATAACAATAAAGTAAACAATCTGCTTGTGCATTATTGTAGTCGTTGTCGTGGAGATTTGAAATAACCACTTTCATTGTTGAAACAATGTAATACATCCTTGGTATCACGTTTAACAAAAACATTATATAAAATTTCAAACTCGCATATCTCCATTACTATAGAACATATAGATGTGATTTTACACTCAATGTAATCAGGGCAAAATTCTCTATTGGCTCATCCGGAAAAATTTTACCCATGTGTAATATTCATGCTAAGTTACCATGGAAACTATCATAACAATAAAGTAAACAATCTATTTGTGCATGATTGTAGTCGTTGTCGTGGAGATTTGAAATAACCACTTTCATTGTTGATACAATGTAATACATCCTTGGTATCACGTTTTACATAAACATTATATAAAATTTCAAACTCGCATATCTCCGTTGCTATAGAAGATACAGATGTGATTTTACACTCAATGTAATCAGGTCGAAGCTCTCTATTGGCTCATCCGAAAGAATTTTACCCATGTGTAATATTCATGCTTAGTTACCATGGAAACTATCATAACAATAAAGTAAACAATCTACTTGTGCATTATTGTAGTCGTTGTCGTGGAGATTTGAAATAACCACTTTCATTGTTGAAACAATGTAATACATCCTTGGTATCACGTTTTACAAAAACATTATATAAAATTTCAAACTCGCATATCTCCGTTGCTATAGAAGATACAGATGTGATTTTACACTCAATGTAATCAGGTCGAAGCTCTCTATTGGCTCATCCGAAAGAATTTTAACCATGTGTAATATTCATGCTTAGTTACCATGGAAACTATCATAACAATAAAGTAAACAATCTATTTGTGCATGATTGTAGTCGTTGTCGTGGAGATCTGAAATAACCACTTTCATTGTTGAAACAATGTAATACATCCTTGGTATCACGTTTAACAAAAACATTATATAAAATTTCAAACTCGCATATCTCCGTTACTATAGAACATACAGATGTGATTTTACACTCAATGTAATCAGGTCGAAGCTCTCTATTGGCTCATCCGGAAAAATTTTACCCATGTGTAATATTCATGCTTAGTTACCATGGAAACTATCATAACAATAAAGTAAACAATCTATGTGTGCATGATTTTAGTCGTTGTCGTGGAGATTTGAAATAACCACTTTCATTGTTGAAACAATGTAATACATCCATGGTATCACGTTTTACAAAAACATTATATAAAATTTCAAACTCGCATATCTCCGTTGCTATAGAAGATACAGATGTGATTTTACACTCAATGTAATCAGGTCGATGCTCTCTATTGGCTCATCCGAAAGAATTTTACCCATGTGTAATATTCATGCTTAGTTACCATGGAAACTATCATAACAATATAGTAAACAATCTGCTTGTGCATTATTGTAGTCGTTGTCGTGGAGATTTGAAATAACCACTTTCATTGTTGAAACAATGTAATATATCCTTGGTATCACGTTTAACAAAAACATTATATAAAATTTCAAACTCGCATATCTCCGTTGCTATAGAAGATACAGATGTGATTTTACACTCAATGTAATCAGGTCGAAGCTCTCTATTGGCTCATCCGGAAAAATTTTACCCATGTGTAATATTCATGCTAAGTTACCATGGAAACTATCATAACAATAAAGTAAACAATCTATTTGTGCATGATTGTAGTCGTTGTCGTGGAGATTTGAAATAACCACTTTCATTGTTGAAACAATGTAATACATCCTTGGAATCACGTTTGACAAAAACATTATATGAAATTTCAAACTCGCATATCTCCGTTACTATAGAAGATACAGATGTGATTTTACACTCAATGTAATCAGGTCGAAGCTCTCTATTGGCTCATCCGAAAGAATTTTACCCATGTGTAATATTCATGCTTAGTTACCATGGAAACTATCATTACAATAAAGTAAACAATCTATTTGTGCATGATTTTAGTCGTTATCGTGGAGATTTGAAATAACCACTTTCATTGTTGAAACAATGTAATACATCCTTGGTATCACGTTTTACAAAAACATTAAATAAAATTTCAAACTCGCATATCTCCGTTGCTATAGAAGATACAGATGTGATTTTACACTCAATGTAATCAGGTCGAAGCTCTCTATTGGCTCATCCGAAAGATTTTTACCCATGTGTAATATTCATGCTTAGTTACCATGGAAACTATCATTACAATAAAGTAAACAATCTATTTGTGCATGATTGTAGTCGTTGTCGTGGAGCTTTGAAATAACCACTTTCATTGTTGAAACAATGTAATACATCCTTGGTATCACGTTTAACAAAAATATTATATAAAAATTCAAACTCGCATATCTCCGTTACTATAGAACATACAGATGTGATTTTACACTCAATGTAATCAGGTCGAAGCTCTCTATTGGCTCATCCGAAAGAATTTTACCCATGTGTAATATTCATGCTTAGTTACCATGGAAACTATCATAACAATAAAGTAAAAAATCTATTTGTGCATGATTGTAGTCGTTGTCGTGGAGATTTGAAATAACCACTTTCATTCTTGAAACAATGTAATACATCCTTGGTATCACGTTTTACAAAAACATTATATAAAATTTCAAACTCGCATATCTCCGTTGCTATATAAGATACAGATGTGATTTTACACTCAATGTAATCAGGTCGAAGCTCTCTATTGGCTCATCCGAAAGAATTTTACCCATGTGTAATATTCATGCTTAGTTACCATGGAAACTATCATAACAATAAAGTAAACAATCTGCTTGTGCATTATTGTAGTCGTTGTCGTGGAGATTTGAAATAACCACTTTCATTGTTGAAACAATGTAATACATCCTTGGTATCACGTTTAACAAAAACATTATATAAAATTTCAAACTCGCATATCTCCATTACTATAGAACATATAGATGTGATTTTACACTCAATGTAATCAGGGCAAAATTCTCTATTGGCTCATCCGGAAAAAGTTTACCCATGTGTAATATTCATGTTAAGTTACCATGGAAACTATCATAACAATAAAGTAAACAATCTATTTGTGCATGATTGTAGTCGTTGTCGTGGAGATTTGAAATAACCACTTTCATTGTTGAAACAATGTAATACATCCTTGGAATCACGTTTGACAAAAACATTATATAAAATTTCAAACTCGCATATCTCCGTTACTATAGAAGATACAGATGTGAATTTACACTCAATGTAATCAGGTCGAAGCTCTCTATTGGCTCATCCGAAAGAATTTTACCCATGTGTAATATTCATGCTTAGTTACCATGGAAACTATCATTACAATAAAGTAAACAATCTATTTGTGCATGATTTTAGTCGTTATCGTGGAGATTTGAAATAACCACTTTCATTGTTGAAACAATGTAATACATCCTTGGTATCACGTTTTACAAAAACATTATATAAAATTTCAAACTCGCATATCTCCGTTGCTATATAAGATACAGATGTGATTTTACACTCAATGTAATCAGGTCGAAGCTCTCTATTGGCTCATCCGAAAGATTTTTACCCATGTGTAATATTCATGCTTAGTTACCATGGAAACTATCATTACAATAAAGTAAACAATCTATTTGTGCATTATTGTAGTCGTTGTCGTGGAGCTTTGAAATAACCACTTTCATTGTTGAAACAATGTAATACATCCTTGGTATCACGTTTAACAAAAATATTATATAAAAATTCAAACTCGCATATCTCCGTTACTATAGAACATACAGATGTGATTTTACACTCAATGTAATCAGGTCGAAGCTCTCTATTGGCTCATCCGAAAGAATTTTACCCATGTGTAATATTCATGCTTAGTTACCATGGAAACTATCATAACAATAAAGTAAAAAATCTATTTGTGCATGATTGTAGTCGTTGTCGTGGAGATTTGAAATAACCACTTTCATTCTTGAAACAATGTAATACATCCTTGGTATCACGTTTTACAAAAACATTATATAAAATTTCAAACTCGCATATCTCCGTTGCTATAGAAGATACAGATGTGATTTTACACTCAATGTAATCAGGTCGAAGCTCTCTATTGGCTCATCGGAAAGAATTTTACCCATGTGTAATATTCATGCTTAGTTACCATGGAAACTATCATTACAATAAAGTAAACAATCTATTTGTGTATGATTGTAGTCGTTGTCGTGGAGATTTGAAATAACCACTTTCATTGTTGATACAATGTAATACATCCTTGGTATCACGTTTTACAAAAACATTATATAAAATTTCAAACTCGCATATCTCCGTTGCTATAGAAGATACAGATGTGATTTTACACTCAATGTAATCAGGTCGAAGCTCTCTATTGGCTCATCCGAAAGAATTTTACCCATGTGTAATATTCATGCTTAGTTACCATGGAAACTATCATAACAATAAAGTAAACAATCTGCTTGTGCATTATTGTAGTCGTTGTCGTGGAGATTTGAAATAACCACTTTCATTGTTGAAACAATGTAATACATCCTTGGTATCACGTTTAACAAAAACATTATATAAAATTTCAAACTCGCATATCTCCATTACTATAGAACATATAGATGTGATTTTACACTCAATGTAATCAGGGCAAAATTCTCTATTGGCTCATCCGGAAAAATTTTACCCATGTGTAATATTCATGCTAAGTTACCATGGAAACTATCATAACAATAAAGTAAACAATCTATTTGTGCATGATTGTAGTCGTTGTCGTGGAGATTTGAAATAACCACTTTCATTGTTGATACAATGTAATACATCCTTGGTATCACGTTTTACATAAACATTATATAAAATTTCAAACTCGCATATCTCCGTTGCTATAGAAGATACAGATGTGATTTTACACTCAATGTAATCAGGTCGAAGCTCTCTATTGGCTCATCCGAAAGAATTTTACCCATGTGTAATATTCATGCTTAGTTACCATGGAAACTATCATAACAATAAAGTAAACAATCTACTTGTGCATTATTGTAGTCGTTGTCGTGGAGATTTGAAATAACCACTTTCATTGTTGAAACAATGTAATACATCCTTGGTATCACGTTTTACAAAAACATTATATAAAATTTCAAACTCGCATATCTCCGTTGCTATAGAAGATACAGATGTGATTTTACACTCAATGTAATCAGGTCGAAGCTCTCTATTGGCTCATCCGAAAGAATTTTAACCATGTGTAATATTCATGCTTAGTTACCATGGAAACTATCATAACAATAAAGTAAACAATCTATTTGTGCATGATTGTAGTCGTTGTCGTGGAGATCTGAAATAACCACTTTCATTGTTGAAACAATGTAATACATCCTTGGTATCACGTTTAACAAAAACATTATATAAAATTTCAAACTCGCATATCTCCGTTACTATAGAACATACAGATGTGATTTTACACTCAATGTAATCAGGTCGAAGCTCTCTATTGGCTCATCCGGAAAAATTTTACCCATGTGTAATATTCATGCTTAGTTACCATGGAAACTATCATAACAATAAAGTAAACAATCTATGTGTGCATGATTTTAGTCGTTGTCGTGGAGATTTGAAATAACCACTTTCATTGTTGAAACAATGTAATACATCCATGGTATCACGTTTTACAAAAACATTATATAAAATTTCAAACTCGCATATCTCCGTTGCTATAGAAGATACAGATGTGGTTTTACACTCAATGTAATCAGGTCGATGCTCTCTATTGGCTCATCCGAAAGAATTTTACCCATGTGTAATATTCATGCTTAGTTACCATGGAAACTATCATAACAATATAGTAAACAATCTGCTTGTGCATTATTGTAGTCGTTGTCGTGGAGATTTGAAATAACCACTTTCATTGTTGAAACAATGTAATACATCCTTGGTATCACGTTTAACAAAAACATTATATAAAATTTCAAACTCGCATATCTCCGTTACTATAGAACATACAGATGTGATTTTACACTCAATGTAATCAGGTCGAAGCTCTCTATTGGCTCATCCGAAAGATTTTTACCCATGTGTAATATTCATGCTTAGTTACCATGGAAACTATCATTACAATAAAGTAAACAATCTATTTGTGCATGATTGTAGTCGTTGTCGTGGAGCTTTGAAATAACCACTTTCATTGTTGAAACAATGTAATACATCCTTGGTATCACGTTTAACAAAAATATTATATAAAAATTCAAACTCGCATATCTCCGTTACTATAGAACATACAGATGTGATTTTACACTCAATGTAATCAGGTCGAAGCTCTCTATTGGCTCATCCGAAAGAATTTTACCCATGTGTAATATTCATGCTTAGTTACCATGGAAACTATCATAACAATAAAGTAAAAAATCTATTTGTGCATGATTGTAGTCGTTGTCGTGGAGATTTGAAATAACCACTTTCATTCTTGAAACAATGTAATACATCCTTGGTATCACGTTTTACAAAAACATTATATAAAATTTCAAACTCGCATATCTCCGTTGCTATATAAGATACAGATGTGATTTTACACTCAATGTAATCAGGTCGAAGCTCTCTATTGGCTCATCCGAAAGAATTTTACCCATGTGTAATATTCATGCTTAGTTACCATGGAAACTATCATAACAATAAAGTAAACAATCTGCTTGTGCATTATTGTAGTCGTTGTCGTGGAGATTTGAAATAACCACTTTCATTGTTGAAACAATGTAATACATCCTTGGTATCACGTTTAACAAAAACATTATATAAAATTTCAAACTCGCATATCTCCATTACTATAGAACATATAGATGTGATTTTACACTCAATGTAATCAGGGCAAAATTCTCTATTGGCTCATCCGGAAAAAGTTTACCCATGTGTAATATTCATGCTAAGTTACCATGGAAACTATCATAACAATAAAGTAAACAATCTATTTGTGCATGATTGTAGTCGTTGTCGTGGAGATTTGAAATAACCACTTTCATTGTTGAAACAATGTAATACATCCTTGGAATCACGTTTGACAAAAACATTATATAAAATTTCAAACTCGCATATCTCCGTTACTATAGAAGATACAGATGTGAATTTACACTCAATGTAATCAGGTCGAAGCTCTCTATTGGCTCATCCGAAAGAATTTTACCCATGTGTAATATTCATGCTTAGTTACCATGGAAACTATCATTACAATAAAGTAAACAATCTATTTGTGCATGATTTTAGTCGTTATCGTGGAGATTTGAAATAACCACTTTCATTGTTGAAACAATGTAATACATCCTTGGTATCACGTTTTACAAAAACATTATATAAAATTTCAAACTCGCATATCTCCGTTGCTATATAAGATACAGATGTGATTTTACACTCAATGTAATCAGGTCGAAGCTCTCTATTGGCTCATCCGAAAGATTTTTACCCATGTGTAATATTCATGCTTAGTTACCATGGAAACTATCATTACAATAAAGTAAACAATCTATTTGTGCATTATTGTAGTCGTTGTCGTGGAGCTTTGAAATAACCACTTTCATTGTTGAAACAATGTAATACATCCTTGGTATCACGTTTAACAAAAATATTATATAAAAATTCAAACTCGCATATCTCCGTTACTATAGAACATACAGATGTGATTTTACACTCAATGTAATCAGGTCGAAGCTCTCTATTGGCTCATCCGAAAGAATTTTACCCATGTGTAATATTCATGCTTAGTTACCATGGAAACTATCATAACAATAAAGTAAAAAATCTATTTGTGCATGATTGTAGTCGTTGTCGTGGAGATTTGAAATAACCACTTTCATTCTTGAAACAATGTAATACATCCTTGGTATCACGTTTTACAAAAACATTATATAAAATTTCAAACTCGCATATCTCCGTTGCTATAGAAGATACAGATGTGATTTTACACTCAATGTAATCAGGTCGAAGCTCTCTATTGGCTCATCGGAAAGAATTTTACCCATGTGTAATATTCATGCTTAGTTACCATGGAAACTATCATTACAATAAAGTAAACAATCTATTTGTGTATGATTGTAGTCGTTGTCGTGGAGATTTGAAATAACCACTTTCATTGTTGATACAATGTAATACATCCTTGGTATCACGTTTTACAAAAACATTATATAAAATTTCAAACTCGCATATCTCCGTTGCTATAGAAGATACAGATGTGATTTTACACTCAATGTAATCAGGTCGAAGCTCTCTATTGGCTCATCCAAAAGAATTTTACCCATGTGTAATATTCATGCTTAGTTACCATGGAAACTATCATAACAATAAAGTAAACAATCTGCTTGTGCATTATTGTAGTCGTTGTCGTGGAGATTTGAAATAACCACTTTCATTGTTGAAACAATGTAATACATCCTTGGTATCACGTTTAACAAAAACATTATATAAAATTTCAAACTCGCATATCTCCATTACTATAGAACATATAGATGTGATTTTACACTCAATGTAATCAGGGCAAAATTCTCTATTGGCTCATCCGGAAAAATTTTACCCATGTGTAATATTCATGCTAAGTTACCATGGAAACTATCATAACAATAAAGTAAACAATCTATTTGTGCATGATTGTAGTCGTTGTCGTGGAGATTTGAAATAACCACTTTCATTGTTGATACAATGTAATACATCCTTGGTATCACGTTTTACATAAACATTATATAAAATTTCAAACTCGCATATCTCCGTTGCTATAGAAGATACAGATGTGATTTTACACTCAATGTAATCAGGTCGAAGCTCTCTATTGGCTCATCCGAAAGAATTTTACCCATGTGTAATATTCATGCTTAGTTACCATGGAAACTATCATAACAATAAAGTAAACAATCTACTTGTGCATTATTGTAGTCGTTGTCGTGGAGATTTGAAATAACCACTTTCATTGTTGAAACAATGTAATACATCCTTGGTATCACGTTTTACAAAAACATTATATAAAATTTCAAACTCGCATATCTCCGTTGCTATAGAAGATACAGATGTGATTTTACACTCAATGTAATCAGGTCGAAGCTCTCTATTGGCTCATCCGAAAGAATTTTAACCATGTGTAATATTCATGCTTAGTTACCATGGAAACTATCATAACAATAAAGTAAACAATCTATTTGTGCATGATTGTAGTCGTTGTCGTGGAGATCTGAAATAACCACTTTCATTGTTGAAACAATGTAATACATCCTTGGTATCACGTTTAACAAAAACATTATATAAAATTTCAAACTCGCATATCTCCGTTACTATAGAACATACAGATGTGATTTTACACTCAATGTAATCAGGTCGAAGCTCTCTATTGGCTCATCCGGAAAAATTTTACCCATGTGTAATATTCATGCTTAGTTACCATGGAAACTATCATAACAATAAAGTAAACAATCTATGTGTGCATGATTTTAGTCGTTGTCGTGGAGATTTGAAATAACCACTTTCATTGTTGAAACAATGTAATACATCCATGGTATCACGTTTTACAAAAACATTATATAAAATTTCAAACTCGCATATCTCCGTTGCTATAGAAGATACAGATGTGGTTTTACACTCAATGTAATCAGGTCGATGCTCTCTATTGGCTCATCCGAAAGAATTTTACCCATGTGTAATATTCATGCTTAGTTACCATGGAAACTATCATAACAATATAGTAAACAATCTGCTTGTGCATTATTGTAGTCGTTGTCGTGGAGATTTGAAATAACCACTTTCATTGTTGAAACAATGTAATATATCCTTGGTATCACGTTTAACAAAAACATTATATAAAATTTCAAACTCGCATATCTCCGTTGCTATAGAAGATACAGATGTGATTTTACACTCAATGTAATCAGGTCGAAGCTCTCTATTGGCTCATCCGGAAAAATTTTACCCATGTGTAATATTCATGCTAAGTTACCATGGAAACTATCATAACAATAAAGTAAACAATCTATTTGTGCATGATTGTAGTCGTTGTCGTGGAGATTTGAAATAACCACTTTCATTGTTGATACAATGTAATACATCCTTGGTATCACGTTTTACATAAACATTATATAAAATTTCAAACTCGCATATCTCCGTTGCTATAGAAGATACAGATGTGATTTTACACTCAATGTAATCAGGTCGAAGCTCTCTATTGGCTCATCCGAAAGAATTTTACCCATGTGTAATATTCATGCTTAGTTACCATGGAAACTATCATAACAATAAAGTAAACAATCTACTTGTGCATTATTGTAGTCGTTGTCGTGGAGATTTGAAATAACCACTTTCATTGTTGAAACAATGTAATACATCCTTGGTATCACGTTTTACAAAAACATTATATAAAATTTCAAACTCGCATATCTCCGTTGCTATAGAAGATACAGATGTGATTTTACACTCAATGTAATCAGGTCGAAGCTCTCTATTGGCTCATCCGAAAGAATTTTAACCATGTGTAATATTCATGCTTAGTTACCATGGAAACTATCATAACAATAAAGTAAACAATCTATTTGTGCATGATTGTAGTCGTTGTCGTGGAGATCTGAAATAACCACTTTCATTGTTGAAACAATGTAATACATCCTTGGTATCACGTTTAACAAAAACATTATATAAAATTTCAAACTCGCATATCTCCGTTACTATAGAACATACAGATGTGATTTTACACTCAATGTAATCAGGTCGAAGCTCTCTATTGGCTCATCCGGAAAAATTTTACCCATGTGTAATATTCATGCTTAGTTACCATGGAAACTATCATAACAATAAAGTAAACAATCTATGTGTGCATGATTTTAGTCGTTGTCGTGGAGATTTGAAATAACCACTTTCATTGTTGAAACAATGTAATACATCCTTGGAATCACGTTTGACAAAAACATTATATGAAATTTCAAACTCGCATATCTCCGTTACTATAGAAGATACAGATGTGATTTTACACTCAATGTAATCAGGTCGAAGCTCTCTATTGGCTCATCCGAAAGAATTTTACCCATGTGTAATATTCATGCTTAGTTACCATGGAAACTATCATTACAATAAAGTAAACAATCTATTTGTGCATGATTTTAGTCGTTATCGTGGAGATTTGAAATAACCACTTTCATTGTTGAAACAATGTAATACATCCTTGGTATCACGTTTTACAAAAACATTAAATAAAATTTCAAACTCGCATATCTCCGTTGCTATAGAAGATACAGATGTGATTTTACACTCAATGTAATCAGGTCGAAGCTCTCTATTGGCTCATCCGAAAGATTTTTACCCATGTGTAATATTCATGCTTAGTTACCATGGAAACTATCATTACAATAAAGTAAACAATCTATTTGTGCATGATTGTAGTCGTTGTCGTGGAGCTTTGAAATAACCACTTTCATTGTTGAAACAATGTAATACATCCTTGGTATCACGTTTAACAAAAATATTATATAAAAATTCAAACTCGCATATCTCCGTTACTATAGAACATACAGATGTGATTTTACACTCAATGTAATCAGGTCGAAGCTCTCTATTGGCTCATCCGAAAGAATTTTACCCATGTGTAATATTCATGCTTAGTTACCATGGAAACTATCATAACAATAAAGTAAAAAATCTATTTGTGCATGATTGTAGTCGTTGTCGTGGAGATTTGAAATAACCACTTTCATTCTTGAAACAATGTAATACATCCTTGGTATCACGTTTTACAAAAACATTATATAAAATTTCAAACTCGCATATCTCCGTTGCTATATAAGATACAGATGTGATTTTACACTCAATGTAATCAGGTCGAAGCTCTCTATTGGCTCATCCGAAAGAATTTTACCCATGTGTAATATTCATGCTTAGTTACCATGGAAACTATCATAACAATAAAGTAAACAATCTGCTTGTGCATTATTGTAGTCGTTGTCGTGGAGATTTGAAATAACCACTTTCATTGTTGAAACAATGTAATACATCCTTGGTATCACGTTTAACAAAAACATTATATAAAATTTCAAACTCGCATATCTCCATTACTATAGAACATATAGATGTGATTTTACACTCAATGTAATCAGGGCAAAATTCTCTATTGGCTCATCCGGAAAAAGTTTACCCATGTGTAATATTCATGCTAAGTTACCATGGAAACTATCATAACAATAAAGTAAACAATCTATTTGTGCATGATTGTAGTCGTTGTCGTGGAGATTTGAAATAACCACTTTCATTGTTGAAACAATGTAATACATCCTTGGAATCACGTTTGACAAAAACATTATATAAAATTTCAAACTCGCATATCTCCGTTACTATAGAAGATACAGATGTGAATTTACACTCAATGTAATCAGGTCGAAGCTCTCTATTGGCTCATCCGAAAGAATTTTACCCATGTGTAATATTCATGCTTAGTTACCATGGAAACTATCATTACAATAAAGTAAACAATCTATTTGTGCATGATTTTAGTCGTTATCGTGGAGATTTGAAATAACCACTTTCATTGTTGAAACAATGTAATACATCCTTGGTATCACGTTTTACAAAAACATTATATAAAATTTCAAACTCGCATATCTCCGTTGCTATATAAGATACAGATGTGATTTTACACTCAATGTAATCAGGTCGAAGCTCTCTATTGGCTCATCCGAAAGATTTTTACCCATGTGTAATATTCATGCTTAGTTACCATGGAAACTATCATTACAATAAAGTAAACAATCTATTTGTGCATTATTGTAGTCGTTGTCGTGGAGCTTTGAAATAACCACTTTCATTGTTGAAACAATGTAATACATCCTTGGTATCACGTTTAACAAAAATATTATATAAAAATTCAAACTCGCATATCTCCGTTACTATAGAACATACAGATGTGATTTTACACTCAATGTAATCAGGTCGAAGCTCTCTATTGGCTCATCCGAAAGAATTTTACCCATGTGTAATATTCATGCTTAGTTACCATGGAAACTATCATAACAATAAAGTAAAAAATCTATTTGTGCATGATTGTAGTCGTTGTCGTGGAGATTTGAAATAACCACTTTCATTCTTGAAACAATGTAATACATCCTTGGTATCACGTTTTACAAAAACATTATATAAAATTTCAAACTCGCATATCTCCGTTGCTATAGAAGATACAGATGTGATTTTACACTCAATGTAATCAGGTCGAAGCTCTCTATTGGCTCATCGGAAAGAATTTTACCCATGTGTAATATTCATGCTTAGTTACCATGGAAACTATCATTACAATAAAGTAAACAATCTATTTGTGTATGATTGTAGTCGTTGTCGTGGAGATTTGAAATAACCACTTTCATTGTTGATACAATGTAATACATCCTTGGTATCACGTTTTACAAAAACATTATATAAAATTTCAAACTCGCATATCTCCGTTGCTATAGAAGATACAGATGTGATTTTACACTCAATGTAATCAGGTCGAAGCTCTCTATTGGCTCATCCGAAAGAATTTTACCCATGTGTAATATTCATGCTTAGTTACCATGGAAACTATCATAACAATAAAGTAAACAATCTGCTTGTGCATTATTGTAGTCGTTGTCGTGGAGATTTGAAATAACCACTTTCATTGTTGAAACAATGTAATACATCCTTGGTATCACGTTTAACAAAAACATTATATAAAATTTCAAACTCGCATATCTCCATTACTATAGAACATATAGATGTGATTTTACACTCAATGTAATCAGGGCAAAATTCTCTATTGGCTCATCCGGAAAAATTTTACCCATGTGTAATATTCATGCTAAGTTACCATGGAAACTATCATAACAATAAAGTAAACAATCTATTTGTGCATGATTGTAGTCGTTGTCGTGGAGATTTGAAATAACCACTTTCATTGTTGATACAATGTAATACATCCTTGGTATCACGTTTTACATAAACATTATATAAAATTTCAAACTCGCATATCTCCGTTGCTATAGAAGATACAGATGTGATTTTACACTCAATGTAATCAGGTCGAAGCTCTCTATTGGCTCATCCGAAAGAATTTTACCCATGTGTAATATTCATGCTTAGTTACCATGGAAACTATCATAACAATAAAGTAAACAATCTACTTGTGCATTATTGTAGTCGTTGTCGTGGAGATTTGAAATAACCACTTTCATTGTTGAAACAATGTAATACATCCTTGGTATCACGTTTTACAAAAACATTATATAAAATTTCAAACTCGCATATCTCCGTTGCTATAGAAGATACAGATGTGATTTTACACTCAATGTAATCAGGTCGAAGCTCTCTATTGGCTCATCCGAAAGAATTTTAACCATGTGTAATATTCATGCTTAGTTACCATGGAAACTATCATAACAATAAAGTAAACAATCTATTTGTGCATGATTGTAGTCGTTGTCGTGGAGATCTGAAATAACCACTTTCATTGTTGAAACAATGTAATACATCCTTGGTATCACGTTTAACAAAAACATTATATAAAATTTCAAACTCGCATATCTCCGTTACTATAGAACATACAGATGTGATTTTACACTCAATGTAATCAGGTCGAAGCTCTCTATTGGCTCATCCGGAAAAATTTTACCCATGTGTAATATTCATGCTTAGTTACCATGGAAACTATCATAACAATAAAGTAAACAATCTATGTGTGCATGATTTTAGTCGTTGTCGTGGAGATTTGAAATAACCACTTTCATTGTTGAAACAATGTAATACATCCATGGTATCACGTTTTACAAAAACATTATATAAAATTTCAAACTCGCATATCTCCGTTGCTATAGAAGATACAGATGTGGTTTTACACTCAATGTAATCAGGTCGATGCTCTCTATTGGCTCATCCGAAAGAATTTTACCCATGTGTAATATTCATGCTTAGTTACCATGGAAACTATCATAACAATATAGTAAACAATCTGCTTGTGCATTATTGTAGTCGTTGTCGTGGAGATTTGAAATAACCACTTTCATTGTTGAAACAATGTAATATATCCTTGGTATCACGTTTAACAAAAACATTATATAAAATTTCAAACTCGCATATCTCCGTTGCTATAGAAGATACAGATGTGATTTTACACTCAATGTAATCAGGTCGAAGCTCTCTATTGGCTCATCCGGAAAAATTTTACCCATGTGTAATATTCATGCTAAGTTACCATGGAAACTATCATAACAATAAAGTAAACAATCTATTTGTGCATGATTGTAGTCGTTGTCGTGGAGATTTGAAATAACCACTTTCATTGTTGAAACAATGTAATACATCCTTGGAATCACGTTTGACAAAAACATTATATAAAATTTCAAACTCGCATATCTCCGTTACTATAGAAGATACAGATGTGATTTTACACTCAATGTAATCAGGTCGAAGCTCTCTATTGGCTCATCCGAAAGAATTTTACCCATGTGTAATATTCATGCTTAGTTACCATGGAAACTATCATTACAATAAAGTAAACAATCTATTTGTGCATGATTTTAGTCGTTATCGTGGAGATTTGAAATAACCACTTTCATTGTTGAAACAATGTAATACATCCTTGGTATCACGTTTTACAAAAACATTAAATAAAATTTCAAACTCGCATATCTCCGTTGCTATAGAAGATACAGATGTGATTTTACACTCAATGTAATCAGGTCGAAGCTCTCTATTGGCTCATCCGAAAGATTTTTACCCATGTGTAATATTCATGCTTAGTTACCATGGAAACTATCATTACAATAAAGTAAACAATCTATTTGTGCATGATTGTAGTCGTTGTCGTGGAGCTTTGAAATAACCACTTTCATTGTTGAAACAATGTAATACATCCTTGGTATCACGTTTAACAAAAATATTATATAAAAATTCAAACTCGCATATCTCCGTTACTATAGAACATACAGATGTGATTTTACACTCAATGTAATCAGGTCGAAGCTCTCTATTGGCTCATCCGAAAGAATTTTACCCATGTGTAATATTCATGCTTAGTTACCATGGAAACTATCATAACAATAAAGTAAAAAATCTATTTGTGCATGATTGTAGTCGTTGTCGTGGAGATTTGAAATAACCACTTTCATTCTTGAAACAATGTAATACATCCTTGGTATCACGTTTTACAAAAACATTATATAAAATTTCAAACTCGCATATCTCCGTTGCTATATAAGATACAGATGTGATTTTACACTCAATGTAATCAGGTCGAAGCTCTCTATTGGCTCATCCGAAAGAATTTTACCCATGTGTAATATTCATGCTTAGTTACCATGGAAACTAT
The DNA here is from genome assembly GCF_977018435.1 of Lepisma saccharinum. Lineage (NCBI taxonomy): Eukaryota > Metazoa > Arthropoda > Insecta > Zygentoma > Lepismatidae > Lepisma > Lepisma saccharinum. The sequence goes on from NC_139244.1 coordinate 75,118,069, forward strand.
CATTACAATAAAGTAAACAATCTATTTGTGCATGATTGTAGTCGTTGTCGTGGAGATTTGAAATAACCACTTTCATTGTTGATACAATGTAATACATCCTTGGTATCACGTTTTACAAAAACATTATATAAAATTTCAAACTCGCATATCTCCGTTGCTATAGAAGATACAGATGTGATTTTACACTCAATGTAATCAGGTCGAAGCTCTCTATTGGCTCATCCGGAAAAATTTTACCCATGTGTAATATTCATGCTTAGTTACCATGGAAACTATCATAACAATAAAGTAAACAATCTATTTGTGCATGATTTTAGTCGTTGTCGTGGAGATTTGAAATAACCACTTTCATTGTTGAAACAATGTAATACATCCATGGTATCACGTTTTACAAAAACATTATATAAAATTTCAAACTCGCATATCTCCGTTGCTATAGAAGATACAGATGTGATTTTACACTCAATGTAATCAGGTCGATGCTCTCTATTGGCTCATCCGAAAGAATTTTACCCATGTGTAATATTCATGCTTAGTTACCATGGAAACTATCATAACAATATAGTAAACAATCTGCTTGTGCATTATTGTAGTCGTTGTCGTGGAGATTTGAAATAACCACTTTCATTGTTGAAACAATGTAATATATCCTTGGTATCACGTTTAACAAAAACATTATATAAAATTTCAAACTCGCATATCTCCGTTGCTATAGAAGATACAGATGTCATTTTACACTCAATGTAATCAGGTCGAAGCTCTCTATTGGCTCATCCGAAAGAATTTTACCCATGTGTAATATTCATGCTTAGTTACCATGGAAACTATCATAACAATAAAGTAAACAATCTGCTTGTGCATTATTGTAGTCGTTGTCGTGGAGATTTGAAATAACCACTTTCATTGTTGAAACAATGTAATACATCCTTGGTATCACGTTTAACAAAAACATTATATAAAATTTCAAACTCGCATATCTCCATTACTATAGAACATATAGATGTGATTTTACACTCAATGTAATCAGGGCAAAATTCTCTATTGGCTCATCCGGAAAAATTTTACCCATGTGTAATATTCATGCTAAGTTACCATGGAAACTATCATAACAATAAAGTAAACAATCTATTTGTGCATGATTGTAGTCGTTGTCGTGGAGATTTGAAATAACCACTTTCATTGTTGAAACAATGTAATACATCCTTGGAATCACGTTTGACAAAAACATTATATAAAATTTCAAACTCGCATATCTCCGTTACTATAGAAGATACAGATGTGATTTTACACTCAATGTAATCAGGTCGAAGCTCTCTATTGGCTCATCCGAAAGAATTTTACCCATGTGTAATATTCATGCTTAGTTACCATGGAAACTATCATTACAATAAAGTAAACAATCTATTTGTGCATGATTTTAGTCGTTATCGTGGAGATTTGAAATAACCACTTTCATTGTTGAAACAATGTAATACATCCTTGGTATCACGTTTTACAAAAACATTATATAAAATTTCAAACTCGCATATCTCCGTTGCTATAGAAGATACAGATGTGATTTTACACTCAATGTAATCAGGTCGAAGCTCTCTATTGGCTCATCCGAAAGATTTTTACCCATGTGTAATATTCATGCATAGTTACCATGGAAACTATCATTACAATAAAGTAAACAATCTATTTGTGCATGATTGTAGTCGTTGTCGTGGAGCTTTGAAATAACCACTTTCATTGTTGAAACAATGTAATACATCCTTGGTATCACGTTTAACAAAAATATTATATAAAAATTCAAACTCGCATATCTCCGTTACTATAGAACATACAGATGTGATTTTACACTCAATGTAATCAGGTCGAAGCTCTCTATTGGCTCATCCGAAAGAATTTTACCCATGTGTAATATTCATGCTTAGTTACCATGGAAACTATCATAACAATAGAGTAAAAAATCTATTTGTGCATGATTGTAGTCGTTGTCGTGGAGATTTGAAATAACCACTTTCATTCTTGAAACAATGTAATACATCCTTGGTATCACGTTTTACAAAAACATTATATAAAATTTCAAACTCGCATATCTCCGTTGCTATATAAGATACAGATGTGATTTTACACTCAATGTAATCAGGTCGAAGCTCTCTATTGGCTCATCCGAAAGAATTTTACCCATGTGTAATATTCTTGCTTAGTTACCATGGAAACTATCATTACAATAAAGTAAACAATCTATTTGTGCATGATTGTAGTCGTTGTCGTGGAGATTTGAAATAACCACTTTCATTGTTGATACAATGTAATACATCCTTGGTATCACGTTTTACAAAAACATTATATAAAATTTCAAACTCGCATATCTCCGTTGCTATAGAAGATACAGATGTGATTTTACACTCAATGTAATCAGGTCGAAGCTCTCTATTGGCTCATCCGAAAGAATTTTACCCATGTGTAATATTCATGCTTAGTTACCATGGAAACTATCATAACAATAAAGTAAACAATCTACTTGTGCATTATTGTAGTCGTTGTCGTGGAGATTTGAAATAACAACTTTCATTGTTGAAACAATGTAATACATCCTTGGTATCACGTTTTACAAAAACATTATATAAAATTTCAAACTCGCATATCTCCGTTGCTATAGAAGATACAGATGTGATTTTACACTCAATGTAATCAGGTCGAAGCTCTCTATTGGCTCATCCGAAAGAATTTTAACCATGTGTAATATTCATGCTTAGTTACCATGGAAACTATCATAACAATAAAGTAAACAATCTATTTGTGCATGATTGTAGTCGTTGTCGTGGAGATTTGAAATAACCACTTTCATTGTTGAAACAATGTAATACATCCTTGGTATCACGTTTAACAAAAACATTATATAAAATTTCAAACTCGCATATCTCCGTTACTATAGAACATACAGATGTGATTTTACACTCAATGTAATCAGGTCGAAGCTCTCTATTGGCTCATCCGGAAAAATTTTACCCATGTGTAATATTCATGCTTAGTTACCATGGAAACTATCATAACAATAAAGTAAACAATCTATTTGTGCATGATTTTAGTCGTTGTCGTGGAGATTTGAAATAACCACTTTCATTGTTGAAACAATGTAATACATCCATGGTATCACGTTTTACAAAAACATTATATAAAATTTCAAACTCGCATATCTCCGTTGCTATAGAAGATACAGATGTGATTTTACACTCAATGTAATCAGGTCGATGCTCTCCATTGACTCATCCGAAAGAATTTTACCCATGTGTAATATTCATGCTTAGTTACCATGGAAACTATCATAACAATATAGTAAACAATCTGCTTGTGCATTATTGTAGTCGTTGTCGTGGAGATTTGAAATAACCACTTTCATTGTTGAAACAATGTAATATATCCTTGGTATCACGTTTAACAAAAACATTATATAAAATTTCAAACTCGCATATCTCCATTACTATAGAACATATAGATGTGATTTTACACTCAATGTAATCAGGGCAAAATTCTCTATTGGCTCATCCGGAAAAATTTTACCCATGTGTAATATTCATGCTAAGTTACCATGGAAACTATCATAACAATAAAGTAAACAATCTATTTGTGCATGATTGTAGTCGTTGTCGTGGAGATTTGAAATAACCACTTTCATTGTTGAAACAATGTAATACATCCTTGGAATCACGTTTGACAAAAACATTATATAAAATTTCAAACTCGCATATCTCCGTTACTATAGAAGATACAGATGTGATTTTACACTCAATGTAATCAGGTCGAAGCTCTCTATTGGCTCATCCGAAAGAATTTTACCCATGTGTAATATTCACGCTTAGTTACCATGGAAACTATCATTACAATAAAGTAAACAATCTATTTGTGCATGATTTTAGTCGTTATCGTGGAGATTTGAAATAACCACTTTCATTGTTGAAACAATGTAATACATCCTTGGTATCACGTTTTACAAAAACATTATATAAAATTTCAAACTCGCATATCTCCGTTGCTATAGAAGATACAGATGTGATTTTACACTCAATGTAATCAGGTCGAAGCTCTCTATTGGCTCATCCGAAAGAATTTTACCCATGTGTAATATTCATGCTTAGTTACCATGGAAACTATCATTACAATAAAGTAAACAATCTATTTGTGCATGATTGTAGTCGTTGTCGTGGAGCTTTGAAATAACCACTTTCATTGTTGAAACAATGTAATACATCCTTGGTATCACGTTTAACAAAAATCTTATATAAAAATTCAAACTCGCATATCTCCGTTACTATAGAACATACAGATGTGATTTTACACTCAATGTAATCAGGTCGAAGCTCTCTATTGGCTCATCCGGAAAAATTTTACCCATGTGTAATATTCATGCTTAGTTACCATGGAAACTATCATTACAATAAAGTAAACAATCTATTTGTGCATGATTGTAGTCGTTGTCGTGGAGATTTGAAATAACCACTTTCATTGTTGATACAATGTAATACATCCTTGGTATCACGTTTTACAAAAACATTATATAAAATTTCAAACTCGCATATCTCCGTTGCTATAGAAGATACAGATGTGATTTTACACTCAATGTAATCAGGTCGAAGCTCTCTATTGGCTCATCCGAAAGAATTTTACCCATGTGTAATATTCATGCTTAGTTACAATGGAAACTATCATTACAATAAAGTAAACAATCTATTTGTGCATGATTGTAGTCGTTGTCGTGGAGATTTGAAATAACCACTTTCATTGTTGAAACAATGTAATACATCCTTGGTATCACGTTTAACAAAAACATTATATAAAATTTCAAACTCGCATATCTCCGTTACTATAGAACATACAGATGTGATTTTACACTCAATGTAATCAGGTCGAAGCTCTCTATTGGCTCATCCGAAAGAATTTTACCCACGTGTAATATTCATGCTTAGTTACCATGGAAACTATCATAACAATAAAGTAAACAATCTACTTGCGCATTATTGTAGTCGTTGTCGTGGAGATTTGAAATAACCACTTTCATTGTTGAATCAATGTAATACATCCTTGGTATCACGTTTTACAAAAACATTATATAAAATTTCAAACTCGCATATCTCCGTTGCTATAGAAGATACAGATGTGATTTTACACTCAATGTAATCAGGTCGAAGCTCTCTATTGGCTCATCCGAAAGAATTTTAACCATGTGTAATATTCATGCTTAGTTACCATGGAAACTATCATTACAATAAAGTAAACAATCTATTTGTGCATGATTGTAGTCGTTGTCGTGGAGATTTGAAATAACCACTTTCATTGTTGAAACAATGTAATACATCCTTGGAATCACGTTTGACAAGAACATTATATAAAATTTCAAACTCGCATATCTCCGATACTATAGAAGATACAGAAGTGATTATACACTCAATGTAATCATGTCGAAGCTCTCTATTGGCTCATCCGGAAAAAAATTATCCATTTGTAATATTCATGCTTAGTTACCATGGAAACTATCATAACAATAAAGTAAACAATCTATTTGTGCATGATTGTAGTCGTTGTCGTGGAGATTTGAAATAACCACTTTCATTCTTGAAGCAATGTAATACATCCTTGGTATCACGTTTTACAAAAACATTATATAAAATTTCAAACTCGCATATCTCCGTTGCTATAGAAGATACAGATGTGATTTTACACTCAATGTAATCAGGTCGAAGCTCTCTATTGGCTCATCCGAAAGAATTTTACCCACGTGTAATATTCATGCTTAGTTACCATGGAAACTATCATAACAATAAAGTAAACAATCTACTTGCGCATTATTGTAGTCGTTGTCGTGGAGATTTGAAATAACCACTTTCATTGTTGAATCAATGTAATACATCCTTGGTATCACGTTTTACAAAAACATTATATAAAAATTCAAACTCGCATATCTCCGTTACTATAGAACATACAGATGTGATTTTACACTCAATGTAATCAGGTCGAAGCTCTCTATTGGCTCATCCGAAAGAATTTTAACCATGTGTAATATTCATGCTTAGTTACCATGGAAACTATCATTACAATAAAGTAAACAATCTATTTGTGCATGATTTTAGTCGTTGTCGTGGAGATTTGAAATAACCACTTTCATTGTTGAAACAATGTAATACATCCATGGTATCACGTTTTACAAAAACATTATATAAAATTTCAAACTCGCATATCTCCGTTGCTATAGAAGATACAGATGTGATTTTACACTCAGTGTAATCAGGTCGAAGTTCTCTATTGGCTCATCCGAAAGATTTTTACCCATGTGTAATATTCATGCTTAGTTACAATGGAAACTATCATTACAATAAAGTAAACAATCTATTTGTGCATGATTGTAGTCGTTGTCGTGGAGCTTTGAAATAACCACTTTCATTGTTGAAACAATGTAATACATCCTTGGTATCACGTTTAACAAAAATATTATATAAAAATTCAAACTCGCATATCTCCGTTACTATAGAACATACAGATGTGATTTTACACTCAATGTAATCAGGTCGAAGCTCTCTATTGGCTCATCCGAAAGAATTTTACCCATGTGTAATATTCATGCTTAGTTACCATGGAAACTATCATAACAATAAAGTAAACAATCTATTTGTGCATGATTGTAGTCGTTGTCGTGGAGATTTGAAATAACCACTTTCATTCTTGAAACAATGTAATACATCCTTGGTATCACGTTTTACAAAAACATTGTATAAAATTTCAAACTCGCATATCTCCGTTGCTATATAAGATACAGATGTGATTTTACACTCAATGTAATCAGGTCGAAGCTCTCTATTGGCTCATCCGAAAGAATTTTACCCATGTGTAATATTCATGCTTAGTTACCATGGAAACTATCATTACAATAAAGTAAACAATCTATTTGTGCATGATTGTAGTCGTTGTCGTGGAGATTTGAAATAACCACTTTCATTGTTGATACAATGTAATACATCCTTGGTATCACGTTTTACAAAAACATTATATAAAATTTCAAACTCGCATATCTCCGTTGCTATATAAGATACAGATGTGATTTTACACTCAATGTAATCAGGTCGAAGCTCTCTATTGGCTCATCCGAAAGAATTTTAACCATGTGTAATATTCATGCTTAGTTACCATGGAAACTATCATAACAATAAAGTAAACAATCTATTTGTGCATGATTGTAGTCGTTGTCGTGGAGATTTGAAATAACCACTTTCATTGTTGAAACAATGTAATACATCCTTGGAATCACGTTTGACAAAAACATTATATAAAATTTCAAACTCGCATATCTCCGTTACTATAGAAGATACAGATGTGATTTTACACTCAATGTAATCAGGTCGAAGCTCTCTATTGGCTCATCCGAAAGAATTTTACCCATGTGTAATATTCATGCTTAGTTACCATGGAAACTATCATTACAATAAAGTAAACAATCTATTTGTGCATGATTTTAGTCGTTATCGTGGAGATTTGAAATAACCACTTTCATTGTTGAAACAATGTAATACATCCTTGGTATCACGTTTTACAAAAACATTAAATAAAATTTCAAACTCGCATATCTCCGTTGCTATAGAAGATACAGATGTGATTTTACACTCAATGTAATCAGGTCGAAGCTCTCTATTGGCTCATCCGAAAGATTTTTACCCATGTGTAATATTCATGCTTAGTTACCATGGAAACTATCATTACAATAAAGTAAACAATCTATTTGTGCATGATTGTAGTCGTTGTCGTGGAGCTTTGAAATAACCACTTTCATTGTTGAAACAATGTAATACATCCTTGGTATCACGTTTAACAAAAATATTATATAAAAATTCAAACTCGCATATCTCCGTTACTATAGAACATACAGATGTGATTTTACACTCAATGTAATCAGGTCGAAGCTCTCTATTGGCTCATCCGAAAGAATTTTACCCATGTGTAATATTCATGCTTAGTTACCATGGAAACTATCATAACAATAAAGTAAAAAATCTATTTGTGCATGATTGTAGTCGTTGTCGTGGAGATTTGAAATAACCACTTTCATTCTTGAAACAATGTAATACATCCTTGGTATCACGTTTTACAAAAACATTATATAAAATTTCAAACTCGCATATCTCCGTTGCTATATAAGATACAGATGTGATTTTACACTCAATGTAATCAGGTCGAAGCTCTCTATTGGCTCATCCGAAAGAATTTTACCCATGTGTAATATTCATGCTTAGTTACCATGGAAACTATCATAACAATAAAGTAAACAATCTGCTTGTGCATTATTGTAGTCGTTGTCGTGGAGATTTGAAATAACCACTTTCATTGTTGAAACAATGTAATACATCCTTGGTATCACGTTTAACAAAAACATTATATAAAATTTCAAACTCGCATATCTCCATTACTATAGAACATATAGATGTGATTTTACACTCAATGTAATCAGGGCAAAATTCTCTATTGGCTCATCCGGAAAAAGTTTACCCATGTGTAATATTCATGCTAAGTTACCATGGAAACTATCATAACAATAAAGTAAACAATCTATTTGTGCATGATTGTAGTCGTTGTCGTGGAGATTTGAAATAACCACTTTCATTGTTGAAACAATGTAATACATCCTTGGAATCACGTTTGACAAAAACATTATATAAAATTTCAAACTCGCATATCTCCGTTACTATAGAAGATACAGATGTGAATTTACACTCAATGTAATCAGGTCGAAGCTCTCTATTGGCTCATCCGAAAGAATTTTACCCATGTGTAATATTCATGCTTAGTTACCATGGAAACTATCATTACAATAAAGTAAACAATCTATTTGTGCATGATTTTAGTCGTTATCGTGGAGATTTGAAATAACCACTTTCATTGTTGAAACAATGTAATACATCCTTGGTATCACGTTTTACAAAAACATTATATAAAATTTCAAACTCGCATATCTCCGTTGCTATAGAAGATACAGATGTGATTTTACACTCAATGTAATCAGGTCGAAGCTCTCTATTGGCTCATCCGAAAGATTTTTACCCATGTGTAATATTCATGCTTAGTTACCATGGAAACTATCATTACAATAAAGTAAACAATCTATTTGTGCATTATTGTAGTCGTTGTCGTGGAGCTTTGAAATAACCACTTTCATTGTTGAAACAATGTAATACATCCTTGGTATCACGTTTAACAAAAATATTATATAAAAATTCAAACTCGCATATCTCCGTTACTATAGAACATACAGATGTGATTTTACACTCAATGTAATCAGGTCGAAGCTCTCTATTGGCTCATCCGAAAGAATTTTACCCATGTGTAATATTCATGCTTAGTTACCATGGAAACTATCATAACAATAAAGTAAAAAATCTATTTGTGCATGATTGTAGTCGTTGTCGTGGAGATTTGAAATAACCACTTTCATTCTTGAAACAATGTAATACATCCTTGGTATCACGTTTTACAAAAACATTATATAAAATTTCAAACTCGCATATCTCCGTTGCTATAGAAGATACAGATGTGATTTTACACTCAATGTAATCAGGTCGAAGCTCTCTATTGGCTCATCGGAAAGAATTTTACCCATGTGTAATATTCATGCTTAGTTACCATGGAAACTATCATTACAATAAAGTAAACAATCTATTTGTGCATGATTGTAGTCGTTGTCGTGGAGATTTGAAATAACCACTTTCATTGTTGATACAATGTAATACATCCTTGGTATCACGTTTTACAAAAACATTATATAAAATTTCAAACTCGCATATCTCCGTTGCTATAGAAGATACAGATGTGATTTTACACTCAATGTAATCAGGTCGAAGCTCTCTATTGGCTCATCCGAAAGAATTTTACCCATGTGTAATATTCATGCTTAGTTACCATGGAAACTATCATAACAATAAAGTAAACAATCTGCTTGTGCATTATTGTAGTCGTTGTCGTGGAGATTTGAAATAACCACTTTCATTGTTGAAACAATGTAATACATCCTTGGTATCACGTTTAACAAAAACATTATATAAAATTTCAAACTCGCATATCTCCATTACTATAGAACATATAGATGTGATTTTACACTCAATGTAATCAGGGCAAAATTCTCTATTGGCTCATCCGGAAAAATTTTACCCATGTGTAATATTCATGCTAAGTTACCATGGAAACTATCATAACAATAAAGTAAACAATCTATTTGTGCATGATTGTAGTCGTTGTCGTGGAGATTTGAAATAACCACTTTCATTGTTGATACAATGTAATACATCCTTGGTATCACGTTTTACATAAACATTATATAAAATTTCAAACTCGCATATCTCCGTTGCTATAGAAGATACAGATGTGATTTTACACTCAATGTAATCAGGTCGAAGCTCTCTATTGGCTCATCCGAAAGAATTTTACCCATGTGTAATATTCATGCTTAGTTACCATGGAAACTATCATAACAATAAAGTAAACAATCTACTTGTGCATTATTGTAGTCGTTGTCGTGGAGATTTGAAATAACCACTTTCATTGTTGAAACAATGTAATACATCCTTGGTATCACGTTTTACAAAAACATTATATAAAATTTCAAACTCGCATATCTCCGTTGCTATAGAAGATACAGATGTGATTTTACACTCAATGTAATCAGGTCGAAGCTCTCTATTGGCTCATCCGAAAGAATTTTAACCATGTGTAATATTCATGCTTAGTTACCATGGAAACTATCATAACAATAAAGTAAACAATCTATTTGTGCATGATTGTAGTCGTTGTCGTGGAGATCTGAAATAACCACTTTCATTGTTGAAACAATGTAATACATCCTTGGTATCACGTTTAACAAAAACATTATATAAAATTTCAAACTCGCATATCTCCGTTACTATAGAACATACAGATGTGATTTTACACTCAATGTAATCAGGTCGAAGCTCTCTATTGGCTCATCCGGAAAAATTTTACCCATGTGTAATATTCATGCTTAGTTACCATGGAAACTATCATAACAATAAAGTAAACAATCTATGTGTGCATGATTTTAGTCGTTGTCGTGGAGATTTGAAATAACCACTTTCATTGTTGAAACAATGTAATACATCCATGGTATCACGTTTTACAAAAACATTATATAAAATTTCAAACTCGCATATCTCCGTTGCTATAGAAGATACAGATGTGGTTTTACACTCAATGTAATCAGGTCGATGCTCTCTATTGGCTCATCCGAAAGAATTTTACCCATGTGTAATATTCATGCTTAGTTACCATGGAAACTATCATAACAATATAGTAAACAATCTGCTTGTGCATTATTGTAGTCGTTGTCGTGGAGATTTGAAATAACCACTTTCATTGTTGAAACAATGTAATATATCCTTGGTATCACGTTTAACAAAAACATTATATAAAATTTCAAACTCGCATATCTCCGTTGCTATAGAAGATACAGATGTGATTTTACACTCAATGTAATCAGGTCGAAGCTCTCTATTGGCTCATCCGGAAAAATTTTACCCATGTGTAATATTCATGCTAAGTTACCATGGAAACTATCATAACAATAAAGTAAACAATCTATTTGTGCATGATTGTAGTCGTTGTCGTGGAGATTTGAAATAACCACTTTCATTGTTGAAACAATGTAATACATCCTTGGAATCACGTTTGACAAAAACATTATATAAAATTTCAAACTCGCATATCTCCGTTACTATAGAAGATACAGATGTGATTTTACACTCAATGTAATCAGGTCGAAGCTCTCTATTGGCTCATCCGAAAGAATTTTACCCATGTGTAATATTCATGCTTAGTTACCATGGAAACTATCATTACAATAAAGTAAACAATCTATTTGTGCATGATTTTAGTCGTTATCGTGGAGATTTGAAATAACCACTTTCATTGTTGAAACAATGTAATACATCCTTGGTATCACGTTTTACAAAAACATTAAATAAAATTTCAAACTCGCATATCTCCGTTGCTATAGAAGATACAGATGTGATTTTACACTCAATGTAATCAGGTCGAAGCTCTCTATTGGCTCATCCGAAAGATTTTTACCCATGTGTAATATTCATGCTTAGTTACCATGGAAACTATCATTACAATAAAGTAAACAATCTATTTGTGCATGATTGTAGTCGTTGTCGTGGAGCTTTGAAATAACCACTTTCATTGTTGAAACAATGTAATACATCCTTGGTATCACGTTTAACAAAAATATTATATAAAAATTCAAACTCGCATATCTCCGTTACTATAGAACATACAGATGTGATTTTACACTCAATGTAATCAGGTCGAAGCTCTCTATTGGCTCATCCGAAAGAATTTTACCCATGTGTAATATTCATGCTTAGTTACCATGGAAACTATCATAACAATAAAGTAAAAAATCTATTTGTGCATGATTGTAGTCGTTGTCGTGGAGATTTGAAATAACCACTTTCATTCTTGAAACAATGTAATACATCCTTGGTATCACGTTTTACAAAAACATTATATAAAATTTCAAACTCGCATATCTCCGTTGCTATATAAGATACAGATGTGATTTTACACTCAATGTAATCAGGTCGAAGCTCTCTATTGGCTCATCCGAAAGAATTTTACCCATGTGTAATATTCATGCTTAGTTACCATGGAAACTATCATTACAATAAAGTAAACAATCTATTTGTGCATGATTGTAGTCGTTGTCGTGGAGATTTGAAATAACCACTTTCATTGTTGATACAATGTAATACATCCTTGGTATCACGTTTTACAAAAACATTATATAAAATTTCAAACTCGCATATCTCCGTTGCTATAGAAGATACAGATGTGATTTTACACTCAATGTAATCAGGTCGAAGCTCTCTATTGGCTCATCCGGAAAAATTTTACCCATGTGTAATATTCATGCTTAGTTACCATGGAAACTATCATAACAATAAAGTAAACAATCTATTTGTGCATGATTTTAGTCGTTGTCGTGGAGATTTGAAATAACCACTTTCATTGTTGAAACAATGTAATACATCCATGGTATCACGTTTTACAAAAACATTATATAAAATTTCAAACTCGCATATCTCCGTTGCTATAGAAGATACAGATGTGATTTTACACTCAATGTAATCAGGTCGATGCTCTCTATTGGCTCATCCGAAAGAATTTTACCCATGTGTAATATTCATGCTTAGTTACCATGGAAACTATCATAACAATATAGTAAACAATCTGCTTGTGCATTATTGTAGTCGTTGTCGTGGAGATTTGAAATAACCACTTTCATTGTTGAAACAATGTAATATATCCTTGGTATCACGTTTAACAAAAACATTATATAAAATTTCAAACTCGCATATCTCCGTTGCTATAGAAGATACAGATGTCATTTTACACTCAATGTAATCAGGTCGAAGCTCTCTATTGGCTCATCCGAAAGAATTTTACCCATGTGTAATATTCATGCTTAGTTACCATGGAAACTATCATAACAATAAAGTAAACAATCTGCTTGTGCATTATTGTAGTCGTTGTCGTGGAGATTTGAAATAACCACTTTCATTGTTGAAACAATGTAATACATCCTTGGTATCACGTTTAACAAAAACATTATATAAAATTTCAAACTCGCATATCTCCATTACTATAGAACATATAGATGTGATTTTACACTCAATGTAATCAGGGCAAAATTCTCTATTGGCTCATCCGGAAAAATTTTACCCATGTGTAATATTCATGCTAAGTTACCATGGAAACTATCATAACAATAAAGTAAACAATCTATTTGTGCATGATTGTAGTCGTTGTCGTGGAGATTTGAAATAACCACTTTCATTGTTGAAACAATGTAATACATCCTTGGAATCACGTTTGACAAAAACATTATATAAAATTTCAAACTCGCATATCTCCGTTACTATAGAAGATACAGATGTGATTTTACACTCAATGTAATCAGGTCGAAGCTCTCTATTGGCTCATCCGAAAGAATTTTACCCATGTGTAATATTCATGCTTAGTTACCATGGAAACTATCATTACAATAAAGTAAACAATCTATTTGTGCATGATTTTAGTCGTTATCGTGGAGATTTGAAATAACCACTTTCATTGTTGAAACAATGTAATACATCCTTGGTATCACGTTTTACAAAAACATTATATAAAATTTCAAACTCGCATATCTCCGTTGCTATAGAAGATACAGATGTGATTTTACACTCAATGTAATCAGGTCGAAGCTCTCTATTGGCTCATCCGAAAGATTTTTACCCATGTGTAATATTCATGCTTAGTTACCATGGAAACTATCATTACAATAAAGTAAACAATCTATTTGTGCATGATTGTAGTCGTTGTCGTGGAGCTTTGAAATAACCACTTTCATTGTTGAAACAATGTAATACATCCTTGGTATCACGTTTAACAAAAATATTATATAAAAATTCAAACTCGCATATCTCCGTTACTATAGAACATACAGATGTGATTTTACACTCAATGTAATCAGGTCGAAGCTCTCTATTGGCTCATCCGAAAGAATTTTACCCATGTGTAATATTCATGCTTAGTTACCATGGAAACTATCATAACAATAGAGTAAAAAATCTATTTGTGCATGATTGTAGTCGTTGTCGTGGAGATTTGAAATAACCACTTTCATTCTTGAAACAATGTAATACATCCTTGGTATCACGTTTTACAAAAACATTATATAAAATTTCAAACTCGCATATCTCCGTTGCTATATAAGATACAGATGTGATTTTACACTCAATGTAATCAGGTCGAAGCTCTCTATTGGCTCATCCGAAAGAATTTTACCCATGTGTAATATTCATGCTTAGTTACCATGGAAACTATCATTACAATAAAGTAAACAATCTATTTGTGCATGATTGTAGTCGTTGTCGTGGAGATTTGAAATAACCACTTTCATTGTTGATACAATGTAATACATCCTTGGTATCACGTTTTACAAAAACATTATATAAAATTTCAAACTCGCATATCTCCGTTGCTATAGAAGATACAGATGTGATTTTACACTCAATGTAATCAGGTCGAAGCTCTCTATTGGCTCATCCGAAAGAATTTTACCCATGTGTAATATTCATGCTTAGTTACCATGGAAACTATCATAACAATAAAGTAAACAATCTACTTGTGCATTATTGTAGTCGTTGTCGTGGAGATTTGAAATAACAACTTTCATTGTTGAAACAATGTAATACATCCTTGGTATCACGTTTTACAAAAACATTATATAAAATTTCAAACTCGCATATCTCCGTTGCTATAGAAGATACAGATGTGATTTTACACTCAATGTAATCAGGTCGAAGCTCTCTATTGGCTCATCCGAAAGAATTTTAACCATGTGTAATATTCATGCTTAGTTACCATGGAAACTATCATAACAATAAAGTAAACAATCTATTTGTGCATGATTGTAGTCGTTGTCGTGGAGATTTGAAATAACCACTTTCATTGTTGAAACAATGTAATACATCCTTGGTATCACGTTTAACAAAAACATTATATAAAATTTCAAACTCGCATATCTCCGTTACTATAGAACATACAGATGTGATTTTACACTCAATGTAATCAGGTCGAAGCTCTCTATTGGCTCATCCGGAAAAATTTTACCCATGTGTAATATTCATGCTTAGTTACCATGGAAACTATCATAACAATAAAGTAAACAATCTATTTGTGCATGATTTTAGTCGTTGTCGTGGAGATTTGAAATAACCACTTTCATTGTTGAAACAATGTAATACATCCATGGTATCACGTTTTACAAAAACATTATATAAAATTTCAAACTCGCATATCTCCGTTGCTATAGAAGATACAGATGTGATTTTACACTCAATGTAATCAGGTCGATGCTCTCTATTGACTCATCCGAAAGAATTTTACCCATGTGTAATATTCATGCTTAGTTACCATGGAAACTATCATAACAATATAGTAAACAATCTGCTTGTGCATTATTGTAGTCGTTGTCGTGGAGATTTGAAATAACCACTTTCATTGTTGAAACAATGTAATATATCCTTGGTATCACGTTTAACAAAAACATTATATAAAATTTCAAACTCGCATATCTCCATTACTATAGAACATATAGATGTGATTTTACACTCAATGTAATCAGGGCAAAATTCTCTATTGGCTCATCCGGAAAAATTTTACCCATGTGTAATATTCATGCTAAGTTACCATGGAAACTATCATAACAATAAAGTAAACAATCTATTTGTGCATGATTGTAGTCGTTGTCGTGGAGCTTTGAAATAACCACTTTCATTGTTGAAACAATGTAATACATCCTTGGTATCACGTTTAACAAAAATATTATATAAAAATTCAAACTCGCATATCTCCGTTACTATAGAACATACAGATGTGATTTTACACTCAATGTAATCAGGTCGAAGCTCTCTATTGGCTCATCCGGAAAAATTTTACCCATGTGTAATATTCATGCTTAGTTACCATGGAAACTATCATTACAATAAAGTAAACAATCTATTTGTGCATGATTGTAGTCGTTGTCGTGGAGATTTGAAATAACCACTTTCATTGTTGATACAATGTAATACATCCTTGGTATCACGTTTTACAAAAACATTATATAAAATTTCAAACTCGCATATCTCCGTTGCTATAGAAGATACAGATGTGATTTTACACTCAATGTAATCAGGTCGAAGCTCTCTATTGGCTCATCCGAAAGAATTTTACCCATGTGTAATATTCATGCTTAGTTACAATGGAAACTATCATTACAATAAAGTAAACAATCTATTTGTGCATGATTGTAGTCGTTGTCGTGGAGATTTGAAATAACCACTTTCATTGTTGAAACAATGTAATACATCCTTGGTATCACGTTTAACAAAAACATTATATAAAATTTCAAACTCGCATATCTCCGTTACTATAGAACATACAGATGTGATTTTACACTCAATGTAATCAGGTCGAAGCTCTCTATTGGCTCATCCGAAAGAATTTTACCCACGTGTAATATTCATGCTTAGTTACCATGGAAACTATCATAACAATAAAGTAAACAATCTACTTGCGCATTATTGTAGTCGTTGTCGTGGAGATTTGAAATAACCACTTTCATTGTTGAATCAATGTAATACATCCTTGGTATCACGTTTTACAAAAACATTATATAAAATTTCAAACTCGCATATCTCCGTTGCTATAGAAGATACAGATGTGATTTTACACTCAATGTAATCAGGTCGAAGCTCTCTATTGGCTCATCCGAAAGAATTTTAACCATGTGTAATATTCATGCTTAGTTACCATGGAAACTATCATTACAATAAAGTAAACAATCTATTTGTGCATGATTGTAGTCGTTGTCGTGGAGATTTGAAATAACCACTTTCATTGTTGAAACAATGTAATACATCCTTGGAATCACGTTTGACAAGAACATTATATAAAATTTCAAACTCGCATATCTCCGATACTATAGAAGATACAGAAGTGATTATACACTCAATGTAATCATGTCGAAGCTCTCTATTGGCTCATCCGGAAAAAAATTATCCATTTGTAATATTCATGCTTAGTTACCATGGAAACTATCATAACAATAAAGTAAACAATCTATTTGTGCATGATTGTAGTCGTTGTCGTGGAGATTTGAAATAACCACTTTCATTGTTGAATCAATGTAATACATCCTTGGTATCACGTTTTACAAAAACATTATATAAAATTTCAAACTCGCATATCTCCGTTGCTATAGAAGATACAGATGTGATTTTACACTCAATGTAATCAGGTCGAAGCTCTCTATTGGCTCATCCGAAAGAATTTTACCCACGTGTAATATTCATGCTTAGTTACCATGGAAACTATCATAACAATAAAGTAAACAATCTACTTGCGCATTATTGTAGTCGTTGTCGTGGAGATTTGAAATAACCACTTTCATTGTTGAATCAATGTAATACATCCTTGGTATCACGTTTTACAAAAACATTATATAAAAATTCAAACTCGCATATCTCCGTTACTATAGAACATACAGATGTGATTTTACACTCAATGTAATCAGGTCGAAGCTCTCTATTGGCTCATCCGAAAGAATTTTAACCATGTGTAATATTCATGCTTAGTTACCATGGAAACTATCATTACAATAAAGTAAACAATCTATTTGTGCATGATTTTAGTCGTTGTCGTGGAGATTTGAAATAACCACTTTCATTGTTGAAACAATGTAATACATCCATGGTATCACGTTTTACAAAAACATTATATAAAATTTCAAACTCGCATATCTCCGTTGCTATAGAAGATACAGATGTGATTTTACACTCAGTGTAATCAGGTCGAAGTTCTCTATTGGCTCATCCGAAAGATTTTTACCCATGTGTAATATTCATGCTTAGTTACAATGGAAACTATCATTACAATAAAGTAAACAATCTATTTGTGCATGATTGTAGTCGTTGTCGTGGAGCTTTGAAATAACCACTTTCATTGTTGAAACAATGTAATACATCCTTGGTATCACGTTTAACAAAAATATTATATAAAAATTCAAACTCGCATATCTCCGTTACTATAGAACATACAGATGTGATTTTACACTCAATGTAATCAGGTCGAAGCTCTCTATTGGCTCATCCGAAAGAATTTTACCCATGTGTAATATTCATGCTTAGTTACCATGGAAACTATCATAACAATAAAGTAAACAATCTATTTGTGCATGATTGTAGTCGTTGTCGTGGAGATTTGAAATAACCACTTTCATTCTTGAAACAATGTAATACATCCTTGGTATCACGTTTTACAAAAACATTATATAAAATTTCAAACTCGCATATCTCCGTTGCTATATAAGATACAGATGTGATTTTACACTCAATGTAATCAGGTCGAAGCTCTCTATTGGCTCATCCGAAAGAATTTTACCCATGTGTAATATTCATGCTTAGTTACCATGGAAACTATCATTACAATAAAGTAAACAATCTATTTGTGCATGATTGTAGTCGTTGTCGTGGAGATTTGAAATAACCACTTTCATTGTTGATACAATGTAATACATCCTTGGTATCACGTTTTACAAAAACATTATATAAAATTTCAAACTCGCATATCTCCGTTGCTATATAAGATACAGATGTGATTTTACACTCAATGTAATCAGGTCGAAGCTCTCTATTGGCTCATCCGAAAGAATTTTAACCATGTGTAATATTCATGCTTAGTTACCATGGAAACTATCATAACAATAAAGTAAACAATCTATTTGTGCATGATTGTAGTCGTTGTCGTGGAGATTTGAAATAACCACTTTCATTGTTGAAACAATGTAATACATCCTTGGTATCACGTTTAACAAAAACATTATATAAAATTTCAAACTCGCATATCTCCGTTACTATAGAACATACAGATGTGATTTTACACTCAATGTAATCAGGTCGAAGCTCTCTATTGGCTCATCCGGAAAAATTTTACCCATGTGTAATATTCATGCTTAGTTACCATGGAAACTATCATAACAATAAAGTAAACAATCTATTTGTGCATGATTTTAGTCGTTGTCGTGGAGATTTGAAATAACCACTTTCATTGTTGAAACAATGTAATACATCCATGGTATCACGTTTTACAAAAACATTATATAAAATTTCAAACTCGCATATCTCCGTTGCTATAGAAGATACAGATGTGATTTTACACTCAATGTAATCAGGTCGATGCTCTCTATTGACTCATCCGAAAGAATTTTACCCATGTGTAATATTCATGCTTAGTTACCATGGAAACTATCATAACAATATAGTAAACAATCTGCTTGTGCATTATTGTAGTCGTTGTCGTGGAGATTTGAAATAACCACTTTCATTGTTGAAACAATGTAATATATCCTTGGTATCACGTTTAACAAAAACATTATATAAAATTTCAAACTCGCATATCTCCATTACTATAGAACATATAGATGTGATTTTACACTCAATGTAATCAGGGCAAAATTCTCTATTGGCTCATCCGGAAAAATTTTACCCATGTGTAATATTCATGCTAAGTTACCATGGAAACTATCATAACAATAAAGTAAACAATCTATTTGTGCATGATTGTAGTCGTTGTCGTGGAGATTTGAAATAACCACTTTCATTGTTGAAACAATGTAATACATCCTTGGAATCACGTTTGACAAAAACATTATATAAAATTTCAAACTCGCATATCTCCGTTACTATAGAAGATACAGATGTGATTTTACACTCAATGTAATCAGGTCGAAGCTCTCTATTGGCTCATCCGAAAGAATTTTACCCACGTGTAATATTCATGCTTAGTTACCATGGAAACTATCATAACAATAAAGTAAACAATCTACTTGCGCATTATTGTAGTCGTTGTCGTGGAGATTTGAAATAACCACTTTCATTGTTGAATCAATGTAATACATCCTTGGTATCACGTTTTACAAAAACATTATATAAAATTTCAAACTCGCATATCTCCGTTGCTATAGAAGATACAGATGTGATTTTACACTCAATGTAATCAGGTCGAAGCTCTCTATTGGCTCATCCGAAAGAATTTTAACCATGTGTAATATTCATGCTTAGTTACCATGGAAACTATCATTACAATAAAGTAAACAATCTATTTGTGCATGATTGTAGTCGTTGTCATGGAGATTTGAAATAACCACTTTCATTGTTGAAACAATGTAATACATCCTTGGAATCACGTTTGACAAGAACATTATATAAAATTTCAAACTCGCATATCTCCGATACTATAGAAGATACAGAAGTGATTATACACTCAATGTAATCATGTCGAAGCTCTCTATTGGCTCATCCGGAAAAAAATTATCCATTTGTAATATTCATGCTTAGTTACCATGGAAACTATCATAACAATAAAGTAAACAATCTATTTGTGCATGATTGTAGTCGTTGTCGTGGAGATTTGAAATAACCACTTTCATTCTTGAAGCAATGTAATACATCCTTGGTATCACGTTTTACAAAAACATTATATAAAATTTCAAACTCGCATATCTCCGTTGCTATAGAAGATACAGATGTGATTTTACACTCAATGTAATCAGGTCGAAGCTCTCTATTGGCTCATCCGAAAGAATTTTACCCACGTGTAATATTCATGCTTAGTTACCATGGAAACTATCATAACAATAAAGTAAACAATCTACTTGCGCATTATTGTAGTCGTTGTCGTGGAGATTTGAAATAACCACTTTCATTGTTGAATCAATGTAATACATCCTTGGTATCACGTTTTACAAAAACATTATATAAAATTTCAAACTCGCATATCTCCGTTGCTATATAAGATACAGATGTGATTTTACACTCAATGTAATCAGGTCGAAGCTCTCTATTGGCTCATCCGAAAGAATTTTAACCATGTGTAATATTCATGCTTAGTTACCATGGAAACTATCATTACAATAAAGTAAACAATCTATTTGTGCATGATTGTAGTCGTTGTCGTGGAGATTTGAAATAACCACTTTCATTGTTGAAACAATGTAATACATCCTTGGAATCACGTTTGACAAGAACATTATATAAAATTTCAAACTCGCATATCTCCGATACTATAGAAGATACAGAAGTGATTATACACTCAATGTAATCATGTCGAAGCTCTCTATTGGCTCATCCGGAAAAAAATTATCCATTTGTAATATTCATGCTTAGTTACCATGGAAACTATCATAACAATAAAGTAAACAATCTATTTGTGCATGATTGTAGTCGTTGTCGTGGAGATTTGAAATAACCAATTTCATTGTTGAAACAATGTAATACATCCTTGGTATCACGTTTTACAAAAACATTATATAAAATTTCAAACTCGCATATCTCCGTTGCTATAGAAGATACAGATGTGATTTTACACTCAATGTAATCAGGTCGAAGCTCTCTATTGGCTCATCCGAAAGAATTTTACCCATGTGTAATATTCATGCTTAGTTACCATGGAAACTATCATAACAATAAAGTAAACAATCTATTTGTGCATGATTGTAGTCGTTGTCGTGGAGATTTGAAATAACCACTTTCATTGTTGAAACAATGTAATACATCCTTGGTATCACGTTTAACAAAAACATTATATAAAATTTCAAACTCGCATATCTCCGTTACTATAGAACATACAGATGTGATTTTACACTCAATGTAATCAGGTCGAAGCTCTCAATTGGCTCATCCGGAAAAATTTTACCCATGTGTAATATTCATGCTTAGTTACCATGGAAACTATCATAACAATAAAGTAAACAATCTATTTGTGCATGATTTTAGTCGTTGTCGTGGAGATTTGAAATAACCACTTTCATTGTTGAAACAATGTAATACATCCATGGTATCACGTTTTACAAAAACATTATATAAAATTTCAAACTCGCATATCTCCGTTGCTATAGAAGATACAGATGTGATTTTACACTCAGTGTAATCAGGTCGAAGTTCTCTATTGGCTCATCCGAAAGATTTTTACCCATGTGTAATATTCATGCTTAGTTACAATGGAAACTATCATTACAATAAAGTAAACAATCTATTTGTGCATGATTGTAGTCGTTGTCGTGGAGCTTTGAAATAACCACTTTCATTGTTGAAACAATGTAATACATCCTTGGTATCACGTTTAACAAAAATATTATATAAAAATTCAAACTCGCATATCTCCGTTACTATAGAACATACAGATGTGATTTTACACTCAATGTAATCAGGTCGAAGCTCTCTATTGGCTCATCCGAAAGAATTTTACCCATGTGTAATATTCATGCTTAGTTACCATGGAAACTATCATAACAATAAAGTAAACAATCTATTTGTGCATGATTGTAGTCGTTGTCGTGGAGATTTGAAATAACCACTTTCATTCTTGAAACAATGTAATACATCCTTGGTATCACGTTTTACAAAAACATTATATAAAATTTCAAACTCGCATATCTCCGTTGCTATATAAGATACAGATGTGATTTTACACTCAATGTAATCAGGTCGAAGCTCTCTATTGGCTCATCCGAAAGAATTTTACCCATGTGTAATATTCATGCTTAGTTACCATGGAAACTATCATTACAATAAAGTAAACAATCTATTTGTGCATGATTGTAGTCGTTGTCGTGGAGATTTGAAATAACCACTTTCATTGTTGATACAATGTAATACATCCTTGGTATCACGTTTTACAAAAACATTATATAAAATTTCAAACTCGCATATCTCCGTTGCTATATAAGATACAGATGTGATTTTACACTCAATGTAATCAGGTCGAAGCTCTCTATTGGCTCATCCGAAAGAATTTTAACCATGTGTAATATTCATGCTTAGTTACCATGGAAACTATCATAACAATAAAGTAAACAATCTATTTGTGCATGATTGTAGTCGTTGTCGTGGAGATTTGAAATAACCACTTTCATTGTTGAAACAATGTAATACATCCTTGGTATCACGTTTAACAAAAACATTATATAAAATTTCAAACTCGCATATCTCCGTTACTATAGAACATACAGATGTGATTTTACACTCAATGTAATCAGGTCGAAGCTCTCTATTGGCTCATCCGGAAAAATTTTACCCATGTGTAATATTCATGCTTAGTTACCATGGAAACTATCATAACAATAAAGTAAACAATCTATTTGTGCATGATTTTAGTCGTTGTCGCGGAGATTTGAAATAACCACTTTCATTGTTGAAACAATGTAATACATCCATGGTATCACGTTTTACAAAAACATTATATAAAATTTCAAACTCGCATATCTCCGTTGCTATAGAAGATACAGATGTGATTTTACACTCAATGTAATCAGGTCGATGCTCTCTATTGACTCATCCGAAAGAATTTTACCCATGTGTAATATTCATGCTTAGTTACCATGGAAACTATCATAACAATATAGTAAACAATCTGCTTGTGCATTATTGTAGTCGTTGTCGTGGAGATTTGAAATAACCACTTTCATTGTTGAAACAATGTAATATATCCTTGGTATCACGTTTAACAAAAACATTATATAAAATTTCAAACTCGCATATCTCCATTACTATAGAACATATAGATGTGATTTTACACTCAATGTAATCAGGGCAAAATTCTCTATTGGCTCATCCGGAAAAATTTTACCCATGTGTAATATTCATGCTAAGTTACCATGGAAACTATCATAACAATAAAGTAAACAATCTATTTGTGCATGATTGTAGTCGTTGTCGTGGAGATTTGAAATAACCACTTTCATTGTTGAAACAATGTAATACATCCTTGGAATCACGTTTGACAAAAACATTATATAAAATTTCAAACTCGCATATCTCCGTTACTATAGAAGATACAGATGTGATTTTACACTCAATGTAATCAGGTCGAAGCTCTCTATTGGCTCATCCGAAAGAATTTTACCCATGTGTAATATTCACGCTTAGTTACCATGGAAACTATCATTACAATAAAGTAAACAATCTATTTGTGCATGATTTTAGTCGTTATCGTGGAGATTTGAAATAACCACTTTCATTGTTGAAACAATGTAATACATCCTTGGTATCACGTTTTACAAAAACATTATATAAAATTTCAAACTCGCATATCTCCGTTGCTATAGAAGATACAGATGTGATTTTACACTCAATGTAATCAGGTCGAAGCTCTCTATTGGCTCATCCGAAAGAATTTTACCCATGTGTAATATTCATGCTTAGTTACCATGGAAACTATCATAACAATAAAGTAAACAATCTATTTGTGCATGATTGTAGTCGTTGTCGTGGAGATTTGAAATAACCACTTTCATTGTTGAAACAATGTAATACATCCTTGGTATCACGTTTAACAAAAACATTATATAAAATTTCAAACTCGCATATCTCCGTTACTATAGAACATACAGATGTGATTTTACACTCAATGTAATCAGGTCGAAGCTCTCTATTGGCTCATCCGGAAAAATTTTACCCATGTGTAATATTCATGCTTAGTTACCATGGAAACTATCATAACAATAAAGTAAACAATCTATTTGTGCATGATTTTAGTCGTTGTCGTGGAGATTTGAAATAACCACTTTCATTGTTGAAACAATGTAATACATCCATGGTATCACGTTTTACAAAAACATTATATAAAATTTCAAACTCGCATATCTCCGTTGCTATAGAAGATACAGATGTGATTTTACACTCAATGTAATCAGGTCGATGCTCTCTATTGACTCATCCGAAAGAATTTTACCCATGTGTAATATTCATGCTTAGTTACCATGGAAACTATCATAACAATATAGTAAACAATCTGCTTGTGCATTATTGTAGTCGTTGTCGTGGAGATTTGAAATAACCACTTTCATTGTTGAAACAATGTAATATATCCTTGGTATCACGTTTAACAAAAACATTATATAAAATTTCAAACTCGCATATCTCCATTACTATAGAACATATAGATGTGATTTTACACTCAATGTAATCAGGGCAAAATTCTCTATTGGCTCATCCGGAAAAATTTTACCCATGTGTAATATTCATGCTAAGTTACCATGGAAACTATCATAACAATAAAGTAAACAATCTATTTGTGCATGATTGTAGTCGTTGTCGTGGAGATTTGAAATAACCACTTTCATTGTTGAAACAATGTAATACATCCTTGGAATCACGTTTGACAAAAACATTATATAAAATTTCAAACTCGCATATCTCCGTTACTATAGAAGATACAGATGTGATTTTACACTCAATGTAATCAGGTCGAAGCTCTCTATTGGCTCATCCGAAAGAATTTTACCCATGTGTAATATTCACGCTTAGTTACCATGGAAACTATCATTACAATAAAGTAAACAATCTATTTGTGCATGATTTTAGTCGTTATCGTGGAGATTTGAAATAACCACTTTCATTGTTGAAACAATGTAATACATCCTTGGTATCACGTTTTACAAAAACATTATATAAAATTTCAAACTCGCATATCTCCGTTGCTATAGAAGATACAGATGTGATTTTACACTCAATGTAATCAGGTCGAAGCTCTCTATTGGCTCATCCGAAAGAATTTTACCCATGTGTAATATTCATGCTTAGTTACCATGGAAACTATCATTACAATAAAGTAAACAATCTATTTGTGCATGATTGTAGTCGTTGTCGTGGAGCTTTGAAATAACCACTTTCATTGTTGAAACAATGTAATACATCCTTGGTATCACGTTTAACAAAAATATTATATAAAAATTCAAACTCGCATATCTCCGTTACTATAGAACATACAGATGTGATTTTACACTCAATGTAATCAGGTCGAAGCTCTCTATTGGCTCATCCGGAAAAATTTTACCCATGTGTAATATTCATGCTTAGTTACCATGGAAACTATCATTACAATAAAGTAAACAATCTATTTGTGCATGATTGTAGTCGTTGTCGTGGAGATTTGAAATAACCACTTTCATTGTTGATACAATGTAATACATCCTTGGTATCACGTTTTACAAAAACATTATATAAAATTTCAAACTCGCATATCTCCGTTGCTATAGAAGATACAGATGTGATTTTACACTCAATGTAATCAGGTCGAAGCTCTCTATTGGCTCATCCGAAAGAATTTTACCCATGTGTAATATTCATGCTTAGTTACAATGGAAACTATCATTACAATAAAGTAAACAATCTATTTGTGCATGATTGTAGTCGTTGTCGTGGAGATTTGAAATAACCACTTTCATTGTTGAAACAATGTAATACATCCTTGGTATCACGTTTAACAAAAACATTATATAAAATTTCAAACTCGCATATCTCCGTTACTATAGAACATACAGATGTGATTTTACACTCAATGTAATCAGGTCGAAGCTCTCTATTGGCTCATCCGAAAGAATTTTACCCACGTGTAATATTCATGCTTAGTTACCATGGAAACTATCATAACAATAAAGTAAACAATCTACTTGCGCATTATTGTAGTCGTTGTCGTGGAGATTTGAAATAACCACTTTCATTGTTGAATCAATGTAATACATCCTTGGTATCACGTTTTACAAAAACATTATATAAAATTTCAAACTCGCATATCTCCGTTGCTATAGAAGATACAGATGTGATTTTACACTCAATGTAATCAGGTCGAAGCTCTCTATTGGCTCATCCGAAAGAATTTTAACCATGTGTAATATTCATGCTTAGTTACCATGGAAACTATCATTACAATAAAGTAAACAATCTATTTGTGAATGATTGTAGTCGTTGTCGTGGAGATTTGAAATAACCATTTTCATTGTTGAAACAATGTAATACATCCTTGGAATCACGTTTGACAAGAACATTATATAAAATTTCAAACTCGCATATCTCCGATACTATAGAAGATACAGAAGTGATTATACACTCAATGTAATCATGTCGAAGCTCTCTATTGGCTCATCCGGAAAAAAATTATCCATTTGTAATATTCATGCTTAGTTACCATGGAAACTATCATAACAATAAAGTAAACAATCTATTTGTGCATGATTGTAGTCGTTGTCGTGGAGATTTGAAATAACCACTTTCATTCTTGAAGCAATGTAATACATCCTTGGTATCACGTTTTACAAAAACATTATATAAAATTTCAAACTCGCATATCTCCGTTGCTATAGAAGATACAGATGTGATTTTACACTCAATGTAATCAGGTCGAAGCTCTCTATTGGCTCATCCGAAAGAATTTTACCCATGTGTAATATTCATGCTTAGTTACCATGGAAACTATCATAACAATAAAGTAAACAATCTATTTGTGCATGATTGTAGTCGTTGTCGTGGAGATTTGAAATAACCACTTTCATTGTTGAAACAATGTAATACATCCTTGGTATCACGTTTAACAAAAACATTATATAAAATTTCAAACTCGCATATCTCCGTTACTATAGAACATACAGATGTGATTTTACACTCAATGTAATCAGGTCGAAGCTCTCAATTGGCTCATCCGGAAAAATTTTACCCATGTGTAATATTCATGCTTAGTTACCATGGAAACTATCATAACAATAAAGTAAACAATCTATTTGTGCATGATTTTAGTCGTTGTCGTGGAGATTTGAAATAACCACTTTCATTGTTGAAACAATGTAATACATCCATGGTATCACGTTTTACAAAAACATTATATAAAATTTCAAACTCGCATATCTCCGTTGCTATAGAAGATACAGATGTGATTTTACACTCAGTGTAATCAGGTCGAAGTTCTCTATTGGCTCATCCGAAAGATTTTTACCCATGTGTATTATTCATGCTTAGTTACAATGGAAACTATCATTACAATAAAGTAAACAATCTATTTGTGCATGATTGTAGTCGTTGTCGTGGAGCTTTGAAATAACCACTTTCATTGTTGAAACAATGTAATACATCCTTGGTATCACGTTTAACAAAAATATTATATAAAAATTCAAACTCGCATATCTCCGTTACTATAGAACATACAGATGTGATTTTACACTCAATGTAATCAGGTCGAAGCTCTCTATTGGCTCATCCGAAAGAATTTTACCCATGTGTAATATTCATGCTTAGTTACCATGGAAACTATCATAACAATAAAGTAAACAATCTATTTGTGCATGATTGTAGTCGTTGTCGTGGAGATTTGAAATAACCACTTTCATTCTTGAAACAATGTAATACATCCTTGGTATCACGTTTTACAAAAACATTATATAAAATTTCAAACTCGCATATCTCCGTTGCTATATAAGATACAGATGTGATTTTACACTCAATGTAATCAGGTCGAAGCTCTCTATTGGCTCATCCGAAAGAATTTTACCCATGTGTAATATTCATGCTTAGTTACCATGGAAACTATCATTACAATAAAGTAAACAATCTATTTGTGCATGATTGTAGTCGTTGTCGTGGAGATTTGAAATAACCACTTTCATTGTTGATACAATGTAATACATCCTTGGTATCACGTTTTACAAAAACATTATATAAAATTTCAAACTCGCATATCTCCGTTGCTATATAAGATACAGATGTGATTTTACACTCAATGTAATCAGGTCGAAGCTCTCTATTGGCTCATCCGAAAGAATTTTACCCATGTGTAATATTCATGCTTAGTTACCATGGAAACTATCATTACAATAAAGTAAACAATCTATTTGTGCATGATTGTAGTCGTTGTCGTGGAGATTTGAAATAACCACTTTCATTGTTGATACAATGTAATACATCCTTGGTATCACGTTTTACAAAAACATTATATAAAATTTCAAACTCGCATATCTCCGTTGCTATAGAAGATACAGATGTGATTTTACACTCAATGTAATCAGGTCGAAGCTCTCTATTGGCTCATCCGAAAGAATTTTACCCATGTGTAATATTCATGCTTAGTTACAATGGAAACTATCATTACAATAAAGTAAACAATCTATTTGTGCATGATTGTAGTCGTTGTCGTGGAGATTTGAAATAACCACTTTCATTGTTGAAACAATGTGATACATCCTTGGTATCACGTTTAACAAAAACATTATATAAAATTTCAAACTCGCATATCTCCGTTACTATAGAACATACAGATGTGATTTTACACTCAATGTAATCAGGTCGAAGCTCTCTATTGGCTTATCCGGAAAAATTTTACCCATGTGTAATATTCATGCTTAGTTACCATGGAAACTATCATAACAATAAAGTAAACAATCTATTTGTGCATGATTGTAGTCGTTGTCGTGGAGATTTGAAATAACCAATTTCATTGTTGAAACAATGTAATACATCCTTGGTATCACGTTTTACAAAAACATTATATAAAATTTCAAACTCGCATATCTCCGTTGCTATAGAAGATACAGATGTGATTTTACACTCAATGTAATCAGGTCGAAGCTCTCTATTGGCTCATCCGAAAGAATTTTACCCATGTGTAATATTCATGCTTAGTTACCATGGAAACTATCATAACAATAAAGTAAACAATCTATTTGTGCATGATTGTAGTCGTTGTCGTGGAGATTTGAAATAACCACTTTCATTGTTGAAACAATGTAATACATCCTTGGTATCACGTTTAACAAAAACATTATATAAAATTTCAAACTCGCATATCTCCGTTACTATAGAACATACAGATGTGATTTTACACTCAATGTAATCAGGTCGAAGCTCTCTATTGGCTCATCCGAAAGAATTTTACCCATGTGTAATATTCACGCTTAGTTACCATGGAAACTATCATTACAATAAAGTAAACAATCTATTTGTGCATGATTTTAGTCGTTATCGTGGAGATTTGAAATAACCACTTTCATTGTTGAAACAATGTAATACATCCTTGGTATCACGTTTTACAAAAACATTATATAAAATTTCAAACTCGCATATCTCCGTTGCTATAGAAGATACAGATGTGATTTTACACTCAATGTAATCAGGTCGAAGCTCTCTATTGGCTCATCCGAAAGAATTTTACCCATGTGTAATATTCATGCTTAGTTACCATGGAAACTATCATTACAATAAAGTAAACAATCTATTTGTGCATGATTGTAGTCGTTGTCGTGGAGCTTTGAAATAACCACTTTCATTGTTGAAACAATGTAATACATCCTTGGTATCACGTTTAACAAAAATATTATATAAAAATTCAAACTCGCATATCTCCGTTACTATAGAACATACAGATGTGATTTTACACTCAATGTAATCAGGTCGAAGCTCTCTATTGGCTCATCCGGAAAAATTTTACCCATGTGTAATATTCATGCTTAGTTACCATGGAAACTATCATTACAATAAAGTAAACAATCTATTTGTGCATGATTGTAGTCGTTGTCGTGGAGATTTGAAATAACCACTTTCATTGTTGATACAATGTAATACATCCTTGGTATCACGTTTTACAAAAACATTATATAAAATTTCAAACTCGCATATCTCCGTTGCTATAGAAGATACAGATGTGATTTTACACTCAATGTAATCAGGTCGAAGCTCTCTATTGGCTCATCCGAAAGAATTTTACCCATGTGTAATATTCATGCTTAGTTACAATGGAAACTATCATTACAATAAAGTAAACAATCTATTTGTGCATGATTGTAGTCGTTGTCGTGGAGATTTGAAATAACCACTTTCATTGTTGAAACAATGTAATACATCCTTGGTATCACGTTTAACAAAAACATTATATAAAATTTCAAACTCGCATATCTCCGTTACTATAGAACATACAGATGTGATTTTACACTCAATGTAATCAGGTCGAAGCTCTCTATTGGCTCATCCGAAAGAATTTTACCCACGTGTAATATTCATGCTTAGTTACCATGGAAACTATCATAACAATAAAGTAAACAATCTACTTGCGCATTATTGTAGTCGTTGTCGTGGAGATTTGAAATAACCACTTTCATTGTTGAATCAATGTAATACATCCTTGGTATCACGTTTTACAAAAACATTATATAAAATTTCAAACTCGCATATCTCCGTTGCTATAGAAGATACAGATGTGATTTTACACTCAATGTAATCAGGTCGAAGCTCTCTATTGGCTCATCCGAAAGAATTTTAACCATGTGTAATATTCATGCTTAGTTACCATGGAAACTATCATTACAATAAAGTAAACAATCTATTTGTGAATGATTGTAGTCGTTGTCGTGGAGATTTGAAATAACCATTTTCATTGTTGAAACAATGTAATACATCCTTGGAATCACGTTTGACAAGAACATTATATAAAATTTCAAACTCGCATATCTCCGATACTATAGAAGATACAGAAGTGATTATACACTCAATGTAATCATGTCGAAGCTCTCTATTGGCTCATCCGGAAAAAAATTATCCATTTGTAATATTCATGCTTAGTTACCATGGAAACTATCATAACAATAAAGTAAACAATCTATTTGTGCATGATTGTAGTCGTTGTCGTGGAGATTTGAAATAACCACTTTCATTCTTGAAGCAATGTAATACATCCTTGGTATCACGTTTTACAAAAACATTATATAAAATTTCAAACTCGCATATCTCCGTTGCTATAGAAGATACAGATGTGATTTTACACTCAATGTAATCAGGTCGAAGCTCTCTATTGGCTCATCCGAAAGAATTTTACCCATGTGTAATATTCATGCTTAGTTACCATGGAAACTATCATAACAATAAAGTAAACAATCTATTTGTGCATGATTGTAGTCGTTGTCGTGGAGATTTGAAATAACCACTTTCATTGTTGAAACAATGTAATACATCCTTGGTATCACGTTTAACAAAAACATTATATAAAATTTCAAACTCGCATATCTCCGTTACTATAGAACATACAGATGTGATTTTACACTCAATGTAATCAGGTCGAAGCTCTCAATTGGCTCATCCGGAAAAATTTTACCCATGTGTAATATTCATGCTTAGTTACCATGGAAACTATCATAACAATAAAGTAAACAATCTATTTGTGCATGATTTTAGTCGTTGTCGTGGAGATTTGAAATAACCACTTTCATTGTTGAAACAATGTAATACATCCATGGTATCACGTTTTACAAAAACATTATATAAAATTTCAAACTCGCATATCTCCGTTGCTATAGAAGATACAGATGTGATTTTACACTCAGTGTAATCAGGTCGAAGTTCTCTATTGGCTCATCCGAAAGATTTTTACCCATGTGTATTATTCATGCTTAGTTACAATGGAAACTATCATTACAATAAAGTAAACAATCTATTTGTGCATGATTGTAGTCGTTGTCGTGGAGCTTTGAAATAACCACTTTCATTGTTGAAACAATGTAATACATCCTTGGTATCACGTTTAACAAAAATATTATATAAAAATTCAAACTCGCATATCTCCGTTACTATAGAACATACAGATGTGATTTTACACTCAATGTAATCAGGTCGAAGCTCTCTATTGGCTCATCCGAAAGAATTTTACCCATGTGTAATATTCATGCTTAGTTACCATGGAAACTATCATAACAATAAAGTAAACAATCTATTTGTGCATGATTGTAGTCGTTGTCGTGGAGATTTGAAATAACCACTTTCATTCTTGAAACAATGTAATACATCCTTGGTATCACGTTTTACAAAAACATTATATAAAATTTCAAACTCGCATATCTCCGTTGCTATATAAGATACAGATGTGATTTTACACTCAATGTAATCAGGTCGAAGCTCTCTATTGGCTCATCCGAAAGAATTTTACCCATGTGTAATATTCATGCTTAGTTACCATGGAAACTATCATTACAATAAAGTAAACAATCTATTTGTGCATGATTGTAGTCGTTGTCGTGGAGATTTGAAATAACCACTTTCATTGTTGATACAATGTAATACATCCTTGGTATCACGTTTTACAAAAACATTATATAAAATTTCAAACTCGCATATCTCCGTTGCTATATAAGATACAGATGTGATTTTACACTCAATGTAATCAGGTCGAAGCTCTCTATTGGCTCATCCGAAAGAATTTTACCCATGTGTAATATTCATGCTTAGTTACAATGGAAACTATCATTACAATAAAGTAAACAATCTATTTGTGCATGATTGTAGTCGTTGTCGTGGAGATTTGAAATAACCACTTTCATTGTTGAAACAATGTAATACATCCTTGGTATCACGTTTAACAAAAACATTATATAAAATTTCAAACTCGCATATCTCCGTTACTATAGAACATACAGATGTGATTTTACACTCAATGTAATCAGGTCGAAGCTCTCTATTGGCTCATCCGGAAAAATTTTACCCATGTGTAATATTCATGCTTAGTTACCATGGAAACTATCATAACAATAAAGTAAACAATCTATTTGTGCATGATTGTAGTCGTTGTCGTGGAGATTTGAAATAACCAATTTCATTGTTGAAACAATGTAATACATCCTTGGTATCACGTTTTACAAAAACATTATATAAAATTTCAAACTCGCATATCTCCGTTGCTATAGAAGATACAGATGTGATTTTACACTCAATGTAATCAGGTCGAAGCTCTCTATTGGCTCATCCGAAAGAATTTTACCCATGTGTAATATTCATGCTTAGTTACCATGGAAACTATCATAACAATAAAGTAAACAATCTATTTGTGCATGATTGTAGTCGTTGTCGTGGAGATTTGAAATAACCACTTTCATTGTTGAAACAATGTAATACATCCTTGGTATCACGTTTAACAAAAACATTATATAAAATTTCAAACTCGCATATCTCCGTTACTATAGAACATACAGATGTGATTTTACACTCAATGTAATCAGGTCGAAGCTCTCTATTGGCTCATCCGAAAGAATTTTACCCATGTGTAATATTCATGCTTAGTTACCATGGAAACTATCATAACAATATAGTAAACAATCTGCTTGTGCATTATTGTAGTCGTTGTCGTGGAGATTTGAAATAACCACTTTCATTGTTGAAACAATGTAATACATCCTTGGTATCACGTTTAACAAAAACATTATATAAAATTTCAAACTCGCATATCTCCATTACTATAGAACATATAGATGTGATTTTACACTCAATGTAATCAGGGCAAAATTCTCTATTGGCTCATCCGGAAAAATTTTACCCATGTGTAATATTCATGCTAAGTTACCATGGAAACTATCATAACAATAAAGTAAACAATCTATTTGTGCATGATTGTAGTCGTTGTCGTGGAGATTTGAAATAACCACTTTCATTGTTGAAACAATGTAATACATCCTTGGAATCACGTTTGACAAAAACATTATATAAAATTTCAAACTCGCATATCTCCGTTACTATAGAAGATACAGATGTGATTTTACACTCAATGTAATCAGGTCGAAGCTCTCTATTGGCTCATCCGAAATAATTTTACCCATGTGTAATATTCATGCTTAGTTACCATGGAAACTATCATTACAATAAAGTAAACAATCTATTTGTGCATGATTTTAGTCGTTATCGTGGAGATTTGAAATAACCACTTTCATTGTTGAAACAATGTAATACATCCTTGGTATCACGTTTTACAAAAACATTATATAAAATTTCAAACTCGCATATCTCCGTTGCTATAGAAGATACAGATGTGATTTTACACTCAATGTAATCAGGTCGAAGTTCTCTATTGGCTCATCCGAAAGATTTTTACCCATGTGTAATATTCATGCTTAGTTACCATGGAAACTATCATAACAATAAAGTAAACAATCTATTTGTGCATGATTGTAGTCGTTGTCGTGGAGATTTGAAATAACCACTTTCATTCTTGAAACAATGTAATACATCCTTGGTATCACGTTTTACAAAAACATTATATAAAATTTCAAACTCGCATATCTCCGTTGCTATATAAGATACAGATGTGATTTTACACTCAATGTAATCAGGTCGAAGCTCTCTATTGGCTCATCCGAAAGAATTTTACCCATGTGTAATATTCATGCTTAGTTACCATGGAAACTATCATTACAATAAAGTAAACAATCTATTTGTGCATGATTGTAGTCGTTGTCGTGGAGATTTGAAATAACCACTTTCATTGTTGATACAATGTAATACATCCTTGGTATCACGTTTTACAAAAACATTATATAAAATTTCAAACTCGCATATCTCCGTTGCTATATAAGATACAGATGTGATTTTACACTCAATGTAATCAGGTCGAAGCTCTCTATTGGCTCATCCGAAAGAATTTTACCCATGTGTAATATTCATGCTTAGTTACCATGGAAACTATCATTACAATAAAGTAAACAATCTATTTGTGCATGATTGTAGTCGTTGTCGTGGAGATTTGAAATAACCACTTTCATTGTTGATACAATGTAATACATCCTTGGTATCACGTTTTACAAAAACATTATATAAAATTTCAAACTCGCATATCTCCGTTGCTATAGAAGATACAGATGTGATTTTACACTCAATGTAATCAGGTCGAAGCTCTCTATTGGCTCATCCGAAAGAATTTTACCCATGTGTAATATTCATGCTTAGTTACAATGGAAACTATCATTACAATAAAGTAAACAATCTATTTGTGCATTATTGTAGTCGTTGTCGTGGAGATTTGAAATAACCACTTTCATTGTTGAAACAATGTAATACATCCTTGGTATCACGTTTAACAAAAACATTATATAAAATTTCAAACTCGCATATCTCCGTTACTATAGAACATACAGATGTGATTTTACACTCAATGTAATCAGGTCGAAGCTCTCTATTGGCTCATCCGGAAAAATTTTACCCATGTGTAATATTCATGCTTAGTTACCATGGAAACTATCATAACAATAAAGTAAACAATCTATTTGTGCATGATTGTAGTCGTTGTCGTGGAGATTTGAAATAACCACTTTCATTCTTGAAACAATGTAATACATCCTTGGTATCACGTTTTACAAAAACATTATATAAAATTTCAAACTCGCATATCTCCGTTGCTATAGAAGATACAGATGTGATTTTACACTCAATGTAATCAGGTCGAAGCTCTCTATTGGCTCATCCGAAAGAATTTTACCCACGTGTAATATTCATGCTTAGTTACCATGGAAACTATCATAACAATAAAGTAAACAATCTACTTGCGCATTATTGTAGTCGTTGTCGTGGAGATTTGAAATAACCACTTTCATTGTTGAATCAATGTAATACATCCTTGGTATCACGTTTTACAAAAACATTATATAAAATTTCAAACTCGCATATCTCCGTTGCTATAGAAGATACAGATGTGATTTTACACTCAATGTAATCAGGTCGAAGCTCTCTATTGGCTCATCCGAAAGAATTTTAACCATGTGTAATATTCATGCTTAGTTACCATGGAAACTATCATTACAATAAAGTAAACAATCTATTTGTGCATGATTGTAGTCGTTGTCGTGGAGATTTGAAATAACCACTTTCATTCTTGAAACAATGTAATACATCCTTGGTATCACGTTTTACAAAAACATTATATAAAATTTCAAACTCGCATATCTCCGTTGCTATAGAAGATACAGATGTGATCTTACACTCAATGTAATCAGGTCGAAGCTCTCTATTGGCTCATCCGAAAGAATTTTACACATGTGTAATATTCATGCTTAGTTACCATGGAAACTATCATTACAATAAAGTAAACAATCTATTTGTGCATGATTGTAGTCGTTGTCGTGGAGATTTGAAATAACCACTTTCATTGTTGAAACAATGTAATACATCCTTGGAATCACGTTTGACAAGAACATTATATAAAATTTCAAACTCGCATATCTCCGTTACTATAGAAGATACAGAAGTGATTATACACTCAATGTAATCATGTCGAAGCTCTCTATTGGCTCATCCGAAAGAATTTTAACCATGTGTAATATTCATGCTTAGTTACCATGGAAACTATCATTACAATAAAGTAAACAATCTATTTGTGCATGATTGTAGTCGTTGTCGTGGAGAGATGAAATAACCACTTTCATTGTTGAAACAATGTAATACATCCTTGGTATCACGTTTTACAAAAACATTATATAAAATTTCAAACTCGCATATCTCCGTTGCTCTAGAAGATACAGATGTGATCTTACACTCAATGTAATCAGGTCGAAGCTCTCTATTGGCTCATCCGAAAGAATTTTACACATGTGTAATATTCATGCTTAGTTACCATGGAAACTATCATTACAATAAAGTAAACAATCTATTTGTGCATGACAGTAGTCGTTGTCGTGGAGATTTGAAATAACCACTTTCATTGTTGAAACAATGTAATACATCCTTGGAATCACGTTTGACAAGAACATTATATAAAATTTCAAACTCGCATATCTCCGTTACTATAGAAGATACAGAAGTGATTATACACTCAATGTAATCATGTCGAAGCTCTCTATTGGCTCATCCGGAAAAAAATTATCCATTTGTAATATTCATGCTTAGTTACCATGGAAACTATCATAACAATAAAGTAAACAATCTATTTGTGCATGATTGTAGTCGTTGTCGTGGAGATTTGAAATAACCACTTTCATTCTTGAAGCAATGTAATACATCCTTGGTATCACGTTTTACAAAAACATTATATAAAATTTCAAACTCGCATATCTCCGTTGCTATAGAAGATACAGATGTGATTTTACACTCAATGTAATCAGGTCGAAGCTCTCTATTGGCTCATCCGAAAGAATTTTACCCATGTGTAATATTCATGCTTAGTTACCATGGAAACTATCATAACAATAAAGTAAACAATCTATTTGTGCATGATTGTAGTCGTTGTCGTGGAGATTTGAAATAACCACTTTCATTGTTGAAACAATGTAATACATCCTTGGTATCACGTTTAACAAAAACATTATATAAAATTTCAAACTCGCATATCTCCGTTACTATAGAACATACAGATGTGATTTTACACTCAATGTAATCAGGTCGAAGCTCTCAATTGGCTCATCCGGAAAAATTTTACCCATGTGTAATATTCATGCTTAGTTACCATGGAAACTATCATAACAATAAAGTAAACAATCTATTTGTGCATGATTTTAGTCGTTGTCGTGGAGATTTGAAATAACCACTTTCATTGTTGAAACAATGTAATACATCCATGGTATCACGTTTTACAAAAACATTATATAAAATTTCAAACTCGCATATCTCCGTTGCTATAGAAGATACAGATGTGATTTTACACTCAGTGTAATCAGGTCGAAGTTCTCTATTGGCTCATCCGAAAGATTTTTACCCATGTGTATTATTCATGCATAGTTACAATGGAAACTATCATTACAATAAAGTAAACAATCTATTTGTGCATGATTGTAGTCGTTGTCGTGGAGCTTTGAAATAACCACTTTCATTGTTGAAACAATGTAATACATCCTTGGTATCACGTTTAACAAAAATATTATATAAAAATTCAAACTCGCATATCTCCGTTACTATAGAACATACAGATGTGATTTTACACTCAATGTAATCAGGTCGAAGCTCTCTATTGGCTCATCCGAAAGAATTTTACCCATGTGTAATATTCATGCTTAGTTACAATGGAAACTATCATTACAATAAAGTAAACAATCTATTTGTGCATTATTGTAGTCGTTGTCGTGGAGATTTGAAATAACCACTTTCATTGTTGAAACAATGTAATACATCCTTGGTATCACGTTTAACAAAAACATTATATAAAATTTCAAACTCGCATATCTCCGTTACTATAGAACATACAGATGTGATTTTACACTCAATGTAATCAGGTCGAAGCTCTCTATTGGCTCATCCGGAAAAATTTTACCCATGTGTAATATTCATGCTTAGTTACCATGGAAACTATCATAACAATAAAGTAAACAATCTATTTGTGCATGATTGTAGTCGTTGTCGTGGAGATTTGAAATAACCACTTTCATTCTTGAAACAATGTAATACATCCTTGGTATCACGTTTTACAAAAACATTATATAAAATTTCAAACTCGCATATCTCCGTTGCTATAGAAGATACAGATGTGATTTTACACTCAATGTAATCAGGTCGAAGCTCTCTATTGGCTCATCCGAAAGAATTTTACCCACGTGTAATATTCATGCTTAGTTACCATGGAAACTATCATAACAATAAAGTAAACAATCTACTTGCGCATTATTGTAGTCGTTGTCGTGGAGATTTGAAATAACCACTTTCATTGTTGAATCAATGTAATACATCCTTGGTATCACGTTTTACAAAAACATTATATAAAATTTCAAACTCGCATATCTCCGTTGCTATAGAAGATACAGATGTGATTTTACACTCAATGTAATCAGGTCGAAGCTCTCTATTGGCTCATCCGAAAGAATTTTAACCATGTGTAATATTCATGCTTAGTTACCATGGAAACTATCATTACAATAAAGTAAACAATCTATTTGTGCATGATTGTAGTCGTTGTCGTGGAGATTTGAAATAACCACTTTCATTCTTGAAACAATGTAATACATCCTTGGTATCACGTTTTACAAAAACATTATATAAAATTTCAAACTCGCATATCTCCGTTGCTATAGAAGATACAGATGTGATCTTACACTCAATGTAATCAGGTCGAAGCTCTCTATTGGCTCATCCGAAAGAATTTTACACATGTGTAATATTCATGCTTAGTTACCATGGAAACTATCATTACAATAAAGTAAACAATCTATTTGTGCATGATTGTAGTCGTTGTCGTGGAGATTTGAAATAACCACTTTCATTGTTGAAACAATGTAATACATCCTTGGAATCACGTTTGACAAGAACATTATATAAAATTTCAAACTCGCATATCTCCGTTACTATAGAAGATACAGAAGTGATTATACACTCAATGTAATCATGTCGAAGCTCTCTATTGGCTCATCCGAAAGAATTTTAACCATGTGTAATATTCATGCTTAGTTACCATGGAAACTATCATTACAATAAAGTAAACAATCTATTTGTGCATGATTGTAGTCGTTGTCGTGGAGAGATGAAATAACCACTTTCATTGTTGAAACAATGTAATACATCCTTGGTATCACGTTTTACAAAAACATTATATAAAATTTCAAACTCGCATATCTCCGTTGCTCTAGAAGATACAGATGTGATCTTACACTCAATGTAATCAGGTCGAAGCTCTCTATTGGCTCATCCGAAAGAATTTTACACATGTGTAATATTCATGCTTAGTTACCATGGAAACTATCATTACAATAAAGTAAACAATCTATTTGTGCATGACAGTAGTCGTTGTCGTGGAGATTTGAAATAACCACTTTCATTGTTGAAACAATGTAATACATCCTTGGAATCACGTTTGACAAGAACATTATATAAAATTTCAAACTCGCATATCTCCGTTACTATAGAAGATACAGAAGTGATTATACACTCAATGTAATCATGTCGAAGCTCTCTATTGGCTCATCCGGAAAAAAATTATCCATTTGTAATATTCATGCTTAGTTACCATGGAAACTATCATAACAATAAAGTAAACAATCTATTTGTGCATGATTGTAGTCGTTGTCGTGGAGATTTGAAATAACCACTTTCATTCTTGAAGCAATGTAATACATCCTTGGTATCACGTTTTACAAAAACATTATATAAAATTTCAAACTCGCATATCTCCGTTGCTATAGAAGATACAGATGTGATTTTACACTCAATGTAATCAGGTCGAAGCTCTCTATTGGCTCATCCGAAAGAATTTTACCCATGTGTAATATTCATGCTTAGTTACCATGGAAACTATCATAACAATAAAGTAAACAATCTATTTGTGCATGATTGTAGTCGTTGTCGTGGAGATTTGAAATAACCACTTTCATTGTTGAAACAATGTAATACATCCTTGGTATCACGTTTAACAAAAACATTATATAAAATTTCAAACTCGCATATCTCCGTTACTATAGAACATACAGATGTGATTTTACACTCAATGTAATCAGGTCGAAGCTCTCAATTGGCTCATCCGGAAAAATTTTACCCATGTGTAATATTCATGCTTAGTTACCATGGAAACTATCATAACAATAAAGTAAACAATCTATTTGTGCATGATTTTAGTCGTTGTCGTGGAGATTTGAAATAACCACTTTCATTGTTGAAACAATGTAATACATCCATGGTATCACGTTTTACAAAAACATTATATAAAATTTCAAACTCGCATATCTCCGTTGCTATAGAAGATACAGATGTGATTTTACACTCAGTGTAATCAGGTCGAAGTTCTCTATTGGCTCATCCGAAAGATTTTTACCCATGTGTATTATTCATGCATAGTTACAATGGAAACTATCATTACAATAAAGTAAACAATCTATTTGTGCATGATTGTAGTCGTTGTCGTGGAGCTTTGAAATAACCACTTTCATTGTTGAAACAATGTAATACATCCTTGGTATCACGTTTAACAAAAATATTATATAAAAATTCAAACTCGCATATCTCCGTTACTATAGAACATACAGATGTGATTTTACACTCAATGTAATCAGGTCGAAGCTCTCTATTGGCTCATCCGAAAGAATTTTACCCATGTGTAATATTCATGCTTAGTTACCATGGAAACTATCATAACAATAAAGTAAACAATCTATTTGTGCATGATTGTAGTCGTTGTCGTGGAGATTTGAAATAACCACTTTCATTCTTGAAACAATGTAATACATCCTTGGTATCACGTTTTACAAAAACATTATATAAAATTTCAAACTCGCATATCTCCGTTACTATAGAACATACAGATGTGATTTTACACTCAATGTAATCAGGTCGAAGCTCTCTATTGGCTCATCCGAAAGAATTTTACCCATGTGTAATATTCATGCTTAGTTACAATGGAAACTATCATTACAATAAAGTAAACAATCTATTTGTGCATTATTGTAGTCGTTGTCGTGGAGATTTGAAATAACCACTTTCATTGTTGAAACAATGTAATACATCCTTGGTATCACGTTTAACAAAAACATTATATAAAATTTCAAACTCGCATATCTCCGTTACTATAGAACATACAGATGTGATTTTACACTCAATGTAATCAGGTCGAAGCTCTCTATTGGCTCATCCGGAAAAATTTTACCCATGTGTAATATTCATGCTTAGTTACCATGGAAACTATCATAACAATAAAGTAAACAATCTATTTGTGCATGATTGTAGTCGTTGTCGTGGAGATTTGAAATAACCACTTTCATTCTTGAAACAATGTAATACATCCTTGGTATCACGTTTTACAAAAACATTATATAAAATTTCAAACTCGCATATCTCCGTTGCTATAGAAGATACAGATGTGATTTTACACTCAATGTAATCAGGTCGAAGCTCTCTATTGGCTCATCCGAAAGAATTTTACCCACGTGTAATATTCATGCTTAGTTACCATGGAAACTATCATAACAATAAAGTAAACAATCTACTTGCGCATTATTGTAGTCGTTGTCGTGGAGATTTGAAATAACCACTTTCATTGTTGAATCAATGTAATACATCCTTGGTATCACGTTTTACAAAAACATTATATAAAATTTCAAACTCGCATATCTCCGTTGCTATAGAAGATACAGATGTGATTTTACACTCAATGTAATCAGGTCGAAGCTCTCTATTGGCTCATCCGAAAGAATTTTAACCATGTGTAATATTCATGCTTAGTTACCATGGAAACTATCATTACAATAAAGTAAACAATCTATTTGTGCATGATTGTAGTCGTTGTCGTGGAGATTTGAAATAACCACTTTCATTCTTGAAACAATGTAATACATCCTTGGTATCACGTTTTACAAAAACATTATATAAAATTTCAAACTCGCATATCTCCGTTGCTATAGAAGATACAGATGTGATCTTACACTCAATGTAATCAGGTCGAAGCTCTCTATTGGCTCATCCGAAAGAATTTTACACATGTGTAATATTCATGCTTAGTTACCATGGAAACTATCATTACAATAAAGTAAACAATCTATTTGTGCATGATTGTAGTCGTTGTCGTGGAGATTTGAAATAACCACTTTCATTGTTGAAACAATGTAATACATCCTTGGAATCACGTTTGACAAGAACATTATATAAAATTTCAAACTCGCATATCTCCGTTACTATAGAAGATACAGAAGTGATTATACACTCAATGTAATCATGTCGAAGCTCTCTATTGGCTCATCCGAAAGAATTTTAACCATGTGTAATATTCATGCTTAGTTACCATGGAAACTATCATTACAATAAAGTAAACAATCTATTTGTGCATGATTGTAGTCGTTGTCGTGGAGAGATGAAATAACCACTTTCATTGTTGAAACAATGTAATACATCCTTGGTATCACGTTTTACAAAAACATTATATAAAATTTCAAACTCGCATATCTCCGTTGCTCTAGAAGATACAGATGTGATCTTACACTCAATGTAATCAGGTCGAAGCTCTCTATTGGCTCATCCGAAAGAATTTTACACATGTGTAATATTCATGCTTAGTTACCATGGAAACTATCATTACAATAAAGTAAACAATCTATTTGTGCATGACAGTAGTCGTTGTCGTGGAGATTTGAAATAACCACTTTCATTGTTGAAACAATGTAATACATCCTTGGAATCACGTTTGACAAGAACATTATATAAAATTTCAAACTCGCATATCTCCGTTACTATAGAAGATACAGAAGTGATTATACACTCAATGTAATCATGTCGAAGCTCTCTATTGGCTCATCCGGAAAAAAATTATCCATTTGTAATATTCATGCTTAGTTACCATGGAAACTATCATAACAATAAAGTAAACAATCTATTTGTGCATGATTGTAGTCGTTGTCGTGGAGATTTGAAATAACCACTTTCATTCTTGAAGCAATGTAATACATCCTTGGTATCACGTTTTACAAAAACATTATATAAAATTTCAAACTCGCATATCTCCGTTGCTATAGAAGATACAGATGTGATTTTACACTCAATGTAATCAGGTCGAAGCTCTCTATTGGCTCATCCGAAAGAATTTTACCCATGTGTAATATTCATGCTTAGTTACCATGGAAACTATCATAACAATAAAGTAAACAATCTATTTGTGCATGATTGTAGTCGTTGTCGTGGAGATTTGAAATAACCACTTTCATTGTTGAAACAATGTAATACATCCTTGGTATCACGTTTAACAAAAACATTATATAAAATTTCAAACTCGCATATCTCCGTTACTATAGAACATACAGATGTGATTTTACACTCAAT
Source organism: Lepisma saccharinum (assembly GCF_977018435.1). Taxonomy (NCBI): domain Eukaryota; kingdom Metazoa; phylum Arthropoda; class Insecta; order Zygentoma; family Lepismatidae; genus Lepisma; species Lepisma saccharinum. The sequence goes on from NC_139244.1 coordinate 75,162,972, forward strand.
GTAATCAGGTCGAAGCTCTCAATTGGCTCATCCGGAAAAATTTTACCCATGTGTAATATTCATGCTTAGTTACCATGGAAACTATCATAACAATAAAGTAAACAATCTATTTGTGCATGATTTTAGTCGTTGTCGTGGAGATTTGAAATAACCACTTTCATTGTTGAAACAATGTAATACATCCATGGTATCACGTTTTACAAAAACATTATATAAAATTTCAAACTCGCATATCTCCGTTGCTATAGAAGATACAGATGTGATTTTACACTCAGTGTAATCAGGTCGAAGTTCTCTATTGGCTCATCCGAAAGATTTTTACCCATGTGTATTATTCATGCATAGTTACAATGGAAACTATCATTACAATAAAGTAAACAATCTATTTGTGCATGATTGTAGTCGTTGTCGTGGAGCTTTGAAATAACCACTTTCATTCTTGAAACAATGTAATACATCCTTGGTATCACGTTTTACAAAAACATTATATAAAATTTCAAACTCGCATATCTCCGTTGCTATATAAGATACAGATGTGATTTTACACTCAATGTAATCAGGTCGAAGCTCTCTATTGGCTCATCCGAAAGAATTTTACCCATGTGTAATATTCATGCTTAGTTACCATGGAAACTATCATTACAATAAAGTAAACAATCTATTTGTGCATGATTGTAGTCGTTGTCGTGGAGATTTGAAATAACCACTTTCATTGTTGATACAATGTAATACATCCTTGGTATCACGTTTTACAAAAACATTATATAAAATTTCAAACTCGCATATCTCCGTTGCTATATAAGATACAGATGTGATTTTACACTCAATGTAATCAGGTCGAAGCTCTCTATTGGCTCATCCGAAAGAATTTTACCCATGTGTAATATTCATGCTTAGTTACCATGGAAACTATCATTACAATAAAGTAAACAATCTATTTGTGCATGATTGTAGTCGTTGTCGTGGAGATTTGAAATAACCACTTTCATTGTTGATACAATGTAATACATCCTTGGTATCACGTTTTACAAAAACATTATATAAAATTTCAAACTCGCATATCTCCGTTGCTATAGAAGATACAGATGTGATTTTACACTCAATGTAATCAGGTCGAAGCTCTCTATTGGCTCATCCGAAAGAATTTTACCCATGTGTAATATTCATGCTTAGTTACCATGGAAACTATCATTACAATAAAGTAAACAATCTATTTGTGCATGATTGTAGTCGTTGTCGTGGAGATTTGAAATAACCACTTTCATTGTTGAAACAATGTAATACATCCTTGGAATCACGTTTGACAAGAACATTATATAAAATTTCAAACTCGCATATCTCCGTTACTATAGAAGATACAGAAGTGATTATACACTCAATGTAATCATGTCGAAGCTCTCTATTGGCTCATCCGAAAGAATTTTAACCATGTGTAATATTCATGCTTAGTTACCATGGAAACTATCATTACAATAAAGTAAACAATCTATTTGTGCATGATTGTAGTCGTTGTCGTGGAGAGATGAAATAACCACTTTCATTGTTGAAACAATGTAATACATCCTTGGTATCACGTTTTACAAAAACATTATATAAAATTTCAAACTCGCATATCTCCGTTGCTCTAGAAGATACAGATGTGATCTTACACTCAATGTAATCAGGTCGAAGCTCTCTATTGGCTCATCCGAAAGAATTTTACACATGTGTAATATTCATGCTTAGTTACCATGGAAACTATCATTACAATAAAGTAAACAATCTATTTGTGCATGACAGTAGTCGTTGTCGTGGAGATTTGAAATAACCACTTTCATTGTTGAAACAATGTAATACATCCTTGGAATCACGTTTGACAAGAACATTATATAAAATTTCAAACTCGCATATCTCCGTTACTATAGAAGATACAGAAGTGATTATACACTCAATGTAATCATGTCGAAGCTCTCTATTGGCTCATCCGGAAAAAAATTATCCATTTGTAATATTCATGCTTAGTTACCATGGAAACTATCATAACAATAAAGTAAACAATCTATTTGTGCATGATTGTAGTCGTTGTCGTGGAGATTTGAAATAACCACTTTCATTCTTGAAGCAATGTAATACATCCTTGGTATCACGTTTTACAAAAACATTATATAAAATTTCAAACTCGCATATCTCCGTTGCTATAGAAGATACAGATGTGATTTTACACTCAATGTAATCAGGTCGAAGCTCTCTATTGGCTCATCCGAAAGAATTTTACCCATGTGTAATATTCATGCTTAGTTACCATGGAAACTATCATAACAATAAAGTAAACAATCTATTTGTGCATGATTGTAGTCGTTGTCGTGGAGATTTGAAATAACCACTTTCATTGTTGAAACAATGTAATACATCCTTGGTATCACGTTTAACAAAAACATTATATAAAATTTCAAACTCGCATATCTCCGTTACTATAGAACATACAGATGTGATTTTACACTCAATGTAATCAGGTCGAAGCTCTCAATTGGCTCATCCGGAAAAATTTTACCCATGTGTAATATTCATGCTTAGTTACCATGGAAACTATCATAACAATAAAGTAAACAATCTATTTGTGCATGATTTTAGTCGTTGTCGTGGAGATTTGAAATAACCACTTTCATTGTTGAAACAATGTAATACATCCATGGTATCACGTTTTACAAAAACATTATATAAAATTTCAAACTCGCATATCTCCGTTGCTATAGAAGATACAGATGTGATTTTACACTCAGTGTAATCAGGTCGAAGTTCTCTATTGGCTCATCCGAAAGATTTTTACCCATGTGTATTATTCATGCATAGTTACAATGGAAACTATCATTACAATAAAGTAAACAATCTATTTGTGCATGATTGTAGTCGTTGTCGTGGAGCTTTGAAATAACCACTTTCATTCTTGAAACAATGTAATACATCCTTGGTATCACGTTTTACAAAAACATTATATAAAATTTCAAACTCGCATATCTCCGTTGCTATATAAGATACAGATGTGATTTTACACTCAATGTAATCAGGTCGAAGCTCTCTATTGGCTCATCCGAAAGAATTTTACCCATGTGTAATATTCATGCTTAGTTACCATGGAAACTATCATTACAATAAAGTAAACAATCTATTTGTGCATGATTGTAGTCGTTGTCGTGGAGATTTGAAATAACCACTTTCATTGTTGATACAATGTAATACATCCTTGGTATCACGTTTTACAAAAACATTATATAAAATTTCAAACTCGCATATCTCCGTTGCTATATAAGATACAGATGTGATTTTACACTCAATGTAATCAGGTCGAAGCTCTCTATTGGCTCATCCGAAAGAATTTTACCCATGTGTAATATTCATGCTTAGTTACCATGGAAACTATCATTACAATAAAGTAAACAATCTATTTGTGCATGATTGTAGTCGTTGTCGTGGAGATTTGAAATAACCACTTTCATTGTTGATACAATGTAATACATCCTTGGTATCACGTTTTACAAAAACATTATATAAAATTTCAAACTCGCATATCTCCGTTGCTATAGAAGATACAGATGTGATTTTACACTCAATGTAATCAGGTCGAAGCTCTCTATTGGCTCATCCGAAAGAATTTTACCCATGTGTAATATTCATGCTTAGTTACAATGGAAACTATCATTACAATAAAGTAAACAATCTATTTGTGCATGATTGTAGTCGTTGTCGTGGAGATTTGAAATAACCACTTTCATTGTTGAAACAATGTAATACATCCTTGGTATCACGTTTAACAAAAACATTATATAAAATTTCAAACTCGCATATCTCCGTTACTATAGAACATACAGATGTGATTTTACACTCAATGTAATCAGGTCGAAGCTCTCTATTGGCTCATCCGGAAAAATTTTACCCATGTGTAATATTCATGCTTAGTTACCATGGAAACTATCATAACAATAAAGTAAACAATCTATTTGTGCATGATTGTAGTCGTTGTCGTGGAGATTTGAAATAACCAATTTCATTGTTGAAACAATGTAATACATCCTTGGTATCACGTTTTACAAAAACATTATATAAAATTTCAAACTCGCATATCTCCGTTGCTATAGAAGATACAGATGTGATTTTACACTCAATGTAATCAGGTCGAAGCTCTCTATTGGCTCATCCGAAAGAATTTTACCCATGTGTAATATTCATGCTTAGTTACCATGGAAACTATCATAACAATAAAGTAAACAATCTATTTGTGCATGATTGTAGTCGTTGTCGTGGAGATTTGAAATAACCACTTTCATTGTTGAAACAATGTAATACATCCTTGGTATCACGTTTAACAAAAACATTATATAAAATTTCAAACTCGCATATCTCCGTTACTATAGAACATACAGATGTGATTTTACACTCAATGTAATCAGGTCGAAGCTCTCTATTGGCTCATCCGAAAGAATTTTACCCATGTGTAATATTCATGCTTAGTTACCATGGAAACTATCATAACAATATAGTAAACAATCTGCTTGTGCATTATTGTAGTCGTTGTCGTGGAGATTTGAAATAACCACTTTCATTGTTGAAACAATGTAATACATCCTTGGTATCACGTTTAACAAAAACATTATATAAAATTTCAAACTCGCATATCTCCATTACTATAGAACATATAGATGTGATTTTACACTCAATGTAATCAGGGCAAAATTCTCTATTGGCTCATCCGGAAAAATTTTACCCATGTGTAATATTCATGCTAAGTTACCATGGAAACTATCATAACAATAAAGTAAACAATCTATTTGTGCATGATTGTAGTCGTTGTCGTGGAGATTTGAAATAACCACTTTCATTGTTGAAACAATGTAATACATCCTTGGAATCACGTTTGACAAAAACATTATATAAAATTTCAAACTCGCATATCTCCGTTACTATAGAAGATACAGATGTGATTTTACACTCAATGTAATCAGGTCGAAGCTCTCTATTGGCTCATCCGAAATAATTTTACCCATGTGTAATATTCATGCTTAGTTACCATGGAAACTATCATTACAATAAAGTAAACAATCTATTTGTGCATGATTTTAGTCGTTATCGTGGAGATTTGAAATAACCACTTTCATTGTTGAAACAATGTAATACATCCTTGGTATCACGTTTTACAAAAACATTATATAAAATTTCAAACTCGCATATCTCCGTTGCTATAGAAGATACAGATGTGATTTTACACTCAATGTAATCAGGTCGAAGTTCTCTATTGGCTCATCCGAAAGATTTTTACCCATGTGTAATATTCATGCTTAGTTACCATGGAAACTATCATAACAATAAAGTAAACAATCTATTTGTGCATGATTGTAGTCGTTGTCGTGGAGATTTGAAATAACCACTTTCATTCTTGAAACAATGTAATACATCCTTGGTATCACGTTTTACAAAAACATTATATAAAATTTCAAACTCGCATATCTCCGTTGCTATATAAGATACAGATGTGATTTTACACTCAATGTAATCAGGTCGAAGCTCTCTATTGGCTCATCCGAAAGAATTTTACCCATGTGTAATATTCATGCTTAGTTACCATGGAAACTATCATTACAATAAAGTAAACAATCTATTTGTGCATGATTGTAGTCGTTGTCGTGGAGATTTGAAATAACCACTTTCATTGTTGATACAATGTAATACATCCTTGGTATCACGTTTTACAAAAACATTATATAAAATTTCAAACTCGCATATCTCCGTTGCTATATAAGATACAGATGTGATTTTACACTCAATGTAATCAGGGCAAAATTCTCTATTGGCTCATCCGAAAGAATTTTACCCATGTGTAATATTCATGCTTAGTTACCATGGAAACTATCATTACAATAAAGTAAACAATCTATTTGTGCATGATTGTAGTCGTTGTCGTGGAGATTTGAAATAACCACTTTCATTGTTGATACAATGTAATACATCCTTGGTATCACGTTTTACAAAAACATTATATAAAATTTCAAACTCGCATATCTCCGTTGCTATAGAAGATACAGATGTGATTTTACACTCAATGTAATCAGGTCGAAGCTCTCTATTGGCTCATCCGAAAGAATTTTACCCATGTGTAATATTCATGCTTAGTTACAATGGAAACTATCATTACAATAAAGTAAACAATCTATTTGTGCATTATTGTAGTCGTTGTCGTGGAGATTTGAAATAACCACTTTCATTGTTGAAACAATGTAATACATCCTTGGTATCACGTTTAACAAAAACATTATATAAAATTTCAAACTCGCATATCTCCGTTACTATAGAACATACAGATGTGATTTTACACTCAATGTAATCAGGTCGAAGCTCTCTATTGGCTCATCCGGAAAAATTTTACCCATGTGTAATATTCATGCTTAGTTACCATGGAAACTATCATAACAATAAAGTAAACAATCTATTTGTGCATGATTGTAGTCGTTGTCGTGGAGATTTGAAATAACCACTTTCATTCTTGAAACAATGTAATACATCCTTGGTATCACGTTTTACAAAAACATTATATAAAATTTCAAACTCGCATATCTCCGTTGCTATAGAAGATACAGATGTGATTTTACACTCAATGTAATCAGGTCGAAGCTCTCTATTGGCTCATCCGAAAGAATTTTACCCACGTGTAATATTCATGCTTAGTTACCATGGAAACTATCATAACAATAAAGTAAACAATCTACTTGCGCATTATTGTAGTCGTTGTCGTGGAGATTTGAAATAACCACTTTCATTGTTGAATCAATGTAATACATCCTTGGTATCACGTTTTACAAAAACATTATATAAAATTTCAAACTCGCATATCTCCGTTGCTATAGAAGATACAGATGTGATTTTACACTCAATGTAATCAGGTCGAAGCTCTCTATTGGCTCATCCGAAAGAATTTTAACCATGTGTAATATTCATGCTTAGTTACCATGGAAACTATCATTACAATAAAGTAAACAATCTATTTGTGCATGATTGTAGTCGTTGTCGTGGAGATTTGAAATAACCACTTTCATTCTTGAAACAATGTAATACATCCTTGGTATCACGTTTTACAAAAACATTATATAAAATTTCAAACTCGCATATCTCCGTTGCTATAGAAGATACAGATGTGATCTTACACTCAATGTAATCAGGTCGAAGCTCTCTATTGGCTCATCCGAAAGAATTTTACCCATGTGTAATATTCATGCTTAGTTACCATGGAAACTATCATTACAATAAAGTAAACAATCTATTTGTGCATGATTGTAGTCGTTGTCGTGGAGATTTGAAATAACCACTTTCATTGTTGAAACAATGTAATACATCCTTGGAATCACGTTTGACAAGAACATTATATAAAATTTCAAACTCGCATATCTCCGTTACTATAGAAGATACAGAAGTGATTATACACTCAATGTAATCATGTCGAAGCTCTCTATTGGCTCATCCGAAAGAATTTTAACCATGTGTAATATTCATGCTTAGTTACCATGGAAACTATCATTACAATAAAGTAAACAATCTATTTGTGCATGATTGTAGTCGTTGTCGTGGAGAGATGAAATAACCACTTTCATTGTTGAAACAATGTAATACATCCTTGGTATCACGTTTTACAAAAACATTATATAAAATTTCAAACTCGCATATCTCCGTTGCTCTAGAAGATACAGATGTGATCTTACACTCAATGTAATCAGGTCGAAGCTCTCTATTGGCTCATCCGAAAGAATTTTACACATGTGTAATATTCATGCTTAGTTACCATGGAAACTATCATTACAATAAAGTAAACAATCTATTTGTGCATGATTGTAGTCGTTGTCGTGGAGATTTGAAATAACCACTTTCATTGTTGAAACAATGTAATACATCCTTGGAATCACGTTTGACAAGAACATTATATAAAATTTCAAACTCGCATATCTCCGTTACTATAGAAGATACAGAAGTGATTATACACTCAATGTAATCATGTAGAAGCTCTCTATTGGCTCATCCGGAAAAAAATTATCCATTTGTAATATTCATTCTTAGTTACCATGGAAACTATCATAACAATAAAGTAAACAATCTATTTGTGCATGATTGTAGTCGTTGTCGTGGAGATTTGAAATAACCAATTTCATTGTTGAAACAATGTAATACATCCTTGGTATCACGTTTTACAAAAACATTATATAAAATTTCAAACTCGCATATCTCCGTTGCTATAGAAGATACAGATGTGATTTTACACTCAATGTAATCAGGTCGAAGCTCTCTATTGGCTCATCCGAAAGAATTTTACCCATGTGTAATATTCATGCTTAGTTACCATGGAAACTATCATAACAATAAAGTAAACAATCTATTTGTGCATGATTTTAGTCGTTGTCGTGGAGATTTGAAATAACCACTTTCATTGTTGAAACAATGTAATACATCCATGGTATCACGTTTTACAAAAACATTATATAAAATTTCAAACTCGCATATCTCCGTTGCTATAGAAGATACAGATGTGATTTTACACTCAATGTAATCAGGTCGATGCTCTCTATTGGCTCATCCGAAAGAATTTTACCCATGTGTAATATTCATGCTTAGTTACCATGGAAACTATCATAACAATAAAGTAAACAATCTATTTGTGCATGATTGTAGTCGTTGTCGTGGAGATTTGAAATAACCACTTTCATTCTTGAAACAATGTAATACATCCTTGGTATCACGTTTTACAAAAACATTATATAAAATTTCAAACTCGCATATCTCCGTTGCTATAGAAGATACAGATGTGATTTTACACTCAATGTAATCAGGTCGAAGCTCTCTATTGGCTCATCCGAAAGAATTTTACCCACGTGTAATATTCATGCTTAGTTACCATGGAAACTATCATAACAATAAAGTAAACAATCTACTTGCGCATTATTGTAGTCGTTGTCGTGGAGATTTGAAATAACCACTTTCATTGTTGAATCAATGTAATACATCCTTGGTATCACGTTTTACAAAAACATTATATAAAATTTCAAACTCGCATATCTCCGTTGCTATAGAAGATACAGATGTGATTTTACACTCAATGTAATCAGGTCGAAGCTCTCTATTGGCTCATCCGAAAGAATTTTAACCATGTGTAATATTCATGCTTAGTTACCATGGAAACTATCATTACAATAAAGTAAACAATCTATTTGTGCATGATTGTAGTCGTTGTCGTGGAGATTTGAAATAACCACTTTCATTCTTGAAACAATGTAATACATCCTTGGTATCACGTTTTACAAAAACATTATATAAAATTTCAAACTCGCATATCTCCGTTGCTATAGAAGATACAGATGTGATCTTACACTCAATGTAATCAGGTCGAAGCTCTCTATTGGCTCATCCGAAAGAATTTTACACATGTGTAATATTCATGCTTAGTTACCATGGAAACTATCATTACAATAAAGTAAACAATCTATTTGTGCATGATTGTAGTCGTTGTCGTGGAGATTTGAAATAACCACTTTCATTGTTGAAACAATGTAATACATCCTTGGAATCACGTTTGACAAGAACATTATATAAAATTTCAAACTCGCATATCTCCGTTACTATAGAAGATACAGAAGTGATTATACACTCAATGTAATCATGTCGAAGCTCTCTATTGGCTCATCCGAAAGAATTTTAACCATGTGTAATATTCATGCTTAGTTACCATGGAAACTATCATTACAATAAAGTAAACAATCTATTTGTGCATGATTGTAGTCGTTGTCGTGGAGAGATGAAATAACCACTTTCATTGTTGAAACAATGTAATACATCCTTGGTATCACGTTTTACAAAAACATTATATAAAATTTCAAACTCGCATATCTCCGTTGCTCTAGAAGATACAGATGTGATCTTACACTCAATGTAATCAGGTCGAAGCTCTCTATTGGCTCATCCGAAAGAATTTTACACATGTGTAATATTCATGCTTAGTTACCATGGAAACTATCATTACAATAAAGTAAACAATCTATTTGTGCATGATTGTAGTCGTTGTCGTGGAGATTTGAAATAACCACTTTCATTGTTGAAACAATGTAATACATCCTTGGAATCACGTTTGACAAGAACATTATATAAAATTTCAAACTCGCATATCTCCGTTACTATAGAAGATACAGAAGTGATTATACACTCAATGTAATCATGTAGAAGCTCTCTATTGGCTCATCCGGAAAAAAATTATCCATTTGTAATATTCATTCTTAGTTACCATGGAAACTATCATAACAATAAAGTAAACAATCTATTTGTGCATGATTGTAGTCGTTGTCGTGGAGATTTGAAATAACCAATTTCATTGTTGAAACAATGTAATACATCCTTGGTATCACGTTTTACAAAAACATTATATAAAATTTCAAACTCGCATATCTCCGTTGCTATAGAAGATACAGATGTGATTTTACACTCAATGTAATCAGGTCGAAGCTCTCTATTGGCTCATCCGAAAGAATTTTACCCATGTGTAATATTCATGCTTAGTTACCATGGAAACTATCATAACAATAAAGTAAACAATCTATTTGTGCATGATTTTAGTCGTTGTCGTGGAGATTTGAAATAACCACTTTCATTGTTGAAACAATGTAATACATCCATGGTATCACGTTTTACAAAAACATTATATAAAATTTCAAACTCGCATATCTCCGTTGCTATAGAAGATACAGATGTGATTTTACACTCAATGTAATCAGGTCGATGCTCTCTATTGGCTCATCCGAAAGAATTTTACCCATGTGTAATATTCATGCTTAGTTACCATGGAAACTATCATAACAATATAGTAAACAATCTGCTTGTGCTTTATTGTAGTCGTTGTCGTGGAGATTTGAAATAACCACTTTCATTGTTGAAACAATGTAATACATCCTTGGTATCACTTTTAACAAAAACATTATATAAAATTTCAAACTCGCATATCTCCATTACTATAGAACATATAGATGTGATTTTACACTCAATGTAATCAGGGCAAAATTCTCTATTGGCTCATCCGGAAAAATTTTACCCATGTGTAATATTCATGCTAAGTTACCATGGAAACTATCATAACAATAAAGTAAACAATCTATTTGTGCATGATTGTAGTCGTTGTCGTGGAGATTTGAAATAACCACTTTCATTGTTGAAACAATGTAATACATCCTTGGAATCACGTTTGACAAAAACATTATATAAAATTTCAAACTCGCATATCTCCGTTACTATAGAAGATACAGATGTGATTTTACACTCAATGTAATCAGGTCGAAGCTCTCTATTGGCTCATCCGAAAGAATTTTACCCATGTGTAATATTCATGCTTAGTTACCATGGAAACTATCATTACAATAAAGTAAACAATCTATTTGTGCATGATTTTAGTCGTTATCGTGGAGATTTGAAATAACCACTTTCATTGTTGAAACAATGTAATACATCCTTGGTATCACGTTTTACAAAAACATTATATAAAATTTCAAACTCGCATATCTCCGTTGCTATAGAAGATACAGATGTGATTTTACACTCAATGTAATCAGGTCGAAGCTCTCTATTGGCTCATCCGAAAGAATTTTACCCATGTGTAATATTCATGCTTAGTTACCATGGAAACTATCATAACAATAAAGTAAACAATCTATTTGTGCATGATTGTAGTCGTTGTCGTGGAGATTTGAAATAACCAATTTCATTGTTGAAACAATGTAATACATCCTTGGTATCACGTTTTACAAAAACATTATATAAAATTTCAAACTCGCATATCTCCGTTGCTATAGAAGATACAGATGTGATTTTACACTCAATGTAATCAGGTCGAAGCTCTCTATTGGCTCATCCGAAAGAATTTTACCCATGTGTAATATTCATGCTTAGTTACCATGGAAACTATCATAACAATAAAGTAAACAATCTATTTGTGCATGATTGTAGTCGTTGTCGTGGAGATTTGAAATAACCACTTTCATTGTTGAAACAATGTAATACATCCTTGGTATCACGTTTAACAAAAACATTATATAAAATTTCAAACTCGCATATCTCCGTTACTATAGAACATACAGATGTGATTTTACACTCAATGTAATCAGGTCGAAGCTCTCTATTGGCTCATCCGGAAAAATTTTACCCATGTGTAATATTCATGCTTAGTTACCATGGAAACTATCATAACAATAAAGTAAACAATCTATTTGTGCATGATTTTAGTCGTTGTCGTGGAGATTTGAAATAACCACTTTCATTGTTGAAACAATGTAATACATCCATGGTATCACGTTTTACAAAAACATTATATAAAATTTCAAACTCGCATATCTCCGTTGCTATAGAAGATACAGATGTGATTTTACACTCAATGTAATCAGGTCGATGCTCTCTATTGGCTCATCCGAAAGAATTTTACCCATGTGTAATATTCATGCTTAGTTACCATGGAAACTATCATAACAATATAGTAAACAATCTGCTTGTGCATTATTGTAGTCGTTGTCGTGGAGATTTGAAATAACCACTTTCATTGTTGAAACAATGTAATACATCCTTGGTATCACGTTTAACAAAAACATTATATAAAATTTCAAACTCGCATATCTCCATTACTATAGAACATATAGATGTGATTTTACACTCAATGTAATCAGGGCAAAATTCTGTATTGGCTCATCCGGAAAAATTTTACCCATGTGTAATATTCATGCTAAGTTACCATGGAAACTATCATAACAATAAAGTAAACAATCTATTTGTGCATGATTGTAGTCGTTGTCGTGGAGATTTGAAATAACCACTTTCATTGTTGAAACAATGTAATACATCCTTGGAATCACGTTTGACAAAAACATTATATAAAATTTCAAACTCGCATATCTCCGTTACTATAGAAGATACAGATGTGATTTTACACTCAATGTAATCAGGTCGAAGCTCTCTATTGGCTCATCCGAAAGAATTTTACCCATGTGTAATATTCATGCTTAGTTACCATGGAAACTATCATTACAATAAAGTAAACAATCTATTTGTGCATGATTTTAGTCGTTATCGTGGAGATTTGAAATAACCACTTTCATTGTTGAAACAATGTAATACATCCTTGGTATCACGTTTTACAAAAACATTATATAAAATTTCAAACTCGCATATCTCCGTTGCTATAGAAGATACAGATGTGATTTTACACTCAATGTAATCAGGTCGAAGCTCTCTATTGGCTCATCCGAAAGATTTTTACCCATGTGTAATATTCATGCTTAGTTACCATGGAAACTATCATTACAATAAAGTAAACAATCTATTTGTGCATGATTGTAGTCGTTGTCGTGGAGATTTGAAATAACCACTTTCATTGTTGAAACAATGTAATACATCCTTGGTATCACGTTTTACAAAAACATTATATAAAATTTCAAACTCGCATATCTCCGTTGCTATAGAAGATACAGATGTGATTTTACACTCAATGTAATCAGGTCGAAGCTCTCTATTGGCTCATCCGAAAGAATTTTACCCATGTGTAATATTCATGCTTAGTTACCATGGAAACTATCATAACAATAAAGTAAACAATCTATTTGTGCATGATTGTAGTCGTTGTCGTGGAGATTTGAAATAACCACTTTCATTGTTGAAACAATGTAATACATCCTTGGTATCACGTTTAACAAAAACATTATATAAAATTTCAAACTCGCATATCTCCGTTACTATAGAACATACAGATGTGATTTTACACTCAATGTAATCAGGTCGAAGCTCTCTATTGGCTCATCCGGAAAAATTTTACCCATGTGTAATATTCATGCTTAGTTACCATGGAAACTATCATAACAATAAAGTAAACAATCTATTTGTGCATGATTTTAGTCGTTGTCGTGGAGATTTGAAATAACCACTTTCATTGTTGAAACAATGTAATACATCCATGGTATCACGTTTTACAAAAACATTATATAAAATTTCAAACTCGCATATCTCCGTTGCTATAGAAGATACAGATGTGATTTTACACTCAATGTAATCAGGTCGATGCTCTCTATTGGCTCATCCGAAAGAATTTTACCCATGTGTAATATTCATGCTTAGTTACCATGGAAACTATCATAACAATATAGTAAACAATCTGCTTGTGCATTATTGTAGTCGTTGTCGTGGAGATTTGAAATAACCACTTTCATTGTTGAAACAATGTAATACATCCTTGGTATCACGTTTAACAAAAACATTATATAAAATTTCAAACTCGCATATCTCCATTACTATAGAACATATAGATGTGATTTTACACTCAATGTAATCAGGGCAAAATTCTGTATTGGCTCATCCGGAAAAATTTTACCCATGTGTAATATTCATGCTAAGTTACCATGGAAACTATCATAACAATAAAGTAAACAATCTATTTGTGCATGATTGTAGTCGTTGTCGTGGAGATTTGAAATAACCACTTTCATTGTTGAAACAATGTAATACATCCTTGGAATCACGTTTGACAAAAACATTATATAAAATTTCAAACTCGCATATCTCCGTTACTATAGAAGATACAGATGTGATTTTACACTCAATGTAATCAGGTCGAAGCTCTCTATTGGCTCATCCGAAAGAATTTTACCCATGTGTAATATTCATGCTTAGTTACCATGGAAACTATCATTACAATAAAGTAAACAATCTATTTGTGCATGATTTTAGTCGTTATCGTGGAGATTTGAAATAACCACTTTCATTGTTGAAACAATGTAATACATCCTTGGTATCACGTTTTACAAAAACATTATATAAAATTTCAAACTCGCATATCTCCGTTGCTATAGAAGATACAGATGTGATTTTACACTCAATGTAATCAGGTCGAAGCTCTCTATTGGCTCATCCGAAAGATTTTTACCCATGTGTAATATTCATGCTTAGTTACCATGGAAACTATCATTACAATAAAGTAAACAATCTATTTGTGCATGATTGTAGTCGTTGTCGTGGAGATTTGAAATAACCACTTTCATTGTTGAAACAATGTAATACATCCTTGGTATCACGTTTTACAAAAACATTATATAAAATTTCAAACTCGCATATCTCCGTTGCTATAGAAGATACAGATGTGATTTTACACTCAATGTAATCAGGTCGAAGCTCTCTATTGGCTCATCCGAAAGAATTTTACCCATGTGTAATATTCATGCTTAGTTACCATGGAAACTATCATAACAATAAAGTAAACAATCTATTTGTGCATGATTGTAGTCGTTGTCGTGGAGATTTGAAATAACCACTTTCATTCTTGAAACAATGTAATACATCCTTGGTATCACGTTTAACAAAAACATTATATAAAATTTCAAACTCGCATATCTCCGTTACTATAGAACATACAGATGTGATTTTACACTCAATGTAATCAGGTCGAAGCTCTCTATTGGCTCATCCGGAAAAATTTTACCCATGTGTAATATTCATGCTTAGTTACCATGGAAACTATCATAACAATAAAGTAAACAATCTATTTGTGCATGATTTTAGTCGTTGTCGTGGAGATTTGAAATAACCACTTTCATTGTTGAAACAATGTAATACATCCATGGTATCACGTTTTACAAAAACATTATATAAAATTTCAAACTCGCATATCTCCGTTGCTATAGAAGATACAGATGTGATTTTACACTCAATGTAATCAGGTCGATGCTCTCTATTGGCTCATCCGAAAGAATTTTACCCATGTGTAATATTCATGCTTAGTTACCATGGAAACTATCATAACAATATAGTAAACAATCTGCTTGTACATTATTGTAGTCGTTGTCGTGGAGATTTGAAATAACCACTTTCATTGTTGAAACAATGTAATACATCCTTGGTATCACGTTTAACAAAAACATTATATAAAATTTCAAACTCGCATATCTCCATTACTATAGAACATATAGATGTGATTTTACACTCAATGTAATCAGGGCAAAATTCTGTATTGGCTCATCCGGAAAAATTTTACCCATGTGTAATATTCATGCTAAGTTACCATGGAAACTATCATAACAATAAAGTAAACAATCTATTTGTGCATGATTGTAGTCGTTGTCGTGGAGATTTGAAATAACCACTTTCATTGTTGAAACAATGTAATACATCCTTGGAATCACGTTTGACAAAAACATTATATAAAATTTCAAACTCGCATATCTCCGTTACTATAGAAGATACAGATGTGATTTTACACTCAATGTAATCAGGTCGAAGCTCTCTATTGGCTCATCCGAAAGAATTTTACCCATGTGTAATATTCATGCTTAGTTACCATGGAAACTATCATTACAATAAAGTAAACAATCTATTTGTGCATGATTTTAGTCGTTATCGTGGAGATTTGAAATAACCACTTTCATTGTTGAAACAATGTAATACATCCTTGGTATCACGTTTTACAAAAACATTATATAAAATTTCAAACTCGCATATCTCCGTTGCTATAGAAGATACAGATGTGATTTTACACTCAATGTAATCAGGTCGAAGCTCTCTATTGGCTCATCCGAAAGATTTTTACCCATGTGTAATATTCATGCTTAGTTACCATGGAAACTATCATTACAATAAAGTAAACAATCTATTTGTGCATGATTGTAGTCGTTGTCGTGGAGATTTGAAATAACCACTTTCATTGTTGAAACAATGTAATACATCCTTGGTATCACGTTTTACAAAAACATTATATAAAATTTCAAACTCGCATATCTCCGTTGCTATAGAAGATACAGATGTGATTTTACACTCAATGTAATCAGGTCGAAGCTCTCTATTGGCTCATCCGAAAGAATTTTACCCATGTGTAATATTCATGCTTAGTTACCATGGAAACTATCATAACAATAAAGTAAACAATCTATTTGTGCATGATTGTAGTCGTTGTCGTGGAGATTTGAAATAACCACTTTCATTCTTGAAACAATGTAATACATCCTTGGTATCACGTTTTACAAAAACATTATATAAAATTTCAAACTCGCATATCTCCGTTGCTATAGAAGATACAGATGTGATTTTACACTCAATGTAATCAGGTCGAAGCTCTCTATTGGCTCATCCGAAAGAATTTTAACCATGTGTAATATTCATGCTTAGTTACCATGGAAACTATCATTACAATAAAGTAAACAATCTATTTGTGCATGATTGTAGTCGTTGTCGTGGAGATTTGAAATAACCACTTTCATTGTTGAAACAATGTAATACATCTTTGGTATCACGTTTTACAAAAACATTATATAAAATTTCAAACTCGCATATCTCCGTTGCTCTAGAAGATACAGATGTGATCTTACACTCAATGTAATCAGGTCGAAGCTCTCTATTGGCTCATCCGAAAGAATTTTACACATGTGTAATATTCATGCTTAGTTACCATGGAAACTATCATTACAATAAAGTAAACAATCTATTTGTGCATGATTGTAGTCGTTGTCGTGGAGATTTGAAATAACCACTTTCATTGTTGAAACAATGTAATACATCCTTGGAATCACGTTTGACAAGAACATTATATAAAATTTCAAACTCGCATATCTCCGTTACTATAGAAGATACAGAAGTGATTATACACTCAATGTAATCATGTCGAAGCTCTCTATTGGCTCATCCGGAAAAAAATTATCCATTTGTAATATTCATTCTTAGTTACCATGGAAACTATCATAACAATAAAGTAAACAATCTATTTGTGCATGATTGTAGTCGTTGTCGTGGAGATTTGAAATAACCAATTTCATTGTTGAAACAATGTAATACATCCTTGGTATCACGTTTTACAAAAACATTATATAAAATTTCAAACTCGCATATCTCCGTTGCTATAGAAGATACAGATGTGATTTTACACTCAATGTAATCAGGTCGATGCTCTCTATTGGCTCATCCGAAAGAATTTTACCCATGTGTAATATTCATGCATAGTTACCATGGAAACTATCATAAAATTAAAGTAAACAATCTATTTGTGCATGATTGTAGTCGTTGTCGTGGAGATTTGAAATAACCACTTTCATTGTTGAAACAATGTAATACATCCTTGGTATCACGTTTAACAAAAACATTATATAAAATTTCAAACTCGCATATCTCCGTTACTATAGAACATACAGATGTGATTTTACACTCAATGTAATCAGGTCGAAGCTCTCTATTGGCTCATCCGGAAAAATTTTACCCATTTGTAATATTCATGCTTAGTTACCATGGAAACTATCATAACAATAAAGTAAACAATCTATTTGTGCATGATTTTAGTCGTTGTCGTGGAGATTTGAAATAACCACTTTCATTGTTGAAACAATGTAATACATCCATGGTATCACGTTTTACAAAAACATTATATAAAATTTCAAACTCGCATATCTCCGTTGCTATAGAAGATACAGATGTGATTTTACACTCAATGTAATCAGGTCGATGCTCTCTATTGGCTCATCCGAAAGAATTTTACCCATGTGTAATATTCATGCTTAGTTACCATGGAAACTATCATAACAATATAGTAAACAATCTGCTTGTGCATTATTGTAGTCGTTGTCGTGGAGATTTGAAATAACCACTTTCATTGTTGAAACAATGTAATACATCCTTGGTATCACGTTTAACAAAAACATTATATAAAATTTCAAACTCGCATATCTCCATTACTATAGAACATATAGATGTGATTTTACACTCAATGTAATCAGGGCAAAATTCTCTATTGGCTCATCCGGAAAAATTTTACCCATGTGTAATATTCATGCTAAGTTACCATGGAAACTATCATAACAATAAAGTAAACAATCTATTTGTGCATGATTGTAGTCGTTGTCGTGGAGATTTGAAATAACCACTTTCATTGTTGAAACAATGTAATACATCCTTGGAATCACGTTTGACAAAAACATTATATAAAATTTCAAACTCGCATATCTCCGTTACTATAGAAGATACAGATGTGATTTTACACTCAATGTAATCAGGTCGAAGCTCTCTATTGGCTCATCCGAAAGAATTTTACCCATGTGTAATATTCATGCTTAGTTACCATGGAAACTATCATTACAATAAAGTAAACAATCTATTTGTGCATGATTTTAGTCGTTATCGTGGAGATTTGAAATAACCACTTTCATTGTTGAAACAATGTAATACATCCTTGGTATCACGTTTTACAAAAACATTATATAAAATTTCAAACTCGCATATCTCCGTTGCTATAGAAGATACAGATGTGATTTTACACTCAATGTAATCAGGTCGAAGCTCTCTATTGGCTCATCCGAAAGATTTTTACCCATGTGTAATATTCATGCTTAGTTACCATGGAAACTATCATTACAATAAAGTAAACAATCTATTTGTGCATGATTGTAGTCGTTGTCGTGGAGATTTGAAATAACCACTTTCATTGTTGAAACAATGTAATACATCCTTGGTATCACGTTTAACAAAAATATTATATAAAAATTCAAACTCGCATATCTCCGTTACTATAGAACATACAGATGTGATTTTACACTCAATGTAATCAGGTCGAAGCTCTCTATTGGCTCATCCGGAAAAATTTTACCCATGTGTAATATTCATGCTTAGTTACCATGGAAACTATCATAACAATAAAGTAAAAAATCTATTTGTGAATGATTGTAGTCGTTGTCGTGGAGATTTGAAATAACCACTTTCATTGTTGAAACAATGTAATACATCCTTGGTATCACGTTTTACAAAAACATTATATAAAATTTCAAACTCGCATATCTCCGTTGCTATAGAAGATACAGATGTGATTTTACACTCAATGTAATCAGGTCGAAGCTCTCTATTGGCTCATCCGAAAGAATTTTACCCATGTGTAATATTCATGCTTAGTTACCATGGAAACTATCATAACAATAAAGTAAACAATCTATTTGTGCATGATTGTAGTCGTTGTCGTGGAGATTTGAAATAACCACTTTCATTCTTGAAACAATGTAATACATCCTTGGTATCACGTTTTACAAAAACATTATATAAAATTTCAAACTCGCATATCTCCGTTGCTATATAAGATACAGATGTGATTTTACACTCAATGTAATCAGGTCGAAGCTCTCTATTGGCTCATCCGAAAGAATTTTACCCATGTGTAATATTCATTCTTAGTTACCATGGAAACTATCATTACAATAAAGTAAACAATCTATTTGTGCATGATTGTAGTCGTTGTCGTGGAGATTTGAAATAACCACTTTCATTGTTGATACAATGTAATACATCCTTGGTATCACGTTTTACAAAAACATTATATAAAATTTCAAACTCGCATATCTCCGTTGCTATATAAGATACAGATGTGATTTTACACTCAATGTAATCAGGTCGAAGCTCTCTATTGGCTCATCCGAAAGAATTTTACCCATGTGTAATATTCATGCTTAGTTACCATGGAAACTATCATAACAATAAAGTAAACAATCTATTTGTGCATGATTGTAGTCGTTGTCGTGGAGATTTGAAATAACCACTTTCATTCTTGAAACAATGTAATACATCCTTGGTATCACGTTTTACAAAAACATTATATAAAATTTCAAACTCGCATATCTCCGTTGCTATAGAAGATACAGAAGTGATTATACACTCAATGTAATCATGTCGAAGCTCTCTATTGGCTCATCCGGAAAAAAATTATCCATTTGTAATATTCATTCTTAGTTACCATGGAAACTATCATAACAATAAAGTAAACAATCTATTTGTGCATGATTGTAGTCGTTGTCGTGGAGATTTGAAATAACCAATTTCATTGTTGAAACAATGTAATACATCCTTGGTATCACGTTTAACAAAAACATTATATAAAATTTCAAACTCGCATATCTCCGTTACTATAGAACATACAGATGTGATTTTACACTCAATGTAATCAGGTCGAAGCTCTCTATTGGCTCATCCGGAAAAATTTTACCCATGTGTAATATTCATGCTTAGTTACCATGGAAACTATCATAACAATAAAGTAAACAATCTATTTGTGCATGATTTTAGTCGTTGTCGTGGAGATTTGAAATAACCACTTTCATTGTTGAAACAATGTAATACATCCATGGTATCACGTTTTACAAAAACATTATATAAAATTTCAAACTCGCATATCTCCGTTGCTATAGAAGATACAGATGTGATTTTACACTCAATGTAATCAGGTCGATGCTCTCTATTGGCTCATCCGAAAGAATTTTACCCATGTGTAATATTCATGCTTAGTTACCATGGAAACTATCATAACAATATAGTAAACAATCTGCTTGTACATTATTGTAGTCGTTGTCGTGGAGATTTGAAATAACCACTTTCATTGTTGAAACAATGTAATACATCCTTGGTATCACGTTTAACAAAAACATTATATAAAATTTCAAACTCGCATATCTCCATTACTATAGAACATATAGATGTGATTTTACACTCAATGTAATCAGGGCAAAATTCTGTATTGGCTCATCCGGAAAAATTTTACCCATGTGTAATATTCATGCTAAGTTACCATGGAAACTATCATAACAATAAAGTAAACAATCTATTTGTGCATGATTGTAGTCGTTGTCGTGGAGATTTGAAATAACCACTTTCATTGTTGAAACAATGTAATACATCCTTGGAATCACGTTTGACAAAAACATTATATAAAATTTCAAACTCGCATATCTCCGTTACTATAGAAGATACAGATGTGATTTTACACTCAATGTAATCAGGTCGAAGCTCTCTATTGGCTCATCCGAAAGAATTTTACCCATGTGTAATATTCATGCTTAGTTACCATGGAAACTATCATTACAATAAAGTAAACAATCTATTTGTGCATGATTTTAGTCGTTATCGTGGAGATTTGAAATAACCACTTTCATTGTTGAAACAATGTAATACATCCTTGGTATCACGTTTTACAAAAACATTATATAAAATTTCAAACTCGCATATCTCCGTTGCTATAGAAGATACAGATGTGATTTTACACTCAATGTAATCAGGTCGAAGCTCTCTATTGGCTCATCCGAAAGATTTTTACCCATGTGTAATATTCATGCTTAGTTACCATGGAAACTATCATTACAATAAAGTAAACAATCTATTTGTGCATGATTGTAGTCGTTGTCGTGGAGATTTGAAATAACCACTTTCATTGTTGAAACAATGTAATACATCCTTGGTATCACGTTTTACAAAAACATTATATAAAATTTCAAACTCGCATATCTCCGTTGCTATAGAAGATACAGATGTGATTTTACACTCAATGTAATCAGGTCGAAGCTCTCTATTGGCTCATCCGAAAGAATTTTACCCATGTGTAATATTCATGCTTAGTTACCATGGAAACTATCATAACAACAAAGTAAACAATCTATTTGTGCATGATTGTAGTCGTTGTCGTGGAGATTTGAAATAACCACTTTCATTCTTGAAACAATGTAATACATCCTTGGTATCACGTTTTACAAAAACATTATATAAAATTTCAAACTCGCATATCTCCGTTGCTATAGAAGATACAGATGTGATTTTACACTCAATGTAATCAGGTCGAAGCTCTCTATTGGCTCATCCGAAAGAATTTTAACCATGTGTAATATTCATGCTTAGTTACCATGGAAACTATCATTACAATAAAGTAAACAATCTATTTGTGCATGATTGTAGTCGTTGTCGTGGAGATTTGAAATAACCACTTTCATTGTTGAAACAATGTAATACATCTTTGGTATCACGTTTTACAAAAACATTATATAAAATTTCAAACTCGCATATCTCCGTTGCTCTAGAAGATACAGATGTGATCTTACACTCAATGTAATCAGGTCGAAGCTCTCTATTGGCTCATCCGAAAGAATTTTACACATGTGTAATATTCATGCTTAGTTACCATGGAAACTATCATTACAATAAAGTAAACAATCTATTTGTGCATGATTGTAGTCGTTGTCGTGGAGATTTGAAATAACCACTTTCATTGTTGAAACAATGTAATACATCCTTGGAATCACGTTTGACAAGAACATTATATAAAATTTCAAACTCGCATATCTCCGTTACTATAGAAGATACAGAAGTGATTATACACTCAATGTAATCATGTCGAAGCTCTCTATTGGCTCATCCGGAAAAAAATTATCCATTTGTAATATTCATTCTTAGTTACCATGGAAACTATCATAACAATAAAGTAAACAATCTATTTGTGCATGATTGTAGTCGTTGTCGTGGAGATTTGAAATAACCAATTTCATTGTTGAAACAATGTAATACATCCTTGGTATCACGTTTTACAAAAACATTATATAAAATTTCAAACTCGCATATCTCCGTTGCTATAGAAGATACAGATGTGATTTTACACTCAATGTAATCAGGTCGATGCTCTCTATTGGCTCATCCGAAAGAATTTTACCCATGTGTAATATTCATGCATAGTTACCATGGAAACTATCATAAAATTAAAGTAAACAATCTATTTGTGCATGATTGTAGTCGTTGTCGTGGAGATTTGAAATAACCACTTTCATTGTTGAAACAATGTAATACATCCTTGGTATCACGTTTAACAAAAACATTATATAAAATTTCAAACTCGCATATCTCCGTTACTATAGAACATACAGATGTGATTTTACACTCAATGTAATCAGGTCGAAGCTCTCTATTGGCTCATCCGGAAAAATTTTACCCATTTGTAATATTCATGCTTAGTTACCATGGAAACTATCATAACAATAAAGTAAACAATCTATTTGTGCATGATTTTAGTCGTTGTCGTGGAGATTTGAAATAACCACTTTCATTGTTGAAACAATGTAATACATCCATG
This sequence comes from Lepisma saccharinum, assembly GCF_977018435.1. Classification (NCBI taxonomy): domain Eukaryota; kingdom Metazoa; phylum Arthropoda; class Insecta; order Zygentoma; family Lepismatidae; genus Lepisma; species Lepisma saccharinum. The sequence continues at coordinate 75,186,895 of NC_139244.1, forward strand.
GTATCACGTTTTACAAAAACATTATATAAAATTTCAAACTCGCATATCTCCGTTGCTATAGAAGATACAGATGTGATTTTACACTCAATGTAATCAGGTCGATGCTCTCTATTGGCTCATCCGAAAGAATTTTACCCATGTGTAATATTCATGCTTAGTTACCATGGAAACTATCATAACAATATAGTAAACAATCTGCTTGTGCATTATTGTAGTCGTTGTCGTGGAGATTTGAAATAACCACTTTCATTGTTGAAACAATGTAATACATCCTTGGTATCACGTTTAACAAAAACATTATATAAAATTTCAAACTCGCATATCTCCATTACTATAGAACATATAGATGTGATTTTACACTCAATGTAATCAGGGCAAAATTCTCTATTGGCTCATCCGGAAAAATTTTACCCATGTGTAATATTCATGCTAAGTTACCATGGAAACTATCATAACAATAAAGTAAACAATCTATTTGTGCATGATTGTAGTCGTTGTCGTGGAGATTTGAAATAACCACTTTCATTGTTGAAACAATGTAATACATCCTTGGAATCACGTTTGACAAAAACATTATATAAAATTTCAAACTCGCATATCTCCGTTACTATAGAAGATACAGATGTGATTTTACACTCAATGTAATCAGGTCGAAGCTCTCTATTGGCTCATCCGAAAGAATTTTACCCATGTGTAATATTCATGCTTAGTTACCATGGAAACTATCATTACAATAAAGTAAACAATCTATTTGTGCATGATTTTAGTCGTTATCGTGGAGATTTGAAATAACCACTTTCATTGTTGAAACAATGTAATACATCCTTGGTATCACGTTTTACAAAAACATTATATAAAATTTCAAACTCGCATATCTCCGTTGCTATAGAAGATACAGATGTGATTTTACACTCAATGTAATCAGGTCGAAGCTCTCTATTGGCTCATCCGAAAGATTTTTACCCATGTGTAATATTCATGCTTAGTTACCATGGAAACTATCATTACAATAAAGTAAACAATCTATTTGTGCATGATTGTAGTCGTTGTCGTGGAGATTTGAAATAACCACTTTCATTGTTGAAACAATGTAATACATCCTTGGTATCACGTTTAACAAAAATATTATATAAAAATTCAAACTCGCATATCTCCGTTACTATAGAACATACAGATGTGATTTTACACTCAATGTAATCAGGTCGAAGCTCTCTATTGGCTCATCCGGAAAAATTTTACCCATGTGTAATATTCATGCTTAGTTACCATGGAAACTATCATAACAATAAAGTAAAAAATCTATTTGTGAATGATTGTAGTCGTTGTCGTGGAGATTTGAAATAACCACTTTCATTGTTGAAACAATGTAATACATCCTTGGTATCACGTTTTACAAAAACATTATATAAAATTTCAAACTCGCATATCTCCGTTGCTATAGAAGATACAGATGTGATTTTACACTCAATGTAATCAGGTCGAAGCTCTCTATTGGCTCATCCGAAAGAATTTTACCCATGTGTAATATTCATGCTTAGTTACCATGGAAACTATCATAACAATAAAGTAAACAATCTATTTGTGCATGATTGTAGTCGTTGTCGTGGAGATTTGAAATAACCACTTTCATTCTTGAAACAATGTAATACATCCTTGGTATCACGTTTTACAAAAACATTATATAAAATTTCAAACTCGCATATCTCCGTTGCTATATAAGATACAGATGTGATTTTACACTCAATGTAATCAGGTCGAAGCTCTCTATTGGCTCATCCGAAAGAATTTTACCCATGTGTAATATTCATTCTTAGTTACCATGGAAACTATCATTACAATAAAGTAAACAATCTATTTGTGCATGATTGTAGTCGTTGTCGTGGAGATTTGAAATAACCACTTTCATTGTTGATACAATGTAATACATCCTTGGTATCACGTTTTACAAAAACATTATATAAAATTTCAAACTCGCATATCTCCGTTGCTATATAAGATACAGATGTGATTTTACACTCAATGTAATCAGGTCGAAGCTCTCTATTGGCTCATCCGAAAGAATTTTACCCATGTGTAATATTCATGCTTAGTTACCATGGAAACTATCATAACAATAAAGTAAACAATCTATTTGTGCATGATTGTAGTCGTTGTCGTGGAGATTTGAAATAACCACTTTCATTCTTGAAACAATGTAATACATCCTTGGTATCACGTTTTACAAAAACATTATATAAAATTTCAAACTCGCATATCTCCGTTGCTATAGAAGATACAGATGTGATTTTACACTCAATGTAATCAGGTCGAAGCTCTCTATTGGCTCATCCGAAAGAATTTTAACCATGTGTAATATTCAGGCTTAGTTACCAAGGAAACTATCATTACAATAAAGTAAACAATCTATTTGTGCATGATTGTAGTCGTTGTCGTGGAGATTTGAAATAACCACTTTCATTGTTGAAACAATGTAATACATCCTTGGTATCACGTTTTACAAAAACATTATATAAAATTTCAAACTCGCATATCTCCGTTGCTCTAGAAGATACAGATGTGATCTTACACTCAATGTAATCAGGTCGAAGCTCTCTATTGGCTCATCCGAAAGAATTTTACACATGTGTAATATTCATGCTTAGTTACCATGGAAACTATCATTACAATAAAGTAAACAATCTATTTGTGCATGATTGTAGTCGTTGTCGTGGAGATTTGAAATAACCACTTTCATTGTTGAAACAATGTAATACATCCTTGGAATCACGTTTGACAAGAACATTATATAAAATTTCAAACTCGCATATCTCCGTTACTATAGAAGATACAGAAGTGATTATACACTCAATGTAATCATGTCGAAGCTCTCTATTGGCTCATCCGGAAAAAAATTATCCATTTGTAATATTCATTCTTAGTTACCATGGAAACTATCATAACAATAAAGTAAACAATCTATTTGTGCATGATTGTAGTCGTTGTCGTGGAGATTTGAAATAACCAATTTCATTGTTGAAACAATGTAATACATCCTTGGTATCACGTTTTACAAAACATTATATAAAATTTCAAACTCGCATATCTCCGTTGCTATAGAAGATACAGATGTGATTTTACACTCAATGTAATCAGGTCGAAGCTCTCTATTGGCTCATCCGAAAGAATTTTACCCATGTGTAATATTCATGCTTAGTTACCATGGAAACTATCATAACAATAAAGTAAACAATCTATTTGTGCATGATTGTAGTCGTTGTCGTGGAGATTTGAAATAACCACTTTCATTGTTGAAACAATGTAATACATCCTTGGTATCACGTTTGACAAAAACATTATATAAAATTTCAAACTCGCATATCTCCGTTACTATAGAAGATACAGATGTGATTTTACACTCAATGTAATCAGGTCGAAGCTCTCTATTGGCTCATCCGAAAGAATTTTACCCATGTGTAATATTCATGCTTAGTTACCATGGAAACTATCATTACAATAAAGTAAACAATCTATTTGTGCATGATTTTAGTCGTTATCGTGGAGATTTGAAATAACCACTTTCATTGTTGAAACAATGTAATACATCCTTGGTATCACGTTTTACAAAAACATTATATAAAATTTCAAACTCGCATATCTCCGTTGCTATAGAAGATACAGATGTGATTTTACACTCAATGTAATCAGGTCGAAGCTCTCTATTGGCTCCTCCGAAAGATTTTTACCCATGTGTAATATTCATGCTTAGTTACCATGGAAACTATCATTACAATAAAGTAAACAATCTATTTGTGCATGATTGTAGTCGTTGTCGTGGAGCTTTGAAATAACCACTTTCATTGTTGAAACAATGTAATACATCCTTGGTATCACGTTTAACAAAAATATTATATAAAAATTCAAACTCGCATATCTCCGTTACTATAGAACATACAGATGTGATTTTACACTCAATGTAATCAGGTCGAAGCTCTCTATTGGCTCATCCGAAAGAATTTTACCCATGTGTAATATTCATGCTTAGTTACCATGGAAACTATCATAACAATAAAGTAAACAATCTATTTGTGCATGATTGTAGTCGTTGTCGTGGAGATTTGAAATAACCACTTTCATTCTTGAAACAATGTAATACATCCTTGGTATCACGTTTTACAAAAACATTATATAAAATTTCAAACTCGCATATCTCCGTTGCTATAGAAGATACAGATGTGATTTTACACTCAATGTAATCAGGTCGAAGCTCTCTATTGGCTCATCCGAAAGAATTTTACCCATGTGTAATATTCATGCTTAGTTACCATGGAAACTATCATTACAATAAAGTAAACAATCTATTTGTGCATGATTGTAGTCGTTGTCGTGGAGATTTGAAATAACCACTTTCATTGTTGATACAATGTAATACATCCTTGGTATCACGTTTTACAAAAACATTATATAAAATTTCAAACTCGCATATCTCCGTTGCTATATAAGATACAGATGTGATTTTACACTCAATGTAATCAGGTCGAAGCTCTCTATTGGCTCATCCGAAAGAATTTTACCCATGTGTAATATTCACGCTTAGTTACCATGGAAACTATCATTACAATAAAGTAAACAATCTATTTGTGCATGATTGTAGTCGTTGTCGTGGAGATTTGAAATAACCACTTTCATTGTTGAAACAATGTAATACATCCTTGGTATCACGTTTTACAAAAACATTATATAAAATTTCAAACTCGCATATCTCCGTTGCTATAGAAGATACAGATGTGATTTTACACTCAATGTAATCAGGTCGAAGCTCTCTATTGGCTCATCCGAAAGAATTTTACCCATGTGTAATATTCATGCTTAGTTACCATGGAAACTATCATTACAATAAAGTAAACAATCTATTTGTGCATGATTGTAGTCGTTGTCGTGGAGATTTGAAATAACCACTTTCATTGTTGATACAATGTAATACATCCTTGGTATCACGTTTTACAAAAACATTATATAAAATTTCAAACTCGCATATCTCCGTTGCTATATAAGATACAGATGTGATTTTACACTCAATGTAATCAGGTCGAAGCTCTCTATTGGCTCATCCGAAAGAATTTTACCCATGTGTAATATTCATGCTTAGTTACCATGGAAACTATCATTACAATAAAGTAAACAATCTATTTGTGCATGATTTTAGTCGTTATCGTGGAGATTTGAAATAACCACTTTCATTGTTGAAACAATGTAATACATCCTTGGTATCACGTTTTACAAAAACATTATATAAAATTTCAAACTCGCATATCTCCGTTGCTATAGAAGATACAGATGTGATTTTACACTCAATGTAATCAGGTCGAAGCTCTCTATTGGCTCCTCCGAAAGATTTTTACCCATGTGTAATATTCATGCTTAGTTACCATGGAAACTATCATTACAATAAAGTAAACAATCTATTTGTGCATGATTGTAGTCGTTGTCGTGGAGCTTTGAAATAACCACTTTCATTGTTGAAACAATGTAATACATCCTTGGTATCACGTTTAACAAAAATATTATATAAAAATTCAAACTCGCATATCTCCGTTACTATAGAACATACAGATGTGATTTTACACTCAATGTAATCAGGTCGAAGCTCTCTATTGGCTCATCCGAAAGAATTTTACCCATGTGTAATATTCATGCTTAGTTACCATGGAAACTATCATAACAATAAAGTAAACAATCTATTTGTGCATGATTGTAGTCGTTGTCGTGGAGATTTGAAATAACCACTTTCATTCTTGAAACAATGTAATACATCCTTGGTATCACGTTTTACAAAAACATTATATAAAATTTCAAACTCGCATATCTCCGTTGCTATAGAAGATACAGATGTGATTTTACACTCAATGTAATCAGGTCGAAGCTCTCTATTGGCTCATCCGAAAGAATTTTACCCATGTGTAATATTCATGCTTAGTTACCATGGAAACTATCATTACAATAAAGTAAACAATCTATTTGTGCATGATTGTAGTCGTTGTCGTGGAGATTTGAAATAACCACTTTCATTGTTGATACAATGTAATACATCCTTGGTATCACGTTTTACAAAAACATTATATAAAATTTCAAACTCGCATATCTCCGTTGCTATATAAGATACAGATGTGATTTTACACTCAATGTAATCAGGTCGAAGCTCTCTATTGGCTCATCCGAAAGAATTTTACCCATGTGTAATATTCACGCTTAGTTACCATGGAAACTATCATTACAATAAAGTAAACAATCTATTTGTGCATGATTGTAGTCGTTGTCGTGGAGATTTGAAATAACCACTTTCATTGTTGATACAATGTAATACATCCTTGGTATCACGTTTTACAAAAACATTATATAAAATTTCAAACTCGCATATCTCCGTTGCTATAGAAGATACAGATGTGATTTTACACTCAATGTAATCAGGTCGAAGCTCTCTATTGGCTCATCCGAAAGAATTTTACCCATGTGTAATATTCACGCTTAGTTACAATGGAAACTATCATTACAATAAAGTAAACAATCTATTTGTGCATGATTGTAGTCGTTGTCGTGGAGATTTGAAATAACCACTTTCATTGTTGAAACAATGTAATACATCCTTGGTATCACGTTTTACAAAAACATTATATAAAATTTCAAACTCGCATATCTCCGTTACTATAGAACATACAGATGTGATTTTACACTCAATGTAATCAGGTCGAAGCTCTCTATTGGCTCATCCGAAAGAATTTTAACCATGTGTAATATTCATGCTTAGTTACCATGGAAACTATCATCACAATAAAGTAAACAATCTATTTGTGCATGATTGTAGTCGTTGTCGTGGAGATTTGAAATAACCACTTTCATTGTTGAAACAATGTAATACATCCTTGGTATCACGTTTTACAAAAACATTATATAAAATTTCAAACTCGCATATCTCCGTTGCTATAGAAGATACAGATGTGATTTTACACTCAATGTAATCAGGTCGAAGCTCTCTATTGGCTCATCCGAAAGAATTTTACCCATGTGTAATATTCATGCTTAGTTACCATGGAAACTATCATTACAATAAAGTAAACAATCTATTTGTGCATGATTGTAGTCGTTGTCGTGGAGATTTGAAATAACCACTTTCATTGTTGATACAATGTAATACATCCTTGGTATCACGTTTTACAAAAACATTATATAAAATTTCAAACTCGCATATCTCCGTTGCTATATAAGATACAGATGTGATTTTACACTCAATGTAATCAGGTCGAAGCTCTCTATTGGCTCATCCGAAAGAATTTTACCCATGTGTAATATTCACGCTTAGTTACCATGGAAACTATCATTACAATAAAGTAAACAATCTATTTGTGCATGATTGTAGTCGTTGTCGTGGAGATTTGAAATAACCACTTTCATTGTTGATACAATGTAATACATCCTTGGTATCACGTTTTACAAAAACATTATATAAAATTTCAAACTCGCATATCTCCGTTGCTATATAAGATACAGATGTGATTTTACACTCAATGTAATCAGGTCGAAGCTCTCTATTGGCTCATCCGAAAGAATTTTACCCATGTGTAATATTCACGCTTAGTTACCATGGAAACTATCATTACAATAAAGTAAACAATCTATTTGTGCATGATTGTAGTCGTTGTCGTGGAGATTTGAAATAACCACTTTCATTGTTGATACAATGTAATACATCCTTGGTATCACGTTTTACAAAAACATTATATAAAATTTCAAACTCGCATATCTCCGTTGCTATATAAGATACAGATGTGATTTTACACTCAATGTAATCAGGTCGAAGCTCTCTATTGGCTCATCCGAAAGAATTTTACCCATGTGTAATATTCATGCTTAGTTACCATGGAAACTATCATAACAATAAAGTAAACAATCTATTTGTGCATGATTGTAGTCGTTGTCGTGGAGATTTGAAATAACCACTTTCATTCTTGAAACAATGTAATACATCCTTGGTATCACGTTTTACAAAAACATTATATAAAATTTCAAACTCGCATATCTCCGTTGCTATAGAAGATACAGATGTGATTTTACACTCAATGTAATCAGGTGGAAGCTCTCTATTGGCTCATCCGAAAGAATTTTAACCATGTGTAATATTCAGGCTTAGTTACCATGGAAACTATCATTACAATAAAGTAAACAATCTATTTGTGCATGATTGTAGTCGTTGTCGTGGAGATTTGAAATAACCACTTTCATTGTTGAAACAATGTAATACATCCTTGGTATCACGTTTTACAAAAACATTATATAAAATTTCAAACTCGCATATCTCCGTTGCTCTAGAAGATACAGATGTGATCTTACACTCAATGTAATCAGGTCGAAGCTCTCTATTGGCTCATCCGAAAGAATTTTACACATGTGTAATATTCATGCTTAGTTACCATGGAAACTATCATTACAATAAAGTAAACAATCTATTTGTGCATGATTGTAGTCGTTGTCGTGGAGATTTGAAATAACCACTTTCATTGTTGAAACAATGTAATACATCCTTGGAATCACGTTTGACAAGAACATTATATAAAATTTCAAACTCGCATATCTCCGTTACTATAGAAGATACAGAAGTGATTATACACTCAATGTAATCATGTCGAAGCTCTCTATTGGCTCATCCGGAAAAAAATTATCCATTTGTAATATTCATTCTTAGTTACCATGGAAACTATCATAACAATAAAGTAAACAATCTATTTGTGCATGATTGTAGTCGTTGTCGTGGAGATTTGAAATAACCAATTTCATTGTTGAAACAATGTAATACATCCTTGGTATCACGTTTTACAAAACATTATATAAAATTTCAAACTCGCATATCTCCGTTGCTATAGAAGATACAGATGTGATTTTACACTCAATGTAATCAGGTCGAAGCTCTCTATTGGCTCATCCGAAAGAATTTTACCCATGTGTAATATTCATGCTTAGTTACCATGGAAACTATCATAACAATAAAGTAAACAATCTATTTGTGCATGATTGTAGTCGTTGTCGTGGAGATTTGAAATAACCACTTTCATTGTTGAAACAATGTAATACATCCTTGGTATCACGTTTGACAAAAACATTATATAAAATTTCAAACTCGCATATCTCCGTTACTATAGAAGATACAGATGTGATTTTACACTCAATGTAATCAGGTCGAAGCTCTCTATTGGCTCATCCGAAAGAATTTTACCCATGTGTAATATTCATGCTTAGTTACCATGGAAACTATCATTACAATAAAGTAAACAATCTATTTGTGCATGATTTTAGTCGTTATCGTGGAGATTTGAAATAACCACTTTCATTGTTGAAACAATGTAATACATCCTTGGTATCACGTTTTACAAAAACATTATATAAAATTTCAAACTCGCATATCTCCGTTGCTATAGAAGATACAGATGTGATTTTACACTCAATGTAATCAGGTCGAAGCTCTCTATTGGCTCCTCCGAAAGATTTTTACCCATGTGTAATATTCATGCTTAGTTACCATGGAAACTATCATTACAATAAAGTAAACAATCTATTTGTGCATGATTGTAGTCGTTGTCGTGGAGCTTTGAAATAACCACTTTCATTGTTGAAACAATGTAATACATCCTTGGTATCACGTTTAACAAAAATATTATATAAAAATTCAAACTCGCATATCTCCGTTACTATAGAACATACAGATGTGATTTTACACTCAATGTAATCAGGTCGAAGCTCTCTATTGGCTCATCCGAAAGAATTTTACCCATGTGTAATATTCATGCTTAGTTACCATGGAAACTATCATAACAATAAAGTAAACAATCTATTTGTGCATGATTGTAGTCGTTGTCGTGGAGATTTGAAATAACCACTTTCATTCTTGAAACAATGTAATACATCCTTGGTATCACGTTTTACAAAAACATTATATAAAATTTCAAACTCGCATATCTCCGTTGCTATAGAAGATACAGATGTGATTTTACACTCAATGTAATCAGGTCGAAGCTCTCTATTGGCTCATCCGAAAGAATTTTACCCATGTGTAATATTCATGCTTAGTTACCATGGAAACTATCATTACAATAAAGTAAACAATCTATTTGTGCATGATTGTAGTCGTTGTCGTGGAGATTTGAAATAACCACTTTCATTGTTGATACAATGTAATACATCCTTGGTATCACGTTTTACAAAAACATTATATAAAATTTCAAACTCGCATATCTCCGTTGCTATATAAGATACAGATGTGATTTTACACTCAATGTAATCAGGTCGAAGCTCTCTATTGGCTCATCCGAAAGAATTTTACCCATGTGTAATATTCACGCTTAGTTACCATGGAAACTATCATTACAATAAAGTAAACAATCTATTTGTGCATGATTGTAGTCGTTGTCGTGGAGATTTGAAATAACCACTTTCATTGTTGATACAATGTAATACATCCTTGGTATCACGTTTTACAAAAACATTATATAAAATTTCAAACTCGCATATCTCCGTTGCTATAGAAGATACAGATGTGATTTTACACTCAATGTAATCAGGTCGAAGCTCTCTATTGGCTCATCCGAAAGAATTTTACCCATGTGTAATATTCACGCTTAGTTACAATGGAAACTATCATTACAATAAAGTAAACAATCTATTTGTGCATGATTGTAGTCGTTGTCGTGGAGATTTGAAATAACCACTTTCATTGTTGAAACAATGTAATACATCCTTGGTATCACGTTTTACAAAAACATTATATAAAATTTCAAACTCGCATATCTCCGTTACTATAGAACATACAGATGTGATTTTACACTCAATGTAATCAGGTCGAAGCTCTCTATTGGCTCATCCGAAAGAATTTTAACCATGTGTAATATTCATGCTTAGTTACCATGGAAACTATCATCACAATAAAGTAAACAATCTATTTGTGCATGATTGTAGTCGTTGTCGTGGAGATTTGAAATAACCACTTTCATTGTTGAAACAATGTAATACATCCTTGGTATCACGTTTTACAAAAACATTATATAAAATTTCAAACTCGCATATCTCCGTTGCTATAGAAGATACAGATGTGATTTTACACTCAATGTAATCAGGTCGAAGCTCTCTATTGGCTCATCCGAAAGAATTTTACCCATGTGTAATATTCATGCTTAGTTACCATGGAAACTATCATTACAATAAAGTAAACAATCTATTTGTGCATGATTGTAGTCGTTGTCGTGGAGATTTGAAATAACCACTTTCATTGTTGATACAATGTAATACATCCTTGGTATCACGTTTTACAAAAACATTATATAAAATTTCAAACTCGCATATCTCCGTTGCTATATAAGATACAGATGTGATTTTACACTCAATGTAATCAGGTCGAAGCTCTCTATTGGCTCATCCGAAAGAATTTTACCCATGTGTAATATTCACGCTTAGTTACCATGGAAACTATCATTACAATAAAGTAAACAATCTATTTGTGCATGATTGTAGTCGTTGTCGTGGAGATTTGAAATAACCACTTTCATTGTTGATACAATGTAATACATCCTTGGTATCACGTTTTACAAAAACATTATATAAAATTTCAAACTCGCATATCTCCGTTGCTATATAAGATACAGATGTGATTTTACACTCAATGTAATCAGGTCGAAGCTCTCTATTGGCTCATCCGAAAGAATTTTACCCATGTGTAATATTCATGCTTAGTTACCATGGAAACTATCATAACAATAAAGTAAACAATCTATTTGTGCATGATTGTAGTCGTTGTCGTGGAGATTTGAAATAACCACTTTCATTCTTGAAACAATGTAATACATCCTTGGTATCACGTTTTACAAAAACATTATATAAAATTTCAAACTCGCATATCTCCGTTGCTATAGAAGATACAGATGTGATTTTACACTCAATGTAATCAGGTGGAAGCTCTCTATTGGCTCATCCGAAAGAATTTTAACCATGTGTAATATTCAGGCTTAGTTACCATGGAAACTATCATTACAATAAAGTAAACAATCTATTTGTGCATGATTGTAGTCGTTGTCGTGGAGATTTGAAATAACCACTTTCATTGTTGAAACAATGTAATACATCCTTGGTATCACGTTTTACAAAAACATTATATAAAATTTCAAACTCGCATATCTCCGTTGCTCTAGAAGATACAGATGTGATCTTACACTCAATGTAATCAGGTCGAAGCTCTCTATTGGCTCATCCGAAAGAATTTTACACATGTGTAATATTCATGCTTAGTTACCATGGAAACTATCATTACAATAAAGTAAACAATCTATTTGTGCATGATTGTAGTCGTTGTCGTGGAGATTTGAAATAACCACTTTCATTGTTGAAACAATGTAATACATCCTTGGAATCACGTTTGACAAGAACATTATATAAAATTTCAAACTCGCATATCTCCGTTACTATAGAAGATACAGAAGTGATTATACACTCAATGTAATCATGTCGAAGCTCTCTATTGGCTCATCCGGAAAAAAATTATCCATTTGTAATATTCATTCTTAGTTACCATGGAAACTATCATAACAAAAAAGTAAACAATCTATTTGTGCATGATTGTAGTCGTTGTCGTGGAGATTTGAAATAACCAATTTCATTGTTGAAACAATGTAATACATCCTTGGTATCACGTTTTACAAAACATTATATAAAATTTCAAACTCGCATATCTCCGTTACTATAGAAGATACAGATGTGATTTTACACTCAATGTAATCAGGTCGAAGCTCTCTATTGGCTCATCCGAAAGAATTTTACCCATGTGTAATATTCATGCTTAGTTACCATGGAAACTATCATTACAATAAAGTAAACAATCTATTTGTGCATGATTTTAGTCGATATCGTGGAGATTTGAAATAACCACTTTCATTGTTGAAACAATGTAATACATCCTTGGTATCACGTTTTACAAAAAATTATATAAAATTTCAAACTCGCATATCTCCGTTGCTATAGAAGATACAGATGTGATTTTACACTCAATGTAATCAGGTCGAAGCTCTCTATTGGCTCCTCCGAAAGATTTTTACCCATGTGTAATATTCATGCTTAGTTACCATGGAAACTATCATTACAATAAAGTAAACAATCTATTTGTGCATGATTGTAGTCGTTGTCGTGGAGCTTTGAAATAACCACTTTCATTGTTGAAACAATGTAATACATCCTTGGTATCACGTTTAACAAAAATATTATATAAAAATTCAAACTCGCATATCTCCGTTACTATAGAACATACAGATGTGATTTTACACTCAATGTAATCAGGTCGAAGCTCTCTATTGGCTCATCCGAAAGAATTTTACCCATGTGTAATATTCATGCTTAGTTACCATGGAAACTATCATAACAATAAAGTAAACAATCTATTTGTGCATGATTGTAGTCGTTGTCGTGGAGATTTGAAATAACCACTTTCATTCTTGAAACAATGTAATACATCCTTGGTATCACGTTTTACAAAAACATTATATAAAATTTCAAACTCGCATATCTCCGTTGCTATAGAAGATACAGATGTGATTTTACACTCAATGTAATCAGGTCGAAGCTCTCTATTGGCTCATCCGAAAGAATTTTACCCATGTGTAATATTCATGCTTAGTTACCATGGAAACTATCATTACAATAAAGTAAACAATCTATTTGTGCATGATTGTAGTCGTTGTCGTGGAGATTTGAAATAACCACTTTCATTGTTGATACAATGTAATACATCCTTGGTATCACGTTTTACAAAAACATTATATAAAATTTCAAACTCGCATATCTCCGTTGCTATATAAGATACAGATGTGATTTTACACTCAATGTAATCAGGTCGAAGCTCTCTATTGGCTCATCCGAAAGAATTTTACCCATGTGTAATATTCACGCTTAGTTACCATGGAAACTATCATTACAATAAAGTAAACAATCTATTTGTGCATGATTGTAGTCGTTGTCGTGGAGATTTGAAATAACCACTTTCATTGTTGATACAATGTAATACATCCTTGGTATCACGTTTTACAAAAACATTATATAAAATTTCAAACTCGCATATCTCCGTTGCTATAGAAGATACAGATGTGATTTTACACTCAATGTAATCAGGTCGAAGCTCTCTATTGGCTCATCCGAAAGAATTTTACCCATGTGTAATATTCATGCTTAGTTACAATGGAAACTATCATTACAATAAAGTAAACAATCTATTTGTGCATGATTGTAGTCGTTGTCGTGGAGATTTGAAATAACCACTTTCATTGTTGAAACAATGTAATACATCCTTGGTATCACGTTTTACAAAAACATTATATAAAATTTCAAACTCGCATATCTCCGTTACTATAGAACATACAGATGTGATTTTACACTCAATGTAATCAGGTCGAAGCTCTCTATTGGCTCATCCGAAAGAATTTTAACCATGTGTAATATTCATGCTTAGTTACCATGGAAACTATCATTACAATAAAGTAAACAATCTATTTGTGCATGATTGTAGTCGTTGTCGTGGAGATTTGAAATAACCACTTTCATTGTTGAAACAATGTAATACATCCTTGGTATCACGTTTTACAAAAACATTATATAAAATTTCAAACTCGCATATCTCCGTTACTATAGAAGATACAGATGTGATCTTACACTCAATGTAATCAGGTCGAAGCTCTCTATTGGCTCATCCGAAAGAATTTTACCCATGTGTAATATTCATGCTTAGTTACCATGGAAACTATCATTACAATAAAGTAAACAATCTATTTGTGCATGATTGTAGTCGTTGTCGTGGAGATTTGAAATAACCACTTTCATTGTTGAAACAATGTAATACATCCTTGGAATCACGTTTGACAAGAACATTATATAAAATTTCAAACTCGCATATCTCCGTTACTATAGAAGATACAGAAGTGATTATACACTCAATGTAATCATGTCGAAGCTCTCTATTGGCTCATCCGGAAAAAAATTATCCATTTGTAATATTCATGCTTAGTTACCATGGAAACTATCATAACAATAAAGTAAACAATCTATTTGTGCATGATTGTAGTCGTTGTCGTGGAGATTTGAAATAACTACTTTCATTGTTGAAACAATGTAATACATCCTTGGTATCACGTTTAACAAAAACATTATATAAAATTTCAAACTCGCATATCTCCATTACTATAGAACATATAGATGTGATTTTACACTCAATGTAATCAGGGCAAAATTCTCTATTGGCTCATCCGGAAAAATTTTACCCATGTGTAATATTCATGCTAAGTTACCATGGAAACTATCATAACAATAAAGTAAACAATCTATTTGTGCATGATTGTAGTCGTTGTCGTGGAGATTTGAAATAACCACTTTCATTGTTGAAACAATGTAATACATCCTTGGAATCACGTTTGACAAAAACATTATATAAAATTTCAAACTCGCATATCTCCGTTACTATAGAAGATACAGATGTGATTTTACACTCAATGTAATCAGGTCGAAGCTCTCTATTGGCTCATCCGAAAGAATTTTACCCATGTGTAATATTCATGCTTAGTTACCATGGAAACTATCATTACAATAAAGTAAACAATCTATTTGTGCATGATTTTAGTCGTTATCGTGGAGATTTGAAATAACCACTTTCATTGTTGAAACAATGTAATACATCCTTGGTATCACGTTTTACAAAAACATTATATAAAATTTCAAACTCGCATATCTCCGTTGCTATAGAAGATACAGATGTGATTTTACACTCAATGTAATCAGGTCGAAGCTCTCTATTGGCTCCTCCGAAAGATTTTTACCCATGTGTAATATTCATGCTTAGTTACCATGGAAACTATCATTACAATAAAGTAAACAATCTATTTGTGCATGATTGTAGTCGTTGTCGTGGAGCTTTGAAATAACCACTTTCATTGTTGAAACAATGTAATACATCCTTGGTATCACGTTTAACAAAAATATTATATAAAAATTCAAACTCGCATATCTCCGTTACTATAGAACATACAGATGTGATTTTACACTCAATGTAATCAGGTCGAAGCTCTCTATTGGCTCATCCGAAAGAATTTTACCCATGTGTAATATTCATGCTTAGTTACCATGGAAACTATCATAACAATAAAGTAAACAATCTATTTGTGCATGATTGTAGTCGTTGTCGTGGAGATTTGAAATAACCACTTTCATTGTTGAAACAATGTAATACATCCTTGGTATCACGTTTTACAAAAACATTATATAAAATTTCAAACTCGCATATCTCCGTTGCTATAGAAGATACAGATGTGATTTTACACTCAATGTAATCAGGTCGAAGCTCTCTATTGGCTCATCCGAAAGAATTTTACCCATGTGTAATATTCATGCTTAGTTACCATGGAAACTATCATTACAATAAAGTAAACAATCTATTTGTGCATGATTGTAGTCGTTGTCGTGGAGATTTGAAATAACCACTTTCATTGTTGATACAATGTAATACATCCTTGGTATCACGTTTTACAAAAACATTATATAAAATTTCAAACTCGCATATCTCCGTTGCTATATAAGATACAGATGTGATTTTACACTCAATGTAATCAGGTCGAAGCTCTCTATTGGCTCATCCGAAAGAATTTTACCCATGTGTAATATTCACGCTTAGTTACCATGGAAACTATCATTACAATAAAGTAAACAATCTATTTGTGCATGATTGTAGTCGTTGTCGTGGAGATTTGAAATAACCACTTTCATTGTTGATACAATGTAATACATCCTTGGTATCACGTTTTACAAAAACATTATATAAAATTTCAAACTCGCATATCTCCGTTGCTATAGAAGATACAGATGTGATTTTACACTCAATGTAATCAGGTCGAAGCTCTCTATTGGCTCATCCGAAAGAATTTTACCCATGTGTAATATTCATGCTTAGTTACAATGGAAACTATCATTACAATAAAGTAAACAATCTATTTGTGCATGATTGTAGTCGTTGTCGTGGAGCTTTGAAATAACCACTTTCATTGTTGAAACAATGTAATACATCCTTGGTATCACGTTTTACAAAAACATTATATAAAATTTCAAACTCGCATATCTCCGTTACTATAGAACATACAGATGTGATTTTACACTCAATGTAATCAGGTCGAAGCTCTCTATTGGCTCATCCGAAAGAATTTTAACCATGTGTAATATTCATGCTTAGTTACCATGGAAACTATCATTACAATAAAGTAAACAATCTATTTGTGCATGATTGTAGTCGTTGTCGTGGAGATTTGAAATAACCACTTTCATTGTTGAAACAATGTAATACATCCTTGGTATCACGTTTTACAAAAACATTATATAAAATTTCAAACTCGCATATCTCCGTTGCTCTAGAAGATACAGATGTGATCTTACACTCAATGTAATCAGGTCGAAGCTCTCTATTGGCTCATCCGAAAGAATTTTACACATGTGTAATATTCATGCTTAGTTACCATGGAAACTATCATTACAATAAAGTAAACAATCTATTTGTGCATGATTGTAGTCGTTGTCGTGGAGATTTGAAATAACCACTTTCATTGTTGAAACAATGTAATACATCCTTGGAATCACGTTTGACAAGAACATTATATAAAATTTCAAACTCGCATATCTCCGTTACTATAGAAGATACAGAAGTGATTATACACTCAATGTAATCATGTCGAAGCTCTCTATTGGCTCATCCGGAAAAAAATTATCCGTTTGTAATATTCATGCTTAGTTACCATGGAAACTATCATAACAATAAAGTAAACAATCTATTTGTGCATGATTGTAGTCGTTGTCGTGGAGATTTGAAATAACTACTTTCATTGTTGAAACAATGTAATACATCCTTGGTATCACGTTTAACAAAAACATTATATAAAATTTCAAACTCGCATATCTCCATTACTATAGAACATATAGATGTGATTTTACACTCAATGTAATCAGGGCAAAATTCTCTATTGGCTCATCCGGAAAAATTTTACCCATGTGTAATATTCATGCTAAGTTACCATGGAAACTATCATAACAATAAAGTAAACAATCTATTTGTGCATGATTGTAGTCGTTGTCGTGGAGATTTGAAATAACCACTTTCATTGTTGAAACAATGTAATACATCCTTGGAATCACGTTTGACAAAAACATTATATAAAATTTCAAACTCGCATATCTCCGTTACTATAGAAGATACAGATGTGATTTTACACTCAATGTAATCAGGTCGAAGCTCTCTATTGTTTCATCCGAAAGAATTTTACCCATGTGTAATATTCATGCTTAGTTACCATGGAAACTATCATTACAATAAAGTAAACAATTTATTTGTGCATGATTTTAGTCGTTATCGTGGAGATTTGAAATAACCACTTTCATTGTTGAAACAATGTAATACATCCTTGGTATCACGTTTTACAAAAACATTATATAAAATTTCAAACTCGCATATCTAAGTTGCTATAGAAGATACAGATGTGATTTTACACTCAATGTAATCAGGTCGAAGCTCTCTATTGGCTCATCCGAAAGAATTTTACCCATGTGTAATATTCATGCTTAGTTACCATGGAAACTATCATTACAATAAAGTAAACAATCTATTTGTGCATGATTGTAGTCGTTGTCGTGGAGCTTTGAAATAACCACTTTCATTGTTGAAACAATGTAATACATCCTTGGTATCACGTTTTACAAAAACATTATATAAAATTTCAAACTCGCATATCTCCGTTGCTATAGAAGATACAGATGTGATTTTACACTCAATGTAATCAGGTCGAAGCTCTCTATTGGCTCATCCGAAAGAATTTTACCCATGTGTAATATTCATGCTTAGTTACCATGGAAACTATCATTACAATAAAGTAAACAATCTATTTGTGCATGATTGTAGTCGTTGTCGTGGAGATTTGAAATAACCACTTTCATTGTTGATACAATGTAATACATCCTTGGTATCACGTTTTACAAAAACATTATATAAAATTTCAAACTCGCATATCTCCGTTGCTATATAAGATACAGATGTGATTTTACACTCAATGTAATCAGGTCGAAGCTCTCTATTGGCTCATCCGAAAGAATTTTAACCATGTGTAATATTCATGCTTAGTTACCATGGAAACTATCATTACAATAAAGTAAACAATCTATTTGTGCATGATTGTAGTCGTTGTCGTGGAGATTTGAAATAACCACTTTCATTCTTGAAACAATGTAATACATCCTTGGTATCACGTTTTACAAAAACATTATATAAAATTTCAAACTCGCATATCTCCGTTGCTATATAAGATACAGATGTGATTTTACACTCAATGTAATCAGGTCGAAGCTCTCTATTGGCTCATCCGAAAGAATTTTACCCATGTGTAATATTCATGCTTAGTTACCATGGAAACTATCATTACAATAAAGTAAACAATCTATTTGTGCATGATTGTAGTCGTTGTCGTGGAGATTTGAAATAACCACTTTCATTGTTGATACAATGTAATACATCCTTGGTATCACGTTTTACAAAAACATTATATAAAATTTCAAACTCGCATATCTCCGTTGCTATAGAAGATACAGATGTGATTTTACACTCAATGTAATCAGGTCGAAGCTCTCTATTGGCTCATCCGAAAGAATTTTACCCATGTGTAATATTCATGCTTAGTTACAATGGAAACTATCATTACAATAAAGTAAACAATCTATTTGTGCATGATTGTAGTCGTTGTCGTGGAGATTTGAAATAACCACTTTCATTGTTGAAACAATGTAATACATCCTTGGTATCACGTTTAACAAAAACATTATATAAAATTTCAAACTCGCATATCTCCGTTACTATAGAACATACAGATGTGATTTTACACTCAATGTAATCAGGTCGAAGCTCTCTATTGGCTCATCCGGAAAAATTTTACCCATGTGTAATATTCATGCTTAGTTACCATGGAAACTATCATAACAATAAAGTAAACAATCTATTTGTGCATGATTGTAGTCGTTGTCGTGGAGATTTGAAATAACCACTTTCATTCTTGAAACAATGTAATACATCCTTGGTATCACGTTTTACAAAAACATTATATAAAATTTCAAACTCGCATATCTCCGTTGCTATAGAAGATACAGATGTGATTTTACACTCAATGTAATCAGGTCGAAGCTCTCTATTGGCTCATCCGAAAGAATTTTACCAACGTGTAATATTCATGCTTAGTTACCATGGAAACTATCATAACAATAAAGTAAACAATCTACTTGCGCATTATTGTAGTCGTTGTCGTGGAGATTTGAAATAACCACTTTCATTGTTGAAACAATGTAATACATCCTTGGTATCACGTTTTACAAAAACATTATATAAAATTTCAAACTCGCATATCTCCGTTGCTATAGAAGATACAGATGTGATTTTACACTCAATGTAATCAGGTCGAAGCTCTCTATTGGCTCATCCGAAAGAATTTTAACCATGTGTAATATTCATGCTTAGTTACCATGGAAACTATCATTACAATAAAGTAAACAATCTATTTGTGCATGATTGTAGTCGTTGTCGTGGAGATTTGAAATAACCACTTTCATTGTTGAAACAATGTAATACATCCTTGGTATCACGTTTTACAAAAACATTATATAAAATTTCAAACTCGCATATCTCCGTTGCTATAGAAGATACAGATGTGATTTTACACTCAATGTAATCAGGTCGAAGCTCTCTATTGGCTCATCCGAAAGAATTTTACCCATGTGTAATATTCATGCTTAGTTACCATGGAAACTATCATAACAATAAAGTAAACAATCTATTTGTGCATGATTGTAGTCGTTGTCGTGGAGATTTGAAATAACCACTTTCATTGTTGAAACAATGTAATACATCCTTGGTATCACGTTTAACAAAAACATTATATAAAATTTCAAACTCGCATATCTCCGTTACTATAGAACATACAGATGTGATTTTACACTCAATGTAATCAGGTCGAAGCTCTCTATTGGCTCATCCGAAAGAATTTTACCCATGTGTAATATTCATGCTTAGTTACCATGGAAACTATCATTACAATAAAGTAAACAATCTATTTGTGCATGATTTTAGTCGTTGTCGTGGAGATTTGAAATAACCACTTTCATTGTTGAAACAATGAAATACATCCATGGTATCACGTTTTACAAAAACATTATATAAAATTTCAAACTCGCATATCTCCGTTGCTATAGAAGATACAGATGTGATTTTACACTCAATGTAATCAGGTCGATGCTCTCTATTGGCTCATCCGAAAGAATTTTACCCATGTGTAATATTCATGCTTAGTTACCATGGAAACTATCATAACAATATAGTAAACAATCTGCTTGTGCATTATTGTAGTCGTTGTCGTGGAGATTTGAAATAACCACTTTCATTGTTGAAACAATGTAATACATCCTTGGTATCACGTTTAACAAAAACATTATATAAAATTTCAAACTCGCATATCTCCATTACTATAGAACATATAGATGTGATTTAACACTCAATGTAATCAGGGCAAAATTCTCTATTGGCTCATCCGGAAAAATTTTACCCATGTGTAATATTCATGCTAAGTTACCATGGAAACTATCATAACAATAAAGTAAACAATCTATTTGTGCATGATTGTAGTCGTTGTCGTGGAGATTTGAAATAACCACTTTCATTGTTGAAACAATGTAATACATCCTTGGAATCACGTTTGACAAAAACATTATATAAAATTTCAAACTCGCATATCTCCGTTACTATAGAAGATACAGATGTGATTTTACACTCAATGTAATCAGGTCGAAGCTCTCTATTGGCTCATCCGAAAGAATTTTACCCATGTGTAATATTCATGCTTAGTTACCATGGAAACTATCATTACAATAAAGTAAACAATCTATTTGTGCATGATTTTAGTCGTTATCGTGGAGATTTGAAATAACCACTTTCATTGTTGAAACAATGTAATACATCCTTGGTATCACGTTTTACAAAAACATTATATAAAATTTCGAACTCGCATATCTCCGTTGCTATAGAAGATACAGATGTGATTTTACACTCAATGTAATCAGGTCGAAGCTCTCTATTGGCTCATCCGAAAGATTTTTACCCATGTGTAATATTCATGCTTAGTTACCATGGAAACTATCATTACAATAAAGTAAACAATCTATTTGTGCATGATTGTAGTCGTTGTCGTGGAGCTTTGAAATAACCACTTTCATTGTTGAAACAATGTAATACATCCTTGGTATCACGTTTAACAAAAATATTATATAAAAATTCAAACTCGCATATCTCCGTTACTATAGAACATACAGATGTGATTTTACACTCAATGTAATCAGGTCGAAGCTCTCTATTGGCTCATCCGGAAAAATTTTACCCATGTGTAATATTCATGCTTAGTTACCATGGAAACTATCATAACAATAAAGTAAAAAATCTATTTGTGCATGATTGTAGTCGTTGTCGTGGAGATTTGAAATAACCACTTTCATTGTTGAAACAATGTAATACATCCTTGGTATCACGTTTTACAAAAACATTATATAAAATTTCAAACTCGCATATCTACGTTGCTATAGAAGATACAGATGTGATTTTACACTAAATGTAATCAGGTCGAAGCTCTCTATTGGCTCATCCGAAAGAATTTTACCCATGTGTAATATTCATGCTTAGTTACCATGGAAACTATCATAACAATAAAGTAAACAATCTATTTGTGCATGATTGTAGTCGTTGTCGTGGAGATTTGAAATAACCACTTTCATTGTTGAAACAATGTAATACATCCTTGGTATCACGTTTTACAAAAACATTATATAAAATTTCAAACTCGCATATCTCCGTTGCTATATAAGATACAGATGTGATTTTACACTCAATGTAATCAGGTCGAAGCTCTCTATTGGCTCATCCGAAAGAATTTTACCCATGTGTAATATTCATGCTTAGTTACCATGGAAACTATCATTACAATAAAGTAAACAATCTATTTGTGCATGATTGTAGTCGTTTTCGTGGAGATTTGAAATAACCACTTTCATTGTTGATACAATGTAATACATCCTTGGTATCACGTTTTACAAAAACATTATATAAATTTCAAACTCGCATATCTCCGTTGCTATAGAAGATACAGATGTGATTTTACACTCAATGTAATCAGGTCGAAGCTCTCTATTGGCTCATCCGAAAGAATTTTACCCATGTGTAATATTCATGCTTAGTTACAATGGAAACTATCATTACAATAAAGTAAACAATCTATTTGTGCATGATTGTAGTCGTTGTCGTGGAGATTTGAAATAACCACTTTCATTGTTGAAACAATGTAATACATCCTTGGTATCACGTTTAACAAAAACATTATATAAAATTTCAAACTCGCATATCTCCGTTACTATAGAAGATACAGATGTGATTTTACACTCAATGTAATCAGGTCGAAGCTCTCTATTGGCTCATCCGAAAGATTTTTACCCATGTGTAATATTCATGCTTAGTTACCATGGAAACTATCATAACAATAAAGTAAACAATCTATTTGTGCATGATTGTAGTCGTTGTCGTGGAGATTTGAAATAACCACTTTCATTCTTGAAACAATGTAATACATCCTTGGTATCACGTTTTACAAAAACATTATATAAAATTTCAAACTCGCATATCTCCGTTGCTATAGAAGATACAGATGTGATTTTACACTCAATGTAATCAGGTCGATGCTCTCTATTGGCTCATCCGAAAGAATTTTACCCATGTGTAATATTCATGCTTAGTTACCATGGAAACTATCATAACAATATAGTAAACAATCTGCTTGTGCATTATTGTAGTCGTTGTCGTGGAGATTTGAAATAACCACTTTCATTGTTGAAACAATGTAATACATCCTTGGTATCACGTTTAACAAAAACATTATATAAAATTTCAAACTCGCATATCTCCATTACTATAGAACATATAGATGTGATTTAACACTCAATGTAATCAGGGCAAAATTCTCTATTGGCTCATCCGGAAAAATTTTACCCATGTGTAATATTCATGCTAAGTTACCATGGAAACTATCATAACAATAAAGTAAACCATCTATTTGTGCATGATTGTAGTCGTTGTCGTGGAGATTTGAAATAACCACTTTCATTGTTGAAACAATGTAATACATCCTTGGAATCACGTTTGACAAAAACATTATATAAAATTTCAAACTCGCATATCTCCGTTACTATAGAAGATACAGATGTGATTTTACACTCAATGTAATCAGGTCGAAGCTCTCTATTGGCTCATCCGAAAGAATTTTACCCATGTGTAATATTCATGCTTAGTTACCATGGAAACTATCATTACAATAAAGTAAACAATCTATTTGTGCATGATTTTAGTCGTTATCGTGGAGATTTGAAATAACCACTTTCATTGTTGAAACAATGTAATACATCCTTGGTATCACGTTTTACAAAAACATTATATAAAATTTCAAACTCGCATATCTCCGTTGCTATAGAAGATACAGATGTGATTTTACACTCAATGTAATCAGGTCGAAGCTCTCTATTGGCTCATCCGAAAGATTTTTACCCATGTGTAATATTCATGCTTAGTTACCATGGAAACTATCATTACAATAAAGTAAACAATCTATTTGTGCATGATTGTAGTCGTTGTCGTGGAGCTTTGAAATAACCACTTTCATTGTTGAAACAATGTAATACATCCTTGGTATCACGTTTAACAAAAATATTATATAAAAATTCAAACTCGCATATCTCCGTTACTATAGAACATACAGATGTGATTTTACACTCAATGTAATCAGGTCGAAGCTCTCTATTGGCTCATCCGGAAAAATTTTACCCATGTGTAATATTCATGCTTAGTTACCATGGAAACTATCATAACAATAAAGTAAAAAATCTATTTGTGCATGATTGTAGTCGTTGTCGTGGAGATTTGAAATAACCACTTTCATTGTTGAAACAATGTAATACATCCTTGGTATCACGTTTTACAAAAACATTATATAAAATTTCAAACTCGCATATCTACGTTGCTATAGAAGATACAGATGTGATTTTACACTAAATGTAATCAGGTCGAAGCTCTCTATTGGCTCATCCGAAAGAATTTTACCCATGTGTAATATTCATGCTTAGTTACCATGGAAACTATCATAACAATAAAGTAAACAATCTATTTGTGCATGATTGTAGTCGTTGTCGTGGAGATTTGAAATAACCACTTTCATTGTTGAAACAATGTAATACATCCTTGGTATCACGTTTTACAAAAACATTATATAAAATTTCAAACTCGCATATCTCCGTTGCTATATAAGATACAGATGTGATTTTACACTCAATGTAATCAGGTCGAAGCTCTCTATTGGCTCATCCGAAAGAATTTTACCCATGTGTAATATTCATGCTTAGTTACCATGGAAACTATCATTACAATAAAGTAAACAATCTATTTGTGCATGATTGTAGTCGTTGTCGTGGAGATTTGAAATAACCACTTTCATTGTTGATACAATGTAATACATCCTTGGTATCACGTTTTACAAAAACATTATATAAAATTTCAAACTCGCATATCTCCGTTGCTATAGAAGATACAGATGTGATTTTACACTCAATGTAATCAGGTCGAAGCTCTCTATTGGCTCATCCGAAAGAATTTTACCCATGTGTAATATTCATGCTTAGTTACAATGGAAACTATCATTACAATAAAGTAAACAATCTATTTGTGCATGATTGTAGTCGTTGTCGTGGAGATTTGAAATAACCACTTTCATTGTTGAAACAATGTAATACATCCTTGGTATCACGTTTAACAAAAACATTATATAAAATTTCAAACTCGCATATCTCCGTTACTATAGAACATACAGATGTGATTTTACACTCAATGTAATCAGGTCGAAGCTCTCTATTGGCTCATCCGGAAAAATTTTACCCATGTGTAATATTCATGCTTAGTTACCATGGAAACTATCATAACAATAAAGTAAACAATCTATTTGTGCATGATTGTAGTCGTTGTCGTGGAGATTTGAAATAACCACTTTCATTGTTGAAACAATGTAATACATCCTTGGTATCACGTTTTACAAAAACATTATATAAAATTTCAAACTCGCATATCTCCGTTGCTATAGAAGATACAGATGTGATTTTACACTCAATGTAATCAGGTCGAAGCTCTCTATTGGCTCATCCGAAAGAATTTTAACCATGTGTAATATTCATGCTTAGTTACCATGGAAACTATCATTAGAATAAAGTAAACAATCTATTTGTGCATGATTGTAGTCGTTGTCGTGGAGATTTGAAATAACCACTTTCATTGTTGAAACAATGTAATACATCCTTGGTATCACGTTTTACAAAAACATTATATAAAATTTCAAACTCGCATATCTCCGTTGCTATAGAAGATACAGATGTGATCTTACACTCAATGTAATCAGGTCGAAGCTCTCTATTGGCTCATCCGAAAGAATTTTACACATGTGTAATATTCATGCTTAGTTACCATGGAAACTATCATTACAATAAAGTAAACAATCTATTTGTGCATGATTGTAGTCGTTGTCGTGGAGATTTGAAATAACCACTTTCATTGTTGAAACAATGTAATACATCCTTGGAATCACGTTTGACAAGAACATTATATAAAATTTCAAACTC
The DNA here is from genome assembly GCF_977018435.1 of Lepisma saccharinum. Lineage (NCBI taxonomy): Eukaryota > Metazoa > Arthropoda > Insecta > Zygentoma > Lepismatidae > Lepisma > Lepisma saccharinum. Next base: position 75,213,703 of record NC_139244.1, read on the forward strand.
GCATATCTCCGTTACTATAGAAGATACAGAAGTGATTATACACTCAATGTAATCATGTCGAAGCTCTCTATTGGCTCATCCGGAAAAAAATTATCCATTTGTAATATTCATGCTTAGTTACCATGGAAACTATCATAACAATAAAGTAAACAATCTATTTGTGCATGATTGTAGTCGTTGTCGTGGAGATTTGAAATAACCAATTTCATTGTTGAAACAATGTAATACATCCTTGGTATCACGTTTTACAAAAACATTATATAAAATTTCAAACTCGCATATCTCCGTTGCTATAGAAGATACAGATGTGATTTTACACTCAATGTAATCAGGTCGAAGCTCTCTATTGGCTCATCCGAAAGAATTTTACCCATGTGTAATATTCATGCTTAGTTACCATGGAAACTATCATAACAATAAAGTAAACAATCTATTTGTGCATGATTGTAGTCGTTGTCGTGGAGATTTGAAATAACCACTTTCATTGTTGAAACAATGTAATACATCCTTGGTATCACGTTTAACAAAAACATTATATAAAATTTCAAACTCGCATATCTCCGTTACTATAGAACATACAGATGTGATTTTACACTCAATGTAATCAGGTCGAAGCTCTCTATTGGCTCATCCGGAAAAATTTTACCCATGTGTAATATTCATGCTTAGTTACCATGGAAACTATCATAACAATAAAGTAAACAATCTATTTGTGCATGATTGTAGTCGTTGTCGTGGAGATTTGAAATAACTACTTTCATTGTTGAAACAATGTAATACATCCTTGGTATCACGTTTAACAAAAACATTATATAAAATTTCAAACTCGCATATCTCCATTACTATAGAACATATAGATGTGATTTTACACTCAATGTAATCAGGGCAAAATTCTCTATTGGCTCATCCGGAAAAATTTTACCCATGTGTAATATTCATGCTAAGTTACCATGGAAACTATCATAACAATAAAGTAAACAATCTATTTGTGCATGATTGTAGTCGTTGTCGTGGAGATTTGAAATAACCACTTTCATTGTTGAAACAATGTAATACATCCTTGGAATCACGTTTGACAAAAACATTATATAAAATTTCAAACTCGCATATCTCCGTTACTATAGAAGATACAGATGTGATTTTACACTCAATGTAATCAGGTCGAAGCTCTCTATTGTTTCATCCGAAAGAATTTTACCCATGTGTAATATTCATGCTTAGTTACCATGGAAACTATCATTACAATAAAGTAAACAATTTATTTGTGCATGATTTTAGTCGTTATCGTGGAGATTTGAAATAACCACTTTCATTGTTGAAACAATGTAATACATCCTTGGTATCACGTTTTACAAAAACATTATATAAAATTTCAAACTCGCATATCTAAGTTGCTATAGAAGATACAGATGTGATTTTACACTCAATGTAATCAGGTCGAAGCTCTCTATTGGCTCATCCGAAAGAATTTTACCCATGTGTAATATTCATGCTTAGTTACCATGGAAACTATCATTACAATAAAGTAAACAATCTATTTGTGCATGATTGTAGTCGTTGTCGTGGAGCTTTGAAATAACCACTTTCATTGTTGAAACAATGTAATACATCCTTGGTATCACGTTTTACAAAAACATTATATAAAATTTCAAACTCGCATATCTCCGTTGCTATAGAAGATACAGATGTGATTTTACACTCAATGTAATCAGGTCGAAGCTCTCTATTGGCTCATCCGAAAGAATTTTACCCATGTGTAATATTCATGCTTAGTTACCATGGAAACTATCATAACAATAAAGTAAACAATCTATTTGTGCATGATTGTAGTCGTTGTCGTGGAGATTTGAAATAACCACTTTCATTCTTGAAACAATGTAATACATCCTTGGTATCACGTTTTACAAAAACATTATATAAAATTTCAAACTCGCATATCTCCGTTGCTATATAAGATACAGATGTGATTTTACACTCAATGTAGTCAGGTCGAAGCTCTCTATTGGCTCATCCGAAAGAATTTTACCCATGTGTAATATTCATGCTTAGTTACCATGGAAACTATCATAACAATAAAGTAAACAATCTATTTGTGCATGATTGTAGTCGTTGTCGTGGAGATTTGAAATAACCACTTTCATTGTTGATACAATGTAATACATCCTTGGTATCACGTTTTACAAAAACATTATATAAAATTTCAAACTCGCATATCTCCGTTGCTATAGAAGATACAGATGTGATTTTACACTCAATGTAATCAGGTCGAAGCTCTCTATTGGCTCATCCGAAAGAATTTTAACCATGTGTAATATTCATGCTTAGTTACCATGGAAACTATCATTACAATAAAGTAAACAATCTATTTGTGCATGATTGTAGTCGTTGTCGTGGAGATTTGAAATAACCACTTTCATTGTTGAAACAATGTAATACATCCTTGGAATCACGTTTGACAAAAACATTATATAAAATTTCAAACTCGCATATCTCCGTTACTATAGAAGATACAGATGTGATTTTACACTCAATGTAATCAGGTCGAAGCTCTCTATTGGCTCATCCGAAAGAATTTTACCCATGTGTAATATTCATGCTTAGTTACCATGGAAACTATCATTACAATAAAGTAAACAATCTATTTGTGCATGATTTTAGTCGTTATCGTGGAGATTTGAAATAACCACTTTCATTGTTGAAACAATGTAATACATCCTTGGTATCACGTTTTACAAAAACATTATATAAAATTTCAAACTCGCATATCTCCGTTGCTATAGAAGATACAGATGTGATTTTACACTCAATGTAATCAGGTCGAAGCTCTCTATTGGCTCATCCGAAAGATTTTTACCCATGTGTAATATTCATGCTTAGTTACCATGGAAACTATCATTACAATAAAGTAAACAATCTATTTGTGCATGATTGTAGTCGTTGTCGTGGAGCTTTGAAATAACCACTTTCATTGTTGAAACAATGTAATACATCCTTGGTATCACGTTTAACAAAAATATTATATAAAAATTCAAACTCGCATATCTCCGTTACTATAGAACATACAGATGTGATTTTACACTCAATGTAATCAGGTCGAAGCTCTCTATTGGCTCATCCGGAAAAATTTTACCCATGTGTAATATTCATGCTTAGTTACCATGGAAACTATCATAACAATAAAGTAAAAAATCTATTTGTGCATGATTGTAGTCGTTGTCGTGGAGATTTGAAATAACCACTTTCATTGTTGAAACAATGTAATACATCCTTGGTATCACGTTTTACAAAAACATTATATAAAATTTCAAACTCGCATATCTACGTTGCTATAGAAGATACAGATGTGATTTTACACTAAATGTAATCAGGTCGAAGCTCTCTATTGGCTCATCCGAAAGAATTTTACCCATGTGTAATATTCATGCTTAGTTACCATGGAAACTATCATAACAATAAAGTAAACAATCTATTTGTGCATGATTGTAGTCGTTGTCGTGGAGATTTGAAATAACCACTTTCATTGTTGAAACAATGTAATACATCCTTGGTATCACGTTTTACAAAAACATTATATAAAATTTCAAACTCGCATATCTCCGTTGCTATATAAGATACAGATGTGATTTTACACTCAATGTAATCAGGTCGAAGCTCTCTATTGGCTCATCCGAAAGAATTTTACCCATGTGTAATATTCATGCTTAGTTACCATGGAAACTATCATTACAATAAAGTAAACAATCTATTTGTGCATGATTGTAGTCGTTGTCGTGGAGATTTGAAATAACCACTTTCATTGTTGATACAATGTAATACATCCTTGGTATCACGTTTTACAAAAACATTATATAAAATTTCAAACTCGCATATCTCCGTTGCTATAGAAGATACAGATGTGATTTTACACTCAATGTAATCAGGTCGAAGCTCTCTATTGGCTCATCCGAAAGAATTTTACCCATGTGTAATATTCATGCTTAGTTACAATGGAAACTATCATTACAATAAAGTAAACAATCTATTTGTGCATGATTGTAGTCGTTGTCGTGGAGATTTGAAATAACCACTTTCATTGTTGAAACAATGTAATACATCCTTGGTATCACGTTTAACAAAAACATTATATAAAATTTCAAACTCGCATATCTCCGTTACTATAGAACATACAGATGTGATTTTACACTCAATGTAATCAGGTCGAAGCTCTCTATTGGCTCATCCGGAAAAATTTTACCCATGTGTAATATTCATGCTTAGTTACCATGGAAACTATCATAACAATAAAGTAAACAATCTATTTGTGCATGATTGTAGTCGTTGTCGTGGAGATTTGAAATAACCACTTTCATTGTTGAAACAATGTAATACATCCTTGGTATCACGTTTTACAAAAACATTATATAAAATTTCAAACTCGCATATCTCCGTTGCTATAGAAGATACAGATGTGATTTTACACTCAATGTAATCAGGTCGAAGCTCTCTATTGGCTCATCCGAAAGAATTTTAACCATGTGTAATATTCATGCTTAGTTACCATGGAAACTATCATTAGAATAAAGTAAACAATCTATTTGTGCATGATTGTAGTCGTTGTCGTGGAGATTTGAAATAACCACTTTCATTGTTGAAACAATGTAATACATCCTTGGTATCACGTTTTACAAAAACATTATATAAAATTTCAAACTCGCATATCTCCGTTGCTATAGAAGATACAGATGTGATCTTACACTCAATGTAATCAGGTCGAAGCTCTCTATTGGCTCATCCGAAAGAATTTTACACATGTGTAATATTCATGCTTAGTTACCATGGAAACTATCATTACAATAAAGTAAACAATCTATTTGTGCATGATTGTAGTCGTTGTCGTGGAGATTTGAAATAACCACTTTCATTGTTGAAACAATGTAATACATCCTTGGAATCACGTTTGACAAGAACATTATATAAAATTTCAAACTCGCATATCTCCGTTACTATAGAAGATACAGAAGTGATTATACACTCAATGTAATCATGTCGAAGCTCTCTATTGGCTCATCCGGAAAAAAATTATCCATTTGTAATATTCATGCTTAGTTACCATGGAAACTATCATAACAATAAAGTAAACAATCTATTTGTGCATGATTGTAGTCGTTGTCGTGGAGATTTGAAATAACCAATTTCATTGTTGAAACAATGTAATACATCCTTGGTATCACGTTTTACAAAAACATTATATAAAATTTCAAACTCGCATATCTCCGTTGCTATAGAAGATACAGATGTGATTTTACACTCAATGTAATCAGGTCGAAGCTCTCTATTGGCTCATCCGAAAGAATTTTACCCATGTGTAATATTCATGCTTAGTTACCATGGAAACTATCATAACAATAAAGTAAACAATCTATTTGTGCATGATTGTAGTCGTTGTCGTGGAGATTTGAAATAACCACTTTCATTGTTGAAACAATGTAATACATCCTTGGTATCACGTTTAACAAAAACATTATATAAAATTTCAAACTCGCATATCTCCGTTACTATAGAACATACAGATGTGATTTTACACTCAATGTAATCAGGTCGAAGCTCTCTATTGGCTCATCCGGAAAAATTTTACCCATGTGTAATATTCATGCTTAGTTACCATGGAAACTATCATAACAATAAAGTAAACAATCTATTTGTGCATGATTGTAGTCGTTGTCGTGGAGATTTGAAATAACTACTTTCATTGTTGAAACAATGTAATACATCCTTGGTATCACGTTTAACAAAAACATTATATAAAATTTCAAACTCGCATATCTCCATTACTATAGAACATATAGATGTGATTTTACACTCAATGTAATCAGGGCAAAATTCTCTATTGGCTCATCCGGAAAAATTTTACCCATGTGTAATATTCATGCTAAGTTACCATGGAAACTATCATAACAATAAAGTAAACAATCTATTTGTGCATGATTGTAGTCGTTGTCGTGGAGATTTGAAATAACCACTTTCATTGTTGAAACAATGTAATACATCCTTGGAATCACGTTTGACAAAAACATTATATAAAATTTCAAACTCGCATATCTCCGTTACTATAGAAGATACAGATGTGATTTTACACTCAATGTAATCAGGTCGAAGCTCTCTATTGTTTCATCCGAAAGAATTTTACCCATGTGTAATATTCATGCTTAGTTACCATGGAAACTATCATTACAATAAAGTAAACAATTTATTTGTGCATGATTTTAGTCGTTATCGTGGAGATTTGAAATAACCACTTTCATTGTTGAAACAATGTAATACATCCTTGGTATCACGTTTTACAAAAACATTATATAAAATTTCAAACTCGCATATCTAAGTTGCTATAGAAGATACAGATGTGATTTTACACTCAATGTAATCAGGTCGAAGCTCTCTATTGGCTCATCCGAAAGAATTTTACCCATGTGTAATATTCATGCTTAGTTACCATGGAAACTATCATTACAATAAAGTAAACAATCTATTTGTGCATGATTGTAGTCGTTGTCGTGGAGCTTTGAAATAACCACTTTCATTGTTGAAACAATGTAATACATCCTTGGTATCACGTTTTACAAAAACATTATATAAAATTTCAAACTCGCATATCTCCGTTGCTATAGAAGATACAGATGTGATTTTACACTCAATGTAATCAGGTCGAAGCTCTCTATTGGCTCATCCGAAAGAATTTTACCCATGTGTAATATTCATGCTTAGTTACCATGGAAACTATCATAACAATAAAGTAAACAATCTATTTGTGCATGATTGTAGTCGTTGTCGTGGAGATTTGAAATAACCACTTTCATTCTTGAAACAATGTAATACATCCTTGGTATCACGTTTTACAAAAACATTATATAAAATTTCAAACTCGCATATCTCCGTTGCTATATAAGATACAGATGTGATTTTACACTCAATGTAGTCAGGTCGAAGCTCTCTATTGGCTCATCCGAAAGAATTTTACCCATGTGTAATATTCATGCTTAGTTACCATGGAAACTATCATAACAATAAAGTAAACAATCTATTTGTGCATGATTGTAGTCGTTGTCGTGGAGATTTGAAATAACCACTTTCATTGTTGATACAATGTAATACATCCTTGGTATCACGTTTTACAAAAACATTATATAAAATTTCAAACTCGCATATCTCCGTTGCTATAGAAGATACAGATGTGATTTTACACTCAATGTAATCAGGTCGAAGCTCTCTATTGGCTCATCCGAAAGAATTTTAACCATGTGTAATATTCATGCTTAGTTACCATGGAAACTATCATTACAATAAAGTAAACAATCTATTTGTGCATGATTGTAGTCGTTGTCGTGGAGATTTGAAATAACCACTTTCATTCTTGAAACAATGTAATACATCCTTGGTATCACGTTTTACAAAAACATTATATAAAATTTCAAACTCGCATATCTCCGTTGCTATATAAGATACAGATGTGATTTTACACTCAATGTAATCAGGTCGAAGCTCTCTATTGGCTCATCCGAAAGAATTTTACCCATGTGTAATATTCATGCTTAGTTACCATGGAAACTATCATTACAATAAAGTAAACAATCTATTTGTGCATGATTGTAGTCGTTGTCGTGGAGATTTGAAATAACCACTTTCATTGTTGATACAATGTAATACATCCTTGGTATCACGTTTTACAAAAACATTATATAAAATTTCAAACTCGCATATCTCCGTTGCTATAGAAGATACAGATGTGATTTTACACTCAATGTAATCAGGTCGAAGCTCTCTATTGGCTCATCCGAAAGAATTTTACCCATGTGTAATATTCATGCTTAGTTACAATGGAAACTATCATTACAATAAAGTAAACAATCTATTTGTGCATGATTGTAGTCGTTGTCGTGGAGATTTGAAATAACCACTTTCATTGTTGAAACAATGTAATACATCCTTGGTATCACGTTTAACAAAAACATTATATAAAATTTCAAACTCGCATATCTCCGTTACTATAGAACATACAGATGTGATTTTACACTCAATGTAATCAGGTCGAAGCTCTCTATTGGCTCATCCGGAAAAATTTTACCCATGTGTAATATTCATGCTTAGTTACCATGGAAACTATCATAACAATAAAGTAAACAATCTATTTGTGCATGATTGTAGTCGTTGTCGTGGAGATTTGAAATAACCACTTTCATTCTTGAAACAATGTAATACATCCTTGGTATCACGTTTTACAAAAACATTATATAAAATTTCAAACTCGCATATCTCCGTTGCTATAGAAGATACAGATGTGATTTTACACTCAATGTAATCAGGTCGAAGCTCTCTATTGGCTCATCCGAAAGAATTTTACCAACGTGTAATATTCATGCTTAGTTACCATGGAAACTATCATAACAATAAAGTAAACAATCTACTTGCGCATTATTGTAGTCGTTGTCGTGGAGATTTGAAATAACCACTTTCATTGTTGAAACAATGTAATACATCCTTGGTATCACGTTTTACAAAAACATAATATAAAATTTCAAACTCGCATATCTCCGTTGCTATAGAAGATACAGATGTGATTTTACACTCAATGTAATCAGGTCGAAGCTCTCTATTGGCTCATCCGGAAAAATTTTACCCATGTGTAATATTCATGCTTAGTTACCATGGAAACTATCATAACAATAAAGTAAAAAATCTATTTGTGCATGATTGTAGTCGTTGTCGTGGAGATTTGAAATAACCACTTTCATTGTTGAAACAATGTAATACATCCTTGGTATCACGTTTTACAAAAACATTATATAAAATTTCAAACTCGCATATCTACGTTGCTATAGAAGATACAGATGTGATTTTACACTAAATGTAATCAGGTCGAAGCTCTCTATTGGCTCATCCGAAAGAATTTTACCCATGTGTAATATTCATGCTTAGTTACCATGGAAACTATCATAACAATAAAGTAAACAATCTATTTGTGCATGATTGTAGTCGTTGTCGTGGAGATTTGAAATAACCACTTTCATTGTTGAAACAATGTAATACATCCTTGGTATCACGTTTTACAAAAACATTATATAAAATTTCAAACTCGCATATCTCCGTTGCTATATAAGATACAGATGTGATTTTACACTCAATGTAATCAGGTCGAAGCTCTCTATTGGCTCATCCGAAAGAATTTTACCCATGTGTAATATTCATGCTTAGTTACCATGGAAACTATCATTACAATAAAGTAAACAATCTATTTGTGCATGATTGTAGTCGTTGTCGTGGAGATTTGAAATAACCACTTTCATTGTTGATACAATGTAATACATCCTTGGTATCACGTTTTACAAAAACATTATATAAAATTTCAAACTCGCATATCTCCGTTGCTATAGAAGATACAGATGTGATTTTACACTCAATGTAATCAGGTCGAAGCTCTCTATTGGCTCATCCGAAAGAATTTTACCCATGTGTAATATTCATGCTTAGTTACAATGGAAACTATCATTACAATAAAGTAAACAATCTATTTGTGCATGATTGTAGTCGTTGTCGTGGAGATTTGAAATAACCACTTTCATTGTTGAAACAATGTAATACATCCTTGGTATCACGTTTAACAAAAACATTATATAAAATTTCAAACTCGCATATCTCCGTTACTATAGAACATACAGATGTGATTTTACACTCAATGTAATCAGGTCGAAGCTCTCTATTGGCTCATCCGGAAAAATTTTACCCATGTGTAATATTCATGCTTAGTTACCATGGAAACTATCATAACAATAAAGTAAACAATCTATTTGTGCATGATTGTAGTCGTTGTCGTGGAGATTTGAAATAACCACTTTCATTGTTGAAACAATGTAATACATCCTTGGTATCACGTTTTACAAAAACATTATATAAAATTTCAAACTCGCATATCTCCGTTGCTATAGAAGATACAGATGTGATTTTACACTCAATGTAATCAGGTCGAAGCTCTCTATTGGCTCATCCGAAAGAATTTTAACCATGTGTAATATTCATGCTTAGTTACCATGGAAACTATCATTAGAATAAAGTAAACAATCTATTTGTGCATGATTGTAGTCGTTGTCGTGGAGATTTGAAATAACCACTTTCATTGTTGAAACAATGTAATACATCCTTGGTATCACGTTTTACAAAAACATTATATAAAATTTCAAACTCGCATATCTCCGTTGCTATAGAAGATACAGATGTGATCTTACACTCAATGTAATCAGGTCGAAGCTCTCTATTGGCTCATCCGAAAGAATTTTACACATGTGTAATATTCATGCTTAGTTACCATGGAAACTATCATTACAATAAAGTAAACAATCTATTTGTGCATGATTGTAGTCGTTGTCGTGGAGATTTGAAATAACCACTTTCATTGTTGAAACAATGTAATACATCCTTGGAATCACGTTTGACAAGAACATTATATAAAATTTCAAACTCGCATATCTCCGTTACTATAGAAGATACAGAAGTGATTATACACTCAATGTAATCATGTCGAAGCTCTCTATTGGCTCATCCGGAAAAAAATTATCCATTTGTAATATTCATGCTTAGTTACCATGGAAACTATCATAACAATAAAGTAAACAATCTATTTGTGCATGATTGTAGTCGTTGTCGTGGAGATTTGAAATAACCAATTTCATTGTTGAAACAATGTAATACATCCTTGGTATCACGTTTTACAAAAACATTATATAAAATTTCAAACTCGCATATCTCCGTTGCTATAGAAGATACAGATGTGATTTTACACTCAATGTAATCAGGTCGAAGCTCTCTATTGGCTCATCCGAAAGAATTTTACCCATGTGTAATATTCATGCTTAGTTACCATGGAAACTATCATAACAATAAAGTAAACAATCTATTTGTGCATGATTGTAGTCGTTGTCGTGGAGATTTGAAATAACCACTTTCATTGTTGAAACAATGTAATACATCCTTGGTATCACGTTTAACAAAAACATTATATAAAATTTCAAACTCGCATATCTCCGTTACTATAGAACATACAGATGTGATTTTACACTCAATGTAATGAGGTCGAAGCTCTCTATTGGCTCATCCGGAAAAATTTTACCCATGTGTAATATTCATGCTTAGTTACCATGGAAACTATCATAACAATAAAGTAAACAATCTATTTGTGCATGATTGTAGTCGTTGTCGTGGAGATTTGAAATAACTACTTTCATTGTTGAAACAATGTAATACATCCTTGGTATCACGTTTAACAAAAACATTATATAAAATTTCAAACTCGCATATCTCCATTACTATAGAACATATAGATGTGATTTTACACTCAATGTAATCAGGGCAAAATTCTCTATTGGCTCATCCGGAAAAATTTTACCCATGTGTAATATTCATGCTAAGTTACCATGGAAACTATCATAACAATAAAGTAAACAATCTATTTGTGCATGATTGTAGTCGTTGTCGTGGAGATTTGAAATAACCACTTTCATTGTTGAAACAATGTAATACATCCTTGGAATCACGTTTGACAAAAACATTATATAAAATTTCAAACTCGCATATCTCCGTTACTATAGAAGATACAGATGTGATTTTACACTCAATGTAATCAGGTCGAAGCTCTCTATTGTTTCATCCGAAAGAATTTTACCCATGTGTAATATTCATGCTTAGTTACCATGGAAACTATCATTACAATAAAGTAAACAATTTATTTGTGCATGATTTTAGTCGTTATCGTGGAGATTTGAAATAACCACTTTCATTGTTGAAACAATGTAATACATCCTTGGTATCACGTTTTACAAAAACATTATATAAAATTTCAAACTCGCATATCTAAGTTGCTATAGAAGATACAGATGTGATTTTACACTCAATGTAATCAGGTCGAAGCTCTCTATTGGCTCATCCGAAAGAATTTTACCCATGTGTAATATTCATGCTTAGTTACCATGGAAACTATCATTACAATAAAGTAAACAATCTATTTGTGCATGATTGTAGTCGTTGTCGTGGAGCTTTGAAATAACCACTTTCATTGTTGAAACAATGTAATACATCCTTGGTATCACGTTTTACAAAAACATTATATAAAATTTCAAACTCGCATATCTCCGTTGCTATAGAAGATACAGATGTGATTTTACACTCAATGTAATCAGGTCGAAGCTCTCTATTGGCTCATCCGAAAGAATTTTACCCATGTGTAATATTCATGCTTAGTTACCATGGAAACTATCATAACAATAAAGTAAACAATCTATTTGTGCATGATTGTAGTCGTTGTCGTGGAGATTTGAAATAACCACTTTCATTCTTGAAACAATGTAATACATCCTTGGTATCACGTTTTACAAAAACATTATATAAAATTTCAAACTCGCATATCTCCGTTGCTATATAAGATACAGATGTGATTTTACACTCAATGTAATCAGGTCGAAGCTCTCTATTGGCTCATCCGAAAGAATTTTACCCATGTGTAATATTCATGCTTAGTTACCATGGAAACTATCATAACAATAAAGTAAACAATCTATTTGTGCATGATTGTAGTCGTTGTCGTGGAGATTTGAAATAACCACTTTCATTGTTGATACAATGTAATACATCCTTGGTATCACGTTTTACAAAAACATTATATAAAATTTCAAACTCGCATATCTCCGTTGCTATAGAAGATACAGATGTGATTTTACACTCAATGTAATCAGGTCGAAGCTCTCTATTGGCTCATCCGAAAGAATTTTAACCATGTGTAATATTCATGCTTAGTTACCATGGAAACTATCATTACAATAAAGTAAACAATCTATTTGTGCATGATTGTAGTCGTTGTCGTGGAGATTTGAAATAACCACTTTCATTCTTGAAACAATGTAATACATCCTTGGTATCACGTTTTACAAAAACATTATATAAAATTTCAAACTCGCATATCTCCGTTGCTATATAAGATACAGATGTGATTTTACACTCAATGTAATCAGGTCGAAGCTCTCTATTGGCTCATCCGAAAGAATTTTACCCATGTGTAATATTCATGCTTAGTTACCATGGAAACTATCATTACAATAAAGTAAACAATCTATTTGTGCATGATTGTAGTCGTTGTCGTGGAGATTTGAAATAACCACTTTCATTGTTGATACAATGTAATACATCCTTGGTATCACGTTTTACAAAAACATTATATAAAATTTCAAACTCGCATATCTCCGTTGCTATAGAAGATACAGATGTGATTTTACACTCAATGTAATCAGGTCGAAGCTCTCTATTGGCTCATCCGAAAGAATTTTACCCATGTGTAATATTCATGCTTAGTTACAATGGAAACTATCATTACAATAAAGTAAACAATCTATTTGTGCATGATTGTAGTCGTTGTCGTGGAGATTTGAAATAACCACTTTCATTGTTGAAACAATGTAATACATCCTTGGTATCACGTTTAACAAAAACATTATATAAAATTTCAAACTCGCATATCTCCGTTACTATAGAACATACAGATGTGATTTTACACTCAATGTAATCAGGTCGAAGCTCTCTATTGGCTCATCCGGAAAAATTTTACCCATGTGTAATATTCATGCTTAGTTACCATGGAAACTATCATAACAATAAAGTAAACAATCTATTTGTGCATGATTGTAGTCGTTGTCGTGGAGATTTGAAATAACCACTTTCATTCTTGAAACAATGTAATACATCCTTGGTATCACGTTTTACAAAAACATTATATAAAATTTCAAACTCGCATATCTCCGTTGCTATAGAAGATACAGATGTGATTTTACACTCAATGTAATCAGGTCGAAGCTCTCTATTGGCTCATCCGAAAGAATTTTACCAACGTGTAATATTCATGCTTAGTTACCATGGAAACTATCATAACAATAAAGTAAACAATCTACTTGCGCATTATTGTAGTCGTTGTCGTGGAGATTTGAAATAACCACTTTCATTGTTGAAACAATGTAATACATCCTTGGTATCACGTTTTACAAAAACATAATATAAAATTTCAAACTCGCATATCTCCGTTGCTATAGAAGATACAGATGTGATTTTACACTCAATGTAATCAGGTCGAAGCTCTCTATTGGCTCATCCGAAAGAATTTTAACCATGTGTAATATTCATGCTTAGTTACCATGGAAACTATCATTACAATAAAGTAAACAATCTATTTGTGCATGATTGTAGTCGTTGTCGTGGAGATTTGAAATAACCACTTTCATTGTTGAAACAATGTAATACATCCTTGGTATCACGTTTTACAAAAACATTATATAAAATTTCAAACTCGCATATCTCCGTTGCTATAGAAGATACAGATGTGATTTTACACTCAATGTAATCAGGTCGAAGCTCTCTATTGGCTCATCCGAAAGAATTTTACCCATGTGTAATATTCATGCTTAGTTACCATGGAAACTATCATAACAATAAAGTAAACAATCTATTTGTGCATGATTGTAGTCGTTGTCGTGGAGATTTGAAATAACCACTTTCATTGTTGAAACAATGTAATACATCCTTGGTATCACGTTTAACAAAAACATTATATAAAATTTCAAACTCGCATATCTCCGTTACTATAGAACATACAGATGTGATTTTACACTCAATGTAATCAGGTCGAAGCTCTCTATTGGCTCATCCGGAAAAATTTTACCCATGTGTAATATTCATGCTTAGTTACCATGGAAACTATCATAACAATAAAGTAAACAATCTATTTGTGCATGATTTTAGTCGTTGTCGTGGAGATTTGAAATAACCACTTTCATTGTTGAAACAATGAAATACATCCATGGTATCACGTTTTACAAAAACATTATATAAAATTTCAAACTCGCATATCTCCGTTGCTATAGAAGATACAGATGTGATTTTACACTCAATGTAATCAGGTCGATGCTCTCTATTGGCTCATCCGAAAGAATTTTACCCATGTGTAATATTCATGCTTAGTTACCATGGAAACTATCATAACAATATAGTAAACAATCTGCTTGTGCATTATTGTAGTCGTTGTCGTGGAGATTTGAAATAACCACTTTCATTGTTGAAACAATGTAATACATCCTTGGTATCACGTTTAACAAAAACATTATATAAAATTTCAAACTCGCATATCTCCATTACTATAGAACATATAGATGTGATTTAACACTCAATGTAATCAGGGCAAAATTCTCTATTGGCTCATCCGGAAAAATTTTACCCATGTGTAATATTCATGCTAAGTTACCATGGAAACTATCATAACAATAAAGTAAACAATCTATTTGTGCATGATTGTAGTCGTTGTCGTGGAGATTTGAAATAACCACTTTCATTGTTGAAACAATGTAATACATCCTTGGAATCACGTTTGACAAAAACATTATATAAAATTTCAAACTCGCATATCTCCGTTACTATAGAAGATTCAGATGTGATTTTACACTCAATGTAATCAGGTCGAAGCTCTCTATTGGCTCATCCGAAAGAATTTTACCCATGTGTAATATTCATGCTTAGTTACCATGGAAACTATCATTACAATAAAGTAAACAATCTATTTGTGCATGATTGTAGTCGTTGTCGTG
Source organism: Lepisma saccharinum (assembly GCF_977018435.1). NCBI lineage: Eukaryota > Metazoa > Arthropoda > Insecta > Zygentoma > Lepismatidae > Lepisma > Lepisma saccharinum. Next base: position 75,229,344 of record NC_139244.1, read on the forward strand.
GAGCTTTGAAATAACCACTTTCATTGTTGAAACAATGTAATACATCCTTGGTATCACGTTTAACAAAAATATTATATAAAAATTCAAACTCGCATATCTCCGTTACTATAGAACATACAGATGTGATTTTACACTCAATGTAATCAGGTCGAAGCTCTCTATTGGCTCATCCGGAAAAATTTTACCCATGTGTAATATTCATGCTTAGTTACCATGGAAACTATCATAACAATAAAGTAAAAAATCTATTTGTGCATGATTGTAGTCGTTGTCGTGGAGATTTGAAATAACCACTTTCATTGTTGAAACAATGTAATACATCCTTGGTATCACGTTTTACAAAAACATTATATAAAATTTCAAACTCGCATATCTACGTTGCTATAGAAGATACAGATGTGATTTTACACTAAATGTAATCAGGTCGAAGCTCTCTATTGGCTCATCCGAAAGAATTTTACCCATGTGTAATATTCATGCTTAGTTACCATGGAAACTATCATAACAATAAAGTAAACAATCTATTTGTGCATGATTGTAGTCGTTGTCGTGGAGATTTGAAATAACCACTTTCATTGTTGAAACAATGTAATACATCCTTGGTATCACGTTTTACAAAAACATTATATAAAATTTCAAACTCGCATATCTCCGTTGCTATATAAGATACAGATGTGATTTTACACTCAATGTAATCAGGTCGAAGCTCTCTATTGGCTCATCCGAAAGAATTTTACCCATGTGTAATATTCATGCTTAGTTACCATGGAAACTATCATTACAATAAAGTAAACAATCTATTTGTGCATGATTGTAGTCGTTTTCGTGGAGATTTGAAATAACCACTTTCATTGTTGATACAATGTAATACATCCTTGGTATCACGTTTTACAAAAACATTATATAAATTTCAAACTCGCATATCTCCGTTGCTATAGAAGATACAGATGTGATTTTACACTCAATGTAATCAGGTCGAAGCTCTCTATTGGCTCATCCGAAAGAATTTTACCCATGTGTAATATTCATGCTTAGTTACAATGGAAACTATCATTACAATAAAGTAAACAATCTATTTGTGCATGATTGTAGTCGTTGTCGTGGAGATTTGAAATAACCACTTTCATTGTTGAAACAATGTAATACATCCTTGGTATCACGTTTAACAAAAACATTATATAAAATTTCAAACTCGCATATCTCCGTTACTATAGAAGATACAGATGTGATTTTACACTCAATGTAATCAGGTCGAAGCTCTCTATTGGCTCATCCGAAAGATTTTTACCCATGTGTAATATTCATGCTTAGTTACCATGGAAACTATCATAACAATAAAGTAAACAATCTATTTGTGCATGATTGTAGTCGTTGTCGTGGAGATTTGAAATAACCACTTTCATTCTTGAAACAATGTAATACATCCTTGGTATCACGTTTTACAAAAACATTATATAAAATTTCAAACTCGCATATCTCCGTTGCTATAGAAGATACAGATGTGATTTTACACTCAATGTAATCAGGTCGATGCTCTCTATTGGCTCATCCGAAAGAATTTTACCCATGTGTAATATTCATGCTTAGTTACCATGGAAACTATCATAACAATATAGTAAACAATCTGCTTGTGCATTATTGTAGTCGTTGTCGTGGAGATTTGAAATAACCACTTTCATTGTTGAAACAATGTAATACATCCTTGGTATCACGTTTAACAAAAACATTATATAAAATTTCAAACTCGCATATCTCCATTACTATAGAACATATAGATGTGATTTAACACTCAATGTAATCAGGGCAAAATTCTCTATTGGCTCATCCGGAAAAATTTTACCCATGTGTAATATTCATGCTAAGTTACCATGGAAACTATCATAACAATAAAGTAAACCATCTATTTGTGCATGATTGTAGTCGTTGTCGTGGAGATTTGAAATAACCACTTTCATTGTTGAAACAATGTAATACATCCTTGGAATCACGTTTGACAAAAACATTATATAAAATTTCAAACTCGCATATCTCCGTTACTATAGAAGATACAGATGTGATTTTACACTCAATGTAATCAGGTCGAAGCTCTCTATTGGCTCATCCGAAAGAATTTTACCCATGTGTAATATTCATGCTTAGTTACCATGGAAACTATCATTACAATAAAGTAAACAATCTATTTGTGCATGATTTTAGTCGTTATCGTGGAGATTTGAAATAACCACTTTCATTGTTGAAACAATGTAATACATCCTTGGTATCACGTTTTACAAAAACATTATATAAAATTTCAAACTCGCATATCTCCGTTGCTATAGAAGATACAGATGTGATTTTACACTCAATGTAATCAGGTCGAAGCTCTCTATTGGCTCATCCGAAAGATTTTTACCCATGTGTAATATTCATGCTTAGTTACCATGGAAACTATCATTACAATAAAGTAAACAATCTATTTGTGCATGATTGTAGTCGTTGTCGTGGAGCTTTGAAATAACCACTTTCATTGTTGAAACAATGTAATACATCCTTGGTATCACGTTTAACAAAAATATTATATAAAAATTCAAACTCGCATATCTCCGTTACTATAGAACATACAGATGTGATTTTACACTCAATGTAATCAGGTCGAAGCTCTCTATTGGCTCATCCGGAAAAATTTTACCCATGTGTAATATTCATGCTTAGTTACCATGGAAACTATCATAACAATAAAGTAAAAAATCTATTTGTGCATGATTGTAGTCGTTGTCGTGGAGATTTGAAATAACCACTTTCATTGTTGAAACAATGTAATACATCCTTGGTATCACGTTTTACAAAAACATTATATAAAATTTCAAACTCGCATATCTACGTTGCTATAGAAGATACAGATGTGATTTTACACTAAATGTAATCAGGTCGAAGCTCTCTATTGGCTCATCCGAAAGAATTTTACCCATGTGTAATATTCATGCTTAGTTACCATGGAAACTATCATAACAATAAAGTAAACAATCTATTTGTGCATGATTGTAGTCGTTGTCGTGGAGATTTGAAATAACCACTTTCATTGTTGAAACAATGTAATACATCCTTGGTATCACGTTTTACAAAAACATTATATAAAATTTCAAACTCGCATATCTCCGTTGCTATATAAGATACAGATGTGATTTTACACTCAATGTAATCAGGTCGAAGCTCTCTATTGGCTCATCCGAAAGAATTTTACCCATGTGTAATATTCATGCTTAGTTACCATGGAAACTATCATTACAATAAAGTAAACAATCTATTTGTGCATGATTGTAGTCGTTGTCGTGGAGATTTGAAATAACCACTTTCATTGTTGATACAATGTAATACATCCTTGGTATCACGTTTTACAAAAACATTATATAAAATTTCAAACTCGCATATCTCCGTTGCTATAGAAGATACAGATGTGATTTTACACTCAATGTAATCAGGTCGAAGCTCTCTATTGGCTCATCCGAAAGAATTTTACCCATGTGTAATATTCATGCTTAGTTACAATGGAAACTATCATTACAATAAAGTAAACAATCTATTTGTGCATGATTGTAGTCGTTGTCGTGGAGATTTGAAATAACCACTTTCATTGTTGAAACAATGTAATACATCCTTGGTATCACGTTTAACAAAAACATTATATAAAATTTCAAACTCGCATATCTCCGTTACTATAGAACATACAGATGTGATTTTACACTCAATGTAATCAGGTCGAAGCTCTCTATTGGCTCATCCGGAAAAATTTTACCCATGTGTAATATTCATGCTTAGTTACCATGGAAACTATCATAACAATAAAGTAAACAATCTATTTGTGCATGATTGTAGTCGTTGTCGTGGAGATTTGAAATAACCACTTTCATTGTTGAAACAATGTAATACATCCTTGGTATCACGTTTTACAAAAACATTATATAAAATTTCAAACTCGCATATCTCCGTTGCTATAGAAGATACAGATGTGATTTTACACTCAATGTAATCAGGTCGAAGCTCTCTATTGGCTCATCCGAAAGAATTTTAACCATGTGTAATATTCATGCTTAGTTACCATGGAAACTATCATTAGAATAAAGTAAACAATCTATTTGTGCATGATTGTAGTCGTTGTCGTGGAGATTTGAAATAACCACTTTCATTGTTGAAACAATGTAATACATCCTTGGTATCACGTTTTACAAAAACATTATATAAAATTTCAAACTCGCATATCTCCGTTGCTATAGAAGATACAGATGTGATCTTACACTCAATGTAATCAGGTCGAAGCTCTCTATTGGCTCATCCGAAAGAATTTTACACATGTGTAATATTCATGCTTAGTTACCATGGAAACTATCATTACAATAAAGTAAACAATCTATTTGTGCATGATTGTAGTCGTTGTCGTGGAGATTTGAAATAACCACTTTCATTGTTGAAACAATGTAATACATCCTTGGAATCACGTTTGACAAGAACATTATATAAAATTTCAAACTCGCATATCTCCGTTACTATAGAAGATACAGAAGTGATTATACACTCAATGTAATCATGTCGAAGCTCTCTATTGGCTCATCCGGAAAAAAATTATCCATTTGTAATATTCATGCTTAGTTACCATGGAAACTATCATAACAATAAAGTAAACAATCTATTTGTGCATGATTGTAGTCGTTGTCGTGGAGATTTGAAATAACCAATTTCATTGTTGAAACAATGTAATACATCCTTGGTATCACGTTTTACAAAAACATTATATAAAATTTCAAACTCGCATATCTCCGTTGCTATAGAAGATACAGATGTGATTTTACACTCAATGTAATCAGGTCGAAGCTCTCTATTGGCTCATCCGAAAGAATTTTACCCATGTGTAATATTCATGCTTAGTTACCATGGAAACTATCATAACAATAAAGTAAACAATCTATTTGTGCATGATTGTAGTCGTTGTCGTGGAGATTTGAAATAACCACTTTCATTGTTGAAACAATGTAATACATCCTTGGTATCACGTTTAACAAAAACATTATATAAAATTTCAAACTCGCATATCTCCGTTACTATAGAACATACAGATGTGATTTTACACTCAATGTAATCAGGTCGAAGCTCTCTATTGGCTCATCCGGAAAAATTTTACCCATGTGTAATATTCATGCTTAGTTACCATGGAAACTATCATAACAATAAAGTAAACAATCTATTTGTGCATGATTTTAGTCGTTGTCGTGGAGATTTGAAATAACCACTTTCATTGTTGAAACAATGTAATACATCCATGGTATCACGTTTTACAAAAACATTATATAAAATTTCAAACTCGCATATCTCCGTTGCTATAGAAGATACAGATGTGATTTTACACTCAATGTAATCAGGTCGATGCTCTCTATTGGCTCATCCGAAAGAATTTTACCCATGTGTAATATTCATGCTTAGTTACCATTAAAAGTATCATAACAATATAGTAAACAATCTGCTTGTGCATTATTGTAGTCGTTGTCGTGGAGATTTGAAATAACCACTTTCATTGTTGAAACAATGTAATACATCCTTGGAATCACGTTTGACAAAAACATTATATAAAATTTCAAACTCGCATATCTCCGTTACTATAGAAGATACAGATGTGATTTTACACTCAATGTAATCAGGTCGAAGCTCTCTATTGGCTCATCCGAAAGAATTTTACCCATGTGTAATATTCATGCTTAGTTACCATGGAAACTATCATTACAATAAAGTAAACAATCTATTTGTGCATGATTTTAGTCGTTATCGTGGAGATTTGAAATAACCACTTTAATTGATGAAACAATGAAATACATCCTTGGTATCACGTTTTACAAAAACATTATATAAAATTTCAAACTCGCATATCTCCGTTGCTATATAAGATACAGATGTGATTTTACACTCATTGTAATCAGGTCGAAGCTCTCTATTGGCTCATCCGAAAGAATTTTACCCATGTGTAATATTCATGCTTAGTTACCATGGAAACTATCATTACAATAAAGTAAACAATCTATTTGTGCATGATTGTAGTCGTTGTCGTGGAGATTTGAAATAACCACTTTCATTGTTGATACAATGTAATACATCCTTGGTATCACGTTTTACAAAAACATTATATAAAATTTCAAACTCGCATATCTCCGTTGCTATAGAAGATACAGATGTGATTTTACACTCAATGTAATCAGGTCGAAGCTCTCTATTGGCTCATCCGAAAGAATTTTACCCATGTGTAATATTCATGCTTAGTTACAATGGAAACTATCATTACAATAAAGTAAACAATCTATTTGTGCATGATTGTAGTCGTTGTCGTGGAGATTTGAAATAACCACTTTCATTGTTGAAACAATGTAATACATCCTTGGTATCACGTTTAACAAAAACATTATATAAAATTTCAAACTCGCATATCTCCGTTACTATAGAAGATACAGATGTGATTTTACACTCAATGTAATCAGGTCGAAGCTCTCTATTGGCTCATCCGAAAGAATTTTACCCACGTGTAATATTCATGCTTAGTTACCATGGAAACTATCATAACAATAAAGTAAACAATCTACTTGCGCATTATTGTAGTCGTTGTCGTGGAGATTTGAAATAACCAATTTCATTGTTGAAACAATGTAATACATCCTTGGTATCACGTTTTACAAAAACATTATATAAAATTTCAAACTCGCATATCTCCGTTGCTATAGAAGATACAGATGTGATTTTACACTCAATGTAATCAGGTCGAAGCTCTCTATTGGCTCATCCGAAAGAATTTTAACCATGTGTAATATTCATGCTTAGTTACCATGGAAACTATCATTACAATAAAGTAAACAATCTATTTGTGCATGATTGTAGTCGTTGTCGTGGAGATTTGAAATAACCACTTTCATTGTTGAAACAATGTAATACATCCTTGGTATCACGTTTTACAAAAACATTATATAAAATTTCAAACTCGCATATCTCCGTCGCTATATAAGATACAGATGTGATTTTACACTCATTGTAATCAGGTCGAAGCTCTCTATTGGCTCATCCGAAAGAATTTTACCCATGTGTAATATTCATGCTTAGTTACCATGGAAACTATCATTACAATAAAGTAAACAATCTATTTGTGCATGATTGTAGTCGTTGTCGTGGAGATTTGAAATAACCACTTTCATTGTTGATACAATGTAATACATCCTTGGTATCACGTTTTACAAAAACATTATATAAAATTTCAAACTCGCATATCTCCGTTGCTATAGAAGATACAGATGTGATTTTACACTCAATGTAATCAGGTCGAAGCTCTCTATTGGCTCATCCGAAAGAATTTTACCCATGTGTAATATTCATGCTTAGTTACAATGGAAACTATCATTACAATAAAGTAAACAATCTATTTGTGCATGATTGTAGTCGTTGTCGTGGAGATTTGAAATAACCACTTTCATTGTTGAAACAATGTAATACATCCTTGGTATCACGTTTTACAAAAACATTATATAAAATTTCAAACTCGCATATCTACGTTGCTATAGAAGATACAGATGTGATTTTACACTAAATGTAATCAGGTCGAAGCTCTCTATTGGCTCATCCGAAAGAATTTTACCCATGTGTAATATTCATGCTTAGTTACCATGGAAACTATCATAACAATAAAGTAAACAATCTATTTGTGCATGATTGTAGTCGTTGTCGTGGAGATTTGAAATAACCACTTTCATTGTTGATACAATGTAATACATCCTTGGTATCACGTTTTACAAAAACATTATATAAATTTCAAACTCGCATATCTCCGTTGCTATAGAAGATACAGATGTGATTTTACACTCAATGTAATCAGGTCGAAGCTCTCTATTGGCTCATCCGAAAGAATTTTACCCATGTGTAATATTCATGCTTAGTTACAATGGAAACTATCATTACAATAAAGTAAACAATCTATTTGTGCATGATTGTAGTCGTTGTCGTGGAGATTTGAAATAACCACTTTCATTGTTGAAACAATGTAATACATCCTTGGTATCACGTTTAACAAAAACATTATATAAAATTTCAAACTCGCATATCTCCGTTACTATAGAAGATACAGATGTGATTTTACACTCAATGTAATCAGGTCGAAGCTCTCTATTGGCTCATCCGAAAGATTTTTACCCATGTGTAATATTCATGCTTAGTTACCATGGAAACTATCATAACAATAAAGTAAACAATCTATTTGTGCATGATTGTAGTCGTTGTCGTGGAGATTTGAAATAACCACTTTCATTCTTGAAACAATGTAATACGTCCTTGGTATCACGTTTTACAAAAACATTATATAAAATTTCAAACTCGCATATCTCCGTTGCTATAGAAGATACAGATGTGATTTTACACTCAATGTAATCAGGTCGATGCTCTCTATTGGCTCATCCGAAAGAATTTTACCCATGTGTAATATTCATGCTTAGTTACCATGGAAACTATCATTACAATAAAGTAAACAATCTATTTGTGCATGATTTTAGTCGTTATCGTGGAGATTTGAAATAACCACTTTCATTGTTGAAACAATGTAATACATCCTTGGTATCACGTTTTACAAAAACATTATATAAAATTTCAAACTCGCATATCTCCGTTGCTATAGAAGATACAGATGTGATTTTACACTCAATGTAATCAGGTCGAAGCTCTCTATTGGCTCATCCGAAAGATTATTACCCATGTGTAATATTCATGCTTAGTTACCATGGAAACTATCATTACAATAAAGTAAACAATCTATTTGTGCATGATTGTAGTCGTTGTCGTGGAGCTTTGAAATAACCACTTTCATTGTTGAAACAATGTAATACATCCTTGGTATCACGTTTAACAAAAATATTATATAAAAATTCAAACTCGCATATCTCCGTTACTATAGAACATACAGATGTGATTTTACACTCAATGTAATCAGGTCGAAGCTCTCTATTGGCTCATCCGAAAGAATTTTACCCATGTGTAATATTCATGCTTAGTTACCATGGAAACTATCATAACAATAAAGTAAACAATCTATTTGTGCATGATTGTAGTTGTTGTCGTGGAGATTTGAAATAACCACTTTCATTGTTGAAACAATGTAATACATCCTTGGTATCACGTTTTACAAAAACATTATATAAAATTTCAAACTCGCATATCTCCGTTGCTATATAAGATACAGATGTGATTTTACACTCAATGTAATCAGGTCGAAGCTCTCTATTGGCTCATCCGAAAGAATTTTACCCATGTGTAATATTCATGCTTAGTTAACATGGAAACTATCATTACAATAAAGTAAACAATCTATTTGTGCATGATTGTAGTCGTTGTCGTGGAGATTTGAAATAACCACTTTCATTGTTGATACAATGTAATACATCCTTGGTATCACGTTTTACAAAAACATTATATAAAATTTCAAACTCGCATATCTCCGTTGCTATAGAAGATACAGATGTGATTTTACACTCAATGTAATCAGGTCGAAGCTCTCTATTGGCTCATCCGAAAGAATTTTACCCATGTGTAATATTCATGCTTAGTTACAATGGAAACTATCATTACAATAAAGTAAACAATCTATTTGTGCATGATTGTAGTCGTTGTCGTGGAGATTTGAAATAACCACTTTCATTGTTGAAACAATGTAATACATCCTTGGTATCACGTTTAACAAAAACATTATATAAAATTTCAAACTCGCATATCTCCGTTACTATAGAACATACAGATGTGATTTTACACTCAATGTAATCAGGTCGAAGCTCTCTATTGGCTCATCCGGAAAAATTTTACCCATGTGTAATATTCATGCTTAGTTACCATGGAAACTATCATAACAATAAAGTAAACAATCTATTTGTGCATGATTGTAGTCGTTGTCGTGGAGATTTGAAATAACCACTTTCATTGTTGATACAATGTAATACATCCTTGGTATCACGTTTTACAAAAACATTATATAAAATTTCAAACTCGCATATCTCCGTTGCTATAGAAGATACAGATGTGATTTTACACTCAATGTAATCAGGTCGAAGCTCTCTATTGGCTCATCCGAAAGAATTTTAACCATGTGTAATATTCATGCTTAGTTACCATGGAAACTATCATTAGAATAAAGTAAACAATCTATTTGTGCATGATTGTAGTCGTTGTCGTGGAGATTTGAAATAACCACTTTCATTGTTGAAACAATGTAATACATCCTTGGTATCACGTTTTACAAAAACATTATATAAAATTTCAAACTCGCATATCTCCGTTGCTATAGAAGATACAGATGTGATCTTACACTCAATGTAATCAGGTCGAAGCTCTCTATTGGCTCATCCGAAAGAATTTTACACATGTGTAATATTCATGCTTAGTTACCATGGAAACTATCATTACAATAAAGTAAACAATCTATTTGTGCATGATTGTAGTCGTTGTCGTGGAGATTTGAAATAACCACTTTCATTGTTGAAACAATGTAATACATCCTTGGAATCACGTTTGACAAGAACATTATATAAAATTTCAAACTCGCATATCTCCGTTACTATAGAAGATACAGAAGTGATTATACACTCAATGTAATCATGTCGAAGCTCTCTATTGGCTCATCCGGAAAAAAATTATCCATTTGTAATATTCATGCTTAGTTACCATGGAAACTATCATAACAATAAAGTAAACAATCTATTTGTGCATGATTGTAGTCGTTGTCGTGGAGATTTGAAATAACCAATTTCATTGTTGAAACAATGTAATACATCCTTGGAATCACGTTTGACAAGAACATTATATAAAATTTCAAACTCGCATATCTCCGTTACTATAGAACATACAGAAGCGATTTTACACTCAATGTAATCAGGTCGAAGCTCTCTATTGACTCATCCGAAAAAATTTTACCCATTCGTAATATTCATGCTTAGTTACCATGGAAACTATCATAACAATAAAGTAAACAATCTATTTGTGCATGATTGTAGTCGTTGTCGTGGAGATTTGAAATAACCACTTTCATTGTTGAAACAATGTAATACATCCTTGGTATTACGTTTAACAAAAACATTATAAAAAATTTCAAACTCGCATATCTCCGTTACTATAGAAGATACAGAAGTGATTTTACACTCAATGTAATCAGGTCGAAGCTCTCTATTGGCTCATCCGGAAAAATTTTACCCATGTGTAATATTCATGCTTAGTTACCATGGAAACTATCATAACAATAAAGTAAACAATCTATTTGTGCATGATTTTAGTCGTTGTCGTGGAGATTTGAAATAACCACTTTCATTGTTGAAACAATGTAATACATCCATGGTATCACGTTTTACAAAAACATTATATAAAATTTCAAACTCGCATATCTCCGTTGCTATAGAAGATACAGATGTGATTTTACACTCAATGTAATCAGGTCGATGCTCTCTATTGGCTCATCCGAAAGAATTTTACCCATGTGTAATATTCATGCTTAGTTACCATGGAAAGTATCATAACAATATAGTAAACAATCTGCTTGTGCATTATTGTAGTCGTTGTCGTGGAGATTTGAAATAACCACTTTCATTGTTGAAACAATGTAATACATCCTTGGAATCACGTTTGACAAAAACATTATATAAAATTTCAAACTCGCATATCTCCGTTACTATAGAAGATACAGATGTGATTTTACACTCAATGTAATCAGGTCGAAGCTCTCTATTGGCTCATCCGAAAGAATTTTACCCATGTGTAATATTCATGCTTAGTTACCATGGAAACTATCATTACAATAAAGTAAACAATCTATTTGTGCATGATTTTAGTCGTTATCGTGGAGATTTGAAATAACCACTTTCATTGTTGAAACAATGTAATACATCCTTGGTATCACGTTTTACAAAAACATTATATAAAATTTCAAACTCGCATATCTCCGTTGCTATATAAGATACAGATGTGATTTTACACTCATTGTAATCAGGTCGAAGCTCTCTATTGGCTCATCCGAAAGAATTTTACCCATGTGTAATATTCATGCTTAGTTACCATGGAAACTATCATTACAATAAAGTAAACAATCTATTTGTGCATGATTGTAGTCGTTGTCGTGGAGATTTGAAATAACCACTTTCATTGTTGATACAATGTAATACATCCTTGGTATCACGTTTTACAAAAACATTATATAAAATTTCAAACTCGCATATCTCCGTTGCTATAGAAGATACAGATGTGATTTTACACTCAATGTAATCAGGTCGAAGCTCTCTATTGGCTCATCCGAAAGAATTTTACCCATGTGTAATATTCATGCTTAGTTACAATGGAAACTATCATTACAATAAAGTAAACAATCTATTTGTGCATGATTGTAGTCGTTGTCGTGGAGATTTGAAATAACCACTTTCATTGTTGAAACAATGTAATACATCCTTGGTATCACGTTTAACAAAAACATTATATAAAATTTCAAACTCGCATATCTCCGTTACTATAGAAGATACAGATGTGATTTTACACTCAATGTAATCAGGTCGAAGCTCTCTATTGGCTCATCCGAAAGAATTTTACCCACGTGTAATATTCATGCTTAGTTACCATGGAAACTATCATAACAATAAAGTAAACAATCTACTTGCGCATTATTGTAGTCGTTGTCGTGGAGATTTGAAATAACCAATTTCATTGTTGAAACAATGTAATACATCCTTGGTATCACGTTTTACAAAAACATTATATAAAATTTCAAACTCGCATATCTCCGTTGCTATAGAAGATACAGATGTGATTTTACACTCAATGTAATCAGGTCGAAGCTCTCTATTGGCTCATCCGAAAGAATTTTAACCATGTGTAATATTCATGCTTAGTTACCATGGAAACTATCATTACAATAAAGTAAACAATCTATTTGTGCATGATTGTAGTCGTTGTCGTGGAGATTTGAAATAACCACTTTCATTGTTGAAACAATGTAATACATCCTTGGTATCACGTTTTACAAAAACATTATATAAAATTTCAAACTCGCATATCTCCGTCGCTATATAAGATACAGATGTGATTTTACACTCATTGTAATCAGGTCGAAGCTCTCTATTGGCTCATCCGAAAGAATTTTACCCATGTGTAATATTCATGCTTAGTTACCATGGAAACTATCATTACAATAAAGTAAACAATCTATTTGTGCATGATTGTAGTCGTTGTCGTGGAGATTTGAAATAACCACTTTCATTGTTGATACAATGTAATACATCCTTGGTATCACGTTTTACAAAAACATTATATAAAATTTCAAACTCGCATATCTCCGTTGCTATAGAAGATACAGATGTGATTTTACACTCAATGTAATCAGGTCGAAGCTCTCTATTGGCTCATCCGAAAGAATTTTACCCATGTGTAATATTCATGCTTAGTTACAATGGAAACTATCATTACAATAAAGTAAACAATCTATTTGTGCATGATTGTAGTCGTTGTCGTGGAGATTTGAAATAACCACTTTCATTGTTGAAACAATGTAATACATCCTTGGTATCACGTTTTACAAAAACATTATATAAAATTTCAAACTCGCATATCTACGTTGCTATAGAAGATACAGATGTGATTTTACACTAAATGTAATCAGGTCGAAGCTCTCTATTGGCTCATCCGAAAGAATTTTACCCATGTGTAATATTCATGCTTAGTTACCATGGAAACTATCATAACAATAAAGTAAACAATCTATTTGTGCATGATTGTAGTCGTTGTCGTGGAGATTTGAAATAACCACTTTCATTGTTGAAACAATGTAATACATCCTTGGTATCACGTTTTACAAAAACATTATATAAAATTTCAAACTCGCATATCTCCGTTGCTATATAAGATACAGATGTGATTTTACACTCAATGTAATCAGGTCGAAGCTCTCTATTGGCTCATCCGAAAGAATTTTACCCATGTGTAATATTCATGCTTAGTTACCATGGAAACTATCATTACAATAAAGTAAACAATCTATTTGTGCATGATTGTAGTCGTTGTCGTGGAGATTTGAAATAACCACTTTCATTGTTGATACAATGTAATACATCCTTGGTATCACGTTTTACAAAAACATTATATAAATTTCAAACTCGCATATCTCCGTTGCTATAGAAGATACAGATGTGATTTTACACTCAATGTAATCAGGTCGAAGCTCTCTATTGGCTCATCCGAAAGAATTTTACCCACGTGTAATATTCATGCTTAGTTACCATGGAAACTATCATAACAATAAAGTAAACAATCTACTTGCGCATTATTGTAGTCGTTGTCGTGGAGATTTGAAATAACCAATTTCATTGTTGAAACAATGTAATACATCCTTGGTATCACGTTTTACAAAAACATTATATAAAATTTCAAACTCGCATATCTCCGTTGCTATAGAAGATACAGATGTGATTTTACACTCAATGTAATCAGGTCGAAGCTCTCTATTGGCTCATCCGAAAGAATTTTAACCATGTGTAATATTCATGCTTAGTTACCATGGAAACTATCATTACAATAAAGTAAACAATCTATTTGTGCATGATTGTAGTCGTTGTCGTGGAGATTTGAAATAACCACTTTCATTGTTGAAACAATGTAATACATCCTTGGTATCACGTTTTACAAAAACATTATATAAAATTTCAAACTCGCATATCTCCGTCGCTATATAAGATACAGATGTGATTTTACACTCATTGTAATCAGGTCGAAGCTCTCTATTGGCTCATCCGAAAGAATTTTACCCATGTGTAATATTCATGCTTAGTTACCATGGAAACTATCATTACAATAAAGTAAACAATCTATTTGTGCATGATTGTAGTCGTTGTCGTGGAGATTTGAAATAACCACTTTCATTGTTGATACAATGTAATACATCCTTGGTATCACGTTTTACAAAAACATTATATAAAATTTCAAACTCGCATATCTCCGTTGCTATAGAAGATACAGATGTGATTTTACACTCAATGTAATCAGGTCGAAGCTCTCTATTGGCTCATCCGAAAGAATTTTACCCATGTGTAATATTCATGCTTAGTTACAATGGAAACTATCATTACAATAAAGTAAACAATCTATTTGTGCATGATTGTAGTCGTTGTCGTGGAGATTTGAAATAACCACTTTCATTGTTGAAACAATGTAATACATCCTTGGTATCACGTTTTACAAAAACATTATATAAAATTTCAAACTCGCATATCTACGTTGCTATAGAAGATACAGATGTGATTTTACACTAAATGTAATCAGGTCGAAGCTCTCTATTGGCTCATCCGAAAGAATTTTACCCATGTGTAATATTCATGCTTAGTTACCATGGAAACTATCATTACAATAAAGTAAACAATCTATTTGTGCATGATTGTAGTCGTTGTCGTGGAGATTTGAAATAACCACTTTCATTGTTGATACAATGTAATACATCCTTGGTATCACGTTTTACAAAAACATTATATAAAATTTCAAACTCGCATATCTCCGTTGCTATAGAAGATACAGATGTGATTTTACACTCAATGTAATCAGGTCGAAGCTCTCTATTGGCTCATCCGAAAGAATTTTACCCATGTGTAATATTCATGCTTAGTTACAATGGAAACTATCATTACAATAAAGTAAACAATCTATTTGTGCATGATTGTAGTCGTTGTCGTGGAGATTTGAAATAACCACTTTCATTGTTGAAACAATGTAATACATCCTTGGTATCACGTTTAACAAAAACATTATATAAAATTTCAAACTCGCATATCTCCGTTACTATAGAAGATACAGATGTGATTTTACACTCAATGTAATCAGGTCGAAGCTCTCTATTGGCTCATCCGAAAGAATTTTACCCACGTGTAATATTCATGCTTAGTTACCATGGAAACTATCATAACAATAAAGTAAACAATCTACTTGCGCATTATTGTAGTCGTTGTCGTGGAGATTTGAAATAACCAATTTCATTGTTGAAACAATGTAATACATCCTTGGTATCACGTTTTACAAAAACATTATATAAAATTTCAAACTCGCATATCTCCGTTGCTATAGAAGATACAGATGTGATTTTACACTCAATGTAATCAGGTCGAAGCTCTCTATTGGCTCATCCGAAAGAATTTTAACCATGTGTAATATTCATGCTTAGTTACCATGGAAACTATCATTACAATAAAGTAAACAATCTATTTGTGCATGATTGTAGTCGTTGTCGTGGAGATTTGAAATAACCACTTTCATTGTTGAAACAATGTAATACATCCTTGGTATCACGTTTTACAAAAACATTATATAAAATTTCAAACTCGCATATCTCCGTCGCTATATAAGATACAGATGTGATTTTACACTCATTGTAATCAGGTCGAAGCTCTCTATTGGCTCATCCGAAAGAATTTTACCCATGTGTAATATTCATGCTTAGTTACCATGGAAACTATCATTACAATAAAGTAAACAATCTATTTGTGCATGATTGTAGTCGTTGTCGTGGAGATTTGAAATAACCACTTTCATTGTTGATACAATGTAATACATCCTTGGTATCACGTTTTACAAAAACATTATATAAAATTTCAAACTCGCATATCTCCGTTGCTATAGAAGATACAGATGTGATTTTACACTCAATGTAATCAGGTCGAAGCTCTCTATTGGCTCATCCGAAAGAATTTTACCCATGTGTAATATTCATGCTTAGTTACAATGGAAACTATCATTACAATAAAGTAAACAATCTATTTGTGCATGATTGTAGTCGTTGTCGTGGAGATTTGAAATAACCACTTTCATTGTTGAAACAATGTAATACATCCTTGGTATCACGTTTTACAAAAACATTATATAAAATTTCAAACTCGCATATCTACGTTGCTATAGAAGATACAGATGTGATTTTACACTAAATGTAATCAGGTCGAAGCTCTCTATTGGCTCATCCGAAAGAATTTTACCCATGTGTAATATTCATGCTTAGTTACCATGGAAACTATCATAACAATAAAGTAAACAATCTATTTGTGCATGATTGTAGTCGTTGTCGTGGAGATTTGAAATAACCACTTTCATTGTTGAAACAATGTAATACATCCTTGGTATCACGTTTTACAAAAACATTATATAAAATTTCAAACTCGCATATCTCCGTTGCTATATAAGATACAGATGTGATTTTACACTCAATGTAATCAGGTCGAAGCTCTCTATTGGCTCATCCGAAAGAATTTTACCCATGTGTAATATTCATGCTTAGTTACCATGGAAACTATCATTACAATAAAGTAAACAATCTATTTGTGCATGATTGTAGTCGTTGTCGTGGAGATTTGAAATAACCACTTTCATTGTTGATACAATGTAATACATCCTTGGTATCACGTTTTACAAAAACATTATATAAATTTCAAACTCGCATATCTCCGTTGCTATAGAAGATACAGATGTGATTTTACACTCAATGTAATCAGGTCGAAGCTCTCTATTGGCTCATCCGAAAGAATTTTACCCATGTGTAATATTCATGCTTAGTTACAATGGAAACTATCATTACAATAAAGTAAACAATCTATTTGTGCATGATTGTAGTCGTTGTCGTGGAGATTTGAAATAACCACTTTCATTGTTGAAACAATGTAATACATCCTTGGTATCACGTTTAACAAAAACATTATATAAAATTTCAAACTCGCATATCTCCGTTACTATAGAAGATACAGATGTGATTTTACACTCAATGTAATCAGGTCGAAGCTCTCTATTGGCTCATCCGAAAGATTTTTACCCATGTGTAATATTCATGCTTAGTTACCATGGAAACTATCATAACAATAAAGTAAACAATCTATTTGTGCATGATTGTAGTCGTTGTCGTGGAGATTTGAAATAACCACTTTCATTGTTGAAACAATGTAATACATCCTTGGTATCACGTTTTACAAAAACATTATATAAAATTTCAAACTCGCATATCTCCGTTGCTATAGAAGATACAGATGTGATTTTACACTCAATGTAATCAGGTCGATGCTCTCTATTGGCTCATCCGAAAGAATTTTACCCATGTGTAATATTCATGCTTAGTTACCATGGAAACTATCATTACAATAAAGTAAACAATCTATTTGTGCATGATTTTAGTCGTTATCGTGGAGATTTGAAATAACCACTTTCATTGTTGAAACAATGTAATACATCCTTGGTATCACGTTTTACAAAAACATTATATAAAATTTCAAACTCGCATATCTCCGTTGCTATAGAAGATACAGATGTGATTTTACACTCAATGTAATCAGGTCGAAGCTCTCTATTGGCTCATCCGAAAGATTTTTACCCATGTGTAATATTCATGCTTAGTTACCATGGAAACTATCATTACAATAAAGTAAACAATCTATTTGTGCATGATTGTAGTCGTTGTCGTGGAGCTTTGAAATAACCACTTTCATTGTTGAAACAATGTAATACATCCTTGGTATCACGTTTAACAAAAATATTATATAAAAATTCAAACTCGCATATCTCCGTTACTATAGAACATACAGATGTGATTTTACACTCAATGTAATCAGGTCGAAGCTCTCTATTGGCTCATCCGGAAAAATTTTACCCATGTGTAATATTCATGCTTAGTTACCATGGAAACTATCATAACAATAAAGTAAAAAATCTATTTGTGCATGATTGTAGTCGTTGTCGTGGAGATTTGAAATAACCACTTTCATTGTTGAAACAATGTAATACATCCTTGGTATCACGTTTTACAAAAACATTATATAAAATTTCAAACTCGCATATCTACGTTGCTATAGAAGATACAGATGTGATTTTACACTAAATGTAATCAGGTCGAAGCTCTCTATTGGCTCATCCGAAAGAATTTTACCCATGTGTAATATTCATGCTTAGTTACCATGGAAACTATCATAACAATAAAGTAAACAATCTATTTGAGCATGATTGTAGTCGTTGTCGTGGAGATTTGAAATAACCACTTTCATTGTTGAAACAATGTAATACATCCTTGGTATCACGTTTTACAAAAACATTATATAAAATTTCAAACTCGCATATCTCCGTTGCTATATAAGATACAGATGTGATTTTACACTCAATGTAATCAGGTCGAAGCTCTCTATTGGCTCATCCGAAAGAATTTTACCCATGTGTAATATTCATGCTTAGTTACCATGGAAACTATCATTACAATAAAGTAAACAATCTATTTGTGCATGATTGTAGTCGTTGTCGTGGAGATTTGAAATAACCACTTTCATTGTTGATACAATGTAATACATCCTTGGTATCACGTTTTACAAAAACATTATATAAAATTTCAAACTCGCATATCTCCGTTGCTATAGAAGATACAGATGTGATTTTACACTCAATGTAATCAGGTCGAAGCTCTCTATTGGCTCATCCGAAAGAATTTTACCCATGTGTAATATTCATGCTTAGTTACAATGGAAACTATCATTACAATAAAGTAAACAATCTATTTGTGCATGATTGTAGTCGTTGTCGTGGAGATTTGAAATAACCACTTTCATTGTTGAAACAATGTAATACATCCTTGGTATCACGTTTTACAAAAACATTATATAAAATTTCAAACTCGCATATCTCCGTTGCTATAGAAGATACAGATGTGATTTTACACTCAATGTAATCAGGTCGAAGTTCTCTATTGGCTCATCCGAAAGAATTTTAACCATGTGTAATATTCATGCTTAGTTACCATGGAAACTATCATTAGAATAAAGTAAACAATCTATTTGTGCATGATTGTAGTCGTTGTCGTGGAGATTTGAAATAACCACTTTCATTGTTGAAACAATGTAATACATCCTTGGTATCACGTTTTACAAAAACATTATATAAAATTTCAAACTCGCATATCTCCGTTGCTATAGAAGATACAGATGTGATCTTACACTCAATGTAATCAGGTCGAAGCTCTCTATTGGCTCATCCGAAAGAATTTTACACATGTGTAATATTCATGCTTAGTTACCATGGAAACTATCATTACAATAAAGTAAACAATCTATTTGTGCATGATTGTAGTCGTTGTCGTGGAGATTTGAAATAACCACTTTCATTGTTGAAACAATGTAATACATCCTTGGAATCACGTTTGACAAGAACATTATATAAAATTTCAAACTCGCATATCTCCGTTACTATAGAAGATACAGAAGTGATTATACACTCAATGTAATCATGTCGAAGCTCTCTATTGGCTCATCCGGAAAAAAATTATCCATTTGTAATATTCATGCTTAGTTACCATGGAAACTATCAAACAATAAAGTAAACAATCTATTTGTGCATGATTGTAGTCGTTGTCGTGGAGATTTGAAATAACCAATTTCATTGTTGAAACAATGTAATACATCCTTGGTATCACGTTTTACAAAAACATTATATAAAATTTCAAACTCGC
This sequence comes from Lepisma saccharinum, assembly GCF_977018435.1. Lineage (NCBI taxonomy): Eukaryota > Metazoa > Arthropoda > Insecta > Zygentoma > Lepismatidae > Lepisma > Lepisma saccharinum. The sequence goes on from NC_139244.1 coordinate 75,249,856, forward strand.
ATATCTCCGTTGCTATAGAAGATACAGATGTGATTTTACACTCAATGTAATCAGGTCGAAGCTCTCTATTGGCTCATCCGAAAGAATTTTACCCATGTGTAATATTCATGCTTAGTTACCATGGAAACTATCATAACAATAAAGTAAACAATCTATTTGTGCATGATTGTAGTCGTTGTCGTGGAGATTTGAAATAACCACTTTCATTGTTGAAACAATGTAATACATCCTTGGTATCACGTTTAACAAAAACATTATATAAAATTTCAAACTCGCATATCTCCGTTACTATAGAACATACAGATGTGATTTTACACTCAATGTAATCAGGTCGAAGCTCTCTATTGGCTCATCCGGAAAAATTTTACCCATGTGTAATATTCATGCTTAGTTACCATGGAAACTATCATAACAATAAAGTAAACAATCTATTTGTGCATGATTTTAGTCGTTGTCGTGGAGATTTGAAATAACCACTTTCATTGTTGAAACAATGTAATACATCCATGGTATCACGTTTTACAAAAACATTATATAAAATTTCAAACTCGCATATCTCCGTTGCTATAGAAGATACAGATGTGATTTTACACTCAATGTAATCAGGTCGATGCTCTCTATTGGCTCATCCGAAAGAATTTTACCCATGTGTAATATTCATGCTTAGTTACCATGGAAAGTATCATAACAATATAGTAAACAATCTGCTTGTGCATTATTGTAGTCGTTGTCGTGGAGATTTGAAATAACCACTTTCATTGTTGAAACAATGTAATACATCCTTGGAATCACGTTTGACAAAAACATTATATAAAATTTCAAACTCGCATATCACCGTTACTATAGAAGATACAGATGTGATTTTACACTCAATGTAATCAGGTCGAAGCTCTCTATTGGCTCATCCGAAAGAATTTTACCCATGTGTAATATTCATGCTTAGTTACCATGGAAACTATCATTACAATAAAGTAAACAATCTATTTGTGCATGATTTTAGTCGTTATCGTGGAGATTTGAAATAACCACTTTCATTGTTGAAACAATGTAATACATCCTTGGTATCACGTTTTACAAAAACATTATATAAAATTTCAAACTCGCATATCTCCGTTGCTATATAAGATACAGATGTGATTTTACACTCATTGTAATCAGGTCGAAGCTCTCTATTGGCTCATCCGAAAGAATTTTACCCATGTGTAATATTCATGCTTAGTTACCATGGAAACTATCATTACAATAAAGTAAACAATCTATTTGTGCATGATTGTAGTCGTTGTCGTGGAGATTTGAAATAACCACTTTCATTGTTGATACAATGTAATACATCCTTGGTATCACGTTTTACAAAAACATTATATAAAATTTCAAACTCGCATATCTCCGTTGCTATAGAAGATACAGATGTGATTTTACACTCAATGTAATCAGGTCGAAGCTCTCTATTGGCTCATCCGAAAGAATTTTACCCATGTGTAATATTCATGCTTAGTTACAATGGAAACTATCATTACAATAAAGTAAACAATCTATTTGTGCATGATTGTAGTCGTTGTCGTGGAGATTTGAAATAACCACTTTCATTGTTGAAACAATGTAATACATCCTTGGTATCACGTTTAACAAAAACATTATATAAAATTTCAAACTCGCATATCTCCGTTACTATAGAAGATACAGATGTGATTTTACACTCATTGTAATCAGGTCGAAGCTCTCTATTGGCTCATCCGAAAGAATTTTACCCATGTGTAATATTCATGCTTAGTTACCATGGAAACTATCATTACAATAAAGTAAACAATCTATTTGTGCATGATTGTAGTCGTTGTCGTGGAGATTTGAAATAACCACTTTCATTGTTGATACAATGTAATACATCCTTGGTATCACGTTTTACAAAAACATTATATAAAATTTCAAACTCGCATATCTCCGTTGCTATAGAAGATACAGATGTGATTTTACACTCAATGTAATCAGGTCGAAGCTCTCTATTGGCTCATCCGAAAGAATTTTACCCATGTGTAATATTCATGCTTAGTTACAATGGAAACTATCATTACAATAAAGTAAACAATCTATTTGTGCATGATTGTAGTCGTTGTCGTGGAGATTTGAAATAACCACTTTCATTGTTGAAACAATGTAATACATCCTTGGTATCACGTTTAACAAAAACATTATATAAAATTTCAAACTTGCATATCTCCGTTACTATAGAACATACAGATGTGATTTTACACTCAATGTAATCAGGTCGAAGCTCTCTATTGGCTCATCCGGAAAAATTTTACCCATGTGTAATATTCATGCTTAGTTACCATGGAAACTATCATAACAATAAAGTAAACAATCTATTTGTGCATGATTGTAGTCGTTGTCGTGGAGATTTGAAATAACCACTTTCATTCTTGAAACAATGTAATACATCCTTGGTATCACGTTTTACAAAAACATTATATAAAATTTCAAACTCGCATATCTCCGTTGCTATAGAAGATACAGATGTGATTTTACACTCAATGTAATCAGGTCGAAGCTCTCTATTGGCTCATCCGAAAGAATTTTACCCATGTGTAATATTCATGCTTAGTTACCATGGAAACTATCATAACAATAAAGTAAACAATCTACTTGCGCATTATTGTAGTCGTTGTCGTGGAGATTTGAAATAACCACTTTCATTGTTGAAACAATGTAATACATCCTTGGTATCACGTTTTACAAAAACATTATATAAAATTTCAAACTCGCATATCTCCGTTGCTATAGAAGATACAGATGTGATTTTACACTCAATGTAATCAGGTCGAAGCTCTCTATTGGCTCATCCGAAAGAATTTTAACCATGTGTAATATTCATGCTTAGTTACCATGGAAACTATCATTACAATAAAGTAAACAATCTATTTGTGCATGATTTTAGTCGTTGTCGTGGAGATTTGAAATAACCACTTTCATTGTTGAAACAATGTAATACATCCTTGGTATCACGTTTTACAAAAACATTATATAAAATTTCAAACTCGCATATCTCCGTTGGTATAGAAGATACAAATGTGATCTTACACTCAATGTAATCAGGTCGAAGCTCTCTATTGGCTCATCCGAAAGAATTTTACACATGTGTAATATTCATGCTTAGTTACCATGGAAACTATCATTACAATAAAGTAAACAATCTATTTGTGCATGATTTTAGTCGTTATCGTGGAGATTTGAAATAACCACTTTCATTGTTGAAACAATGTAATACATCCTTGGTATCACGTTTTACAAAAACATTATATAAAATTTCAAACTCGCATATCTCCGTTGCTATATAAGATACAGATGTGATTTTACACTCATTGTAATCAGGTCGAAGCTCTCTATTGGCTCATCCGAAAGAATTTTACCCATGTGTAATATTCATGCTTAGTTACCATGGAAACTATCATTACAATAAAGTAAACAATCTATTTGTGCATGATTGTAGTCGTTGTCGTGGAGATTTGAAATAACCACTTTCATTGTTGATACAATGTAATACATCCTTGGTATCACGTTTTACAAAAACATTATATAAAATTTCAAACTCGCATATCTCCGTTGCTATATAAGATACAGATGTGATTTTACACTCAATGTAATCAGGTCGAAGCTCTCTATTGGCTCATCCGAAAGAATTTTACCCATGTGTAATATTCATGCTTAGTTACAATGGAAACTATCATTACAATAAAGTAAACAATCTATTTGTGCATGATTGTAGTCGTTGTCGTGGAGATTTGAAATAACCACTTTCATTGTTGAAACAATGTAATACATCCTTGGTATCACGTTTAACAAAAACATTATATAAAATTTCAAACTCGCATATCTCCGTTACTATAGAACATACAGATGTGATTTTACACTCAATGTAATCAGGTCGAAGCTCTCTATTGGCTCATCCGGAAAAATTTTACCCATGTGTAATATTCATGCTTAGTTACCATGGAAACTATCATAACAATAAAGTAAACAATCTATTTGTGCATGATTGTAGTCGTTGTCGTGGAGATTTGAAATAACCACTTTCATTCTTGAAACAATGTAATACATCCTTGGTATCACGTTTTACAAAAACATTATATAAAATTTCAAACTCGCATATCTCCGTTGCTATAGAAGATACAGATGTGATTTTACACTCAATGTAATCAGGTCGAAGCTCTCTATTGGCTCATCCGAAAGAATTTTACCCACGTGTAATATTCATGCTTAGTTACCATGGAAACTATCATAACAATAAAGTAAACAATCTACTTGCGCATTATTGTAGTCGTTGTCGTGGAGATTTGAAATAACCACTTTCATTGTTGAAACAATGTAATACATCCTTGGTATCACGTTTAACAAAAACATTATATAAAATTTCAAACTCGCATATCTCCGTTGCTATAGAAGATACAGATGTGATTTTACACTCAATGTAATCAGGTCGAAGCTCTCTATTGGCTCATCCGAAAGAATTTTAACCATGTGTAATATTCATGCTTAGTTACCATGGAAACTATCATTACAATAAAGTAAACAATCTATTTGTGCATGATTTTAGTCGTTGTCGTGGAGATTTGAAATAACCACTTTCATTGTTGAAACAATGTAATACATCCTTGGTATCACGTTTTACAAAAACATTATATAAAATTTCAAACTCGCATATCTCCGTTGGCATAGAAGATACAGATGTGATCTTACACTCAATGTAATCAGGTCGAAGCTCTCTATTGGCTCATCCGAAAGAATTTTACACATGTGTAATATTCATGCTTAGTTACCATGGAAACTATCATTACAATAAAGTAAACAATCTATTTGTGCATGATTTTAGTCGTTATCGTGGAGATTTGAAATAACCACTTTCATTGTTGAAACAATGTAATACATCCTTGGTATCACGTTTTACAAAAACATTATATAAAATTTCAAACTCGCATATCTCCGTTGCTATATAAGATACAGATGTGATTTTACACTCATTGTAATCAGGTCGAAGCTCTCTATTGGCTCATCCGAAAGAATTTTACCCATGTGTAATATTCATGCTTAGTTACCATGGAAACTATCATTACAATAAAGTAAACAATCTATTTGTGCATGATTTTAGTCGTTATCGTGGAGATTTGAAATAACCACTTTCATTGTTGAAACAATGTAATACATCCTTGGTATCACGTTTTACAAAAACATTATATAAAATTTCAATCTCGCATATCTCCGTTGCTATATAAGATACAGATGTGATTTTACACTCATTGTAATCAGGTCGAAGCTCTCTATTGGCTCATCCGAAAGAATTTTACCCATGTGTAATATTCATGCTTAGTTACCATGGAAACTATCATTACAATAAAGTAAACAATCTATTTGTGCATGATTGTAGTCGTTGTCGTGGAGATTTGAAATAACCACTTTCATTGTTGATACAATGTAATACATCCTTGGTATCACGTTTTACAAAAACATTATATAAAATTTCAAACTCGCATATCTCCGTTGCTATAGAAGATACAGATGTGATTTTACACTCAATGTAATCAGGTCGAAGCTCTCTATTGGCTCATCCGAAAGAATTTTACCCACGTGTAATATTCATGCTTAGTTACCATGGAAACTATCATAACAATAAAGTAAACAATCTACTTGCGCATTATTGTAGTCGTTGTCGTGGAGATTTGAAATAACCACTTTCATTGTTGAAACAATGTAATACATCCTTGGTATCACGTTTTACAAAAACATTATATAAAATTTCAAACTCGCATATCTCCGTTGCTATAGAAGATACAGATGTGATTTTACACTCAATGTAATCAGGTCGAAGCTCTCTATTGGCTCATCCGAAAGAATTTTAACCATGTGTAATATTCATGCTTAGTTACCATGGAAACTATCATTACAATAAAGTAAACAATCTATTTGTGCATGATTTTAGTCGTTGTCGTGGAGATTTGAAATAACCACTTTCATTGTTGAAACAATGTAATACATCCTTGGTATCACGTTTTACAAAAACATTATATAAAATTTCAAACTCGCATATCTCCGTTGGCATAGAAGATACAGATGTGATCTTACACTCAATGTAATCAGGTCGAAGCTCTCTATTGGCTCATCCGAAAGAATTTTACACATGTGTAATATTCATGCTTAGTTACCATGGAAACTATCATTACAATAAAGTAAACAATCTATTTGTGCATGATTTTAGTCGTTATCGTGGAGATTTGAAATAACCACTTTCATTGTTGAAACAATGTAATACATCCTTGGTATCACGTTTTACAAAAACATTATATAAAATTTCAAACTCGCATATCTCCGTTGCTATATAAGATACAGATGTGATTTTACACTCATTGTAATCAGGTCGAAGCTCTCTATTGGCTCATCCGAGAGAATTTTACCCATGTGTAATATTCATGCTTAGTTACCATGGAAACTATCATTACAATAAAGTAAACAATCTATTTGTGCATGATTTTAGTCGTTATCGTGGAGATTTGAAATAACCACTTTCATTGTTGAAACAATGTAATACATCCTTGGTATCACGTTTTACAAAAACATTATATAAAATTTCAATCTCGCATATCTCCGTTGCTATATAAGATACAGATGTGATTTTACACTCATTGTAATCAGGTCGAAGCTCTCTATTGGCTCATCCGAAAGAATTTTACCCATGTGTAATATTCATGCTTAGTTACCATGGAAACTATCATTACAATAAAGTAAACAATCTATTTGTGCATGATTGTAGTCGTTGTCGTGGAGATTTGAAATAACCACTTTCATTGTTGATACAATGTAATACATCCTTGGTATCACGTTTTACAAAAACATTATATAAAATTTCAAACTCGCATATCTCCGTTGCTATAGAAGATACAGATGTGATTTTACACTCAATGTAATCAGGTCGAAGCTCTCTATTGGCTCATCCGAAAGAATTTTACCCATGTGTAATATTCATGCTTAGTTACAATGGAAACTATCATTACAATAAAGTAAACAATCTATTTGTGCATGATTGTAGTCGTTGTCGTGGAGATTTGAAATAACCACTTTCATTGTTGAAACAATGTAATACATCCTTGGTATCACGTTTAACAAAAACATTATATAAAATTTCAAACTTGCATATCTCCGTTACTATAGAACATACAGATGTGATTTTACACTCAATGTAATCAGGTCGAAGCTCTCTATTGGCTCATCCGGAAAAATTTTACCCATGTGTAATATTCATGCTTAGTTACCATGGAAACTATCATAACAATAAAGTAAACAATCTATTTGTGCATGATTGTAGTCGTTGTCGTGGAGATTTGAAATAACCACTTTCATTCTTGAAACAATGTAATACATCCTTGGTATCACGTTTTACAAAAACATTATATAAAATTTCAAACTCGCATATCTCCGTTGCTATAGAAGATACAGATGTGATTTTACACTCAATGTAATCAGGTCGAAGCTCTCTATTGGCTCATCCGAAAGAATTTTACCCACGTGTAATATTCATGCTTAGTTACCATGGAAACTATCATAACAATAAAGTAAACAATCTACTTGCGCATTATTGTAGTCGTTGTCGTGGAGATTTGAAATAACCACTTTCATTGTTGAAACAATGTAATACATCCTTGGTATCACGTTTTACAAAAACATTATATAAAATTTCAAACTCGCATATCTCCGTTGCTATAGAAGATACAGATGTGATTTTACACTCAATGTAATCAGGTCGAAGCTCTCTATTGGCTCATCCGAAAGAATTTTAACCATGTGTAATATTCATGCTTAGTTACCATGGAAACTATCATTACAATAAAGTAAACAATCTATTTGTGCATGATTTTAGTCGTTGTCGTGGAGATTTGAAATAACCACTTTCATTGTTGAAACAATGTAATACATCCTTGGTATCACGTTTTACAAAAACATTATATAAAATTTCAAACTCGCATATCTCCGTTGGTATAGAAGATACAGATGTGATCTTACACTCAATGTAATCAGGTCGAAGCTCTCTATTGGCTCATCCGAAAGAATTTTACACATGTGTAATATTCATGCTTAGTTACCATGGAAACTATCATTACAATAAAGTAAACAATCTATTTGTGCATGATTTTAGTCGTTATCGTGGAGATTTGAAATAACCACTTTCATTGTTGAAACAATGTAATACATCCTTGGTATCACGTTTTACAAAAACATTATATAAAATTTCAAACTCGCATATCTCCGTTGCTATAGAAGATACAGATGTGATTTTACACTCAATGTAATCAGGTCGAAGCTCTCTATTGGCTCATCCGAAAGAATTTTAACCATGTGTAATATTCATGCTTAGTTACCATGGAAACTATCATTACAATAAAGTAAACAATCTATTTGTGCATGATTGTAGTCGTTGTCGTGGAGATTTGAAATAACCACTTTCATTGTTGAAACAATGTAATACATCCTTGGTATCACGTTTTACAAAAACATTATATAAAATTTCAAACTCGCATATCTCTGTTGCTATATAAGATACAGATGTGATTTTACACTCATTGTAATCAGGTCGAAGCTCTCTATTGGCTCATCCGAAAGAATTTTACCCATGTGTAATATTCATGCTTAGTTACCATGGAAACTATCATTACAATAAAGTAAACAATCTATTTGTGCATGATTGTAGTCGTTGTCGTGGAGATTTGAAATAACCACTTTCATTGTTGATACAATGTAATACATCCTTGGTATCACGTTTTACAAAAACATTATATAAAATTTCAAACTCGCATATCTCCGTTGCTATATAAGATACAGATGTGATTTTACACTCAATGTAATCAGGTCGAAGCTCTCTATTGGCTCATCCGAAAGAATTTTACCCATGTGTAATATTCATGCTTAGTTACAATGGAAACTATCATTACAATAAAGTAAACAATCTATTTGTGCATGATTGTAGTCGTTGTCGTGGAGATTTGAAATAACCACTTTCATTGTTGAAACAATGTAATACATCCTTGGTATCACGTTTAACAAAAACATTATATAAAATTTCAAACTCGCATATCTCCGTTACTATAGAACATACAGATGTGATTTTACACTCAATGTAATCAGGTCGAAGCTCTCTATTGGCTCATCCGGAAAAATTTTACCCATGTGTAATATTCATGCTTAGTTACCATGGAAACTATCATAACAATAAAGTAAACAATCTATTTGTGCATGATTGTAGTCGTTGTCGTGGAGATTTGAAATAACCACTTTCATTCTTGAAACAATGTAATACATCCTTGGTATCACGTTTTACAAAAACATTATATAAAATTTCAAACTCGCATATCTCCGTTGCTATAGAAGATACAGATGTGATTTTACACTCAATGTAATCAGGTCGAAGCTCTCTATTGGCTCATCCGAAAGAATTTTACCCACGTGTAATATTCATGCTTAGTTACCATGGAAACTATCATAACAATAAAGTAAACAATCTACTTGCGCATTATTGTAGTCGTTGTCGTGGAGATTTGAAATAACCACTTTCATTGTTGAAACAATGTAATACATCCTTGGTATCACGTTTTACAAAAACATTATATAAAATTTCAAACTCGCATATCTCCGTTGCTATAGAAGATACAGATGTGATTTTACACTCAATGTAATCAGGTCGAAGCTCTCTATTGGCTCATCCGAAAGAATTTTAACCATGTGTAATATTCATGCTTAGTTACCATGGAAACTATCATTACAATAAAGTAAACAATCTATTTGTGCATGATTTTAGTCGTTGTCGTGGAGATTTGAAATAACCACTTTCATTGTTGAAACAATGTAATACATCCTTGGTATCACGTTTTACAAAAACATTATATAAAATTTCAAACTCGCATATCTCCGTTGGCATAGAAGATACAGATGTGATCTTACACTCAATGTAATCAGGTCGAAGCTCTCTATTGGCTCATCCGAAAGAATTTTACACATGTGTAATATTCATGCTTAGTTACCATGGAAACTATCATTACAATAAAGTAAACAATCTATTTGTGCATGATTTTAGTCGTTATCGTGGAGATTTGAAATAACCACTTTCATTGTTGAAACAATGTAATACATCCTTGGTATCACGTTTTACAAAAACATTATATAAAATTTCAAACTCGCATATCTCCGTTGCTATATAAGATACAGATGTGATTTTACACTCATTGTAATCAGGTCGAAGCTCTCTATTGGCTCATCCGAAAGAATTTTACCCATGTGTAATATTCATGCTTAGTTACCATGGAAACTATCATTACAATAAAGTAAACAATCTATTTGTGCATGATTTTAGTCGTTATCGTGGAGATTTGAAATAACCACTTTCATTGTTGAAACAATGTAATACATCCTTGGTATCACGTTTTACAAAAACATTATATAAAATTTCAAACTCGCATATCTCCGTTGCTATAGAAGATACAGATGTGATTTTACACTCAATGTAATCAGGTCGAAGCTCTCTATTGGCTCATCCGAAAGAATTTTAACCATGTGTAATATTCATGCTTAGTTACCATGGAAACTATCATTACAATAAAGTAAACAATCTATTTGTGCATGATTGTAGTCGTTGTCGTGGAGATTTGAAATAACCACTTTCATTGTTGAAACAATGTAATACATCCTTGGTATCACGTTTTACAAAAACATTATATAAAATTTCAAACTCGCATATCTCCGTTGCTATATAAGATACAGATGTGATTTTACACTCAATGTAATCAGGTCGAAGCTCTCTATTGGCTCATCCGAAAGAATTTTACCCACGTGTAATATTCATGCTTAGTTACCATGGAAACTATCATAACAATAAAGTAAACAATCTACTTGCGCATTATTGTAGTCGTTGTCGTGGAGATTTGAAATAACCACTTTCATTGTTGAAACAATGTAATACATCCTTGGTATCACGTTTTACAAAAACATTATATAAAATTTCAAACTCGCATATCTCCGTTGCTATAGAAGATACAGATGTGATTTTACACTCAATGTAATCAGGTCGAAGCTCTCTATTGGCTCATCCGAAAGAATTTTAACCATGTGTAATATTCATGCTTAGTTACCATGGAAACTATCATTACAATAAAGTAAACAATCTATTTGTGCATGATTTTAGTCGTTGTCGTGGAGATTTGAAATAACCACTTTCATTGTTGAAACAATGTAATACATCCTTGGTATCACGTTTAACAAAAACATTATATAAAATTTCAAACTCGCATATCTCCGTTACTATAGAACATACAGATGTGATTTTACACTCAATGTAATCAGGTCGAAGCTCTCTATTGGCTCATCCGGAAAAATTTTACCCATGTGTAATATTCATGCTTAGTTACCATGGAAACTATCATAACAATAAAGTAAACAATCTATTTGTGCATGATTGTAGTCGTTGTCGTGGAGATTTGAAATAACCACTTTCATTCTTGAAACAATGTAATACATCCTTGGTATCACGTTTTACAAAAACATTATATAAAATTTCAAACTCGCATATCTCCGTTGCTATAGAAGATACAGATGTGATTTTACACTCAATGTAATCAGGTCGAAGCTCTCTATTGGCTCATCCGAAAGAATTTTACCCACGTGTAATATTCATGCTTAGTTACCATGGAAATTATCATAACAATAAAGTAAACAATCTACTTGCGCATTATTGTAGTCGTTGTCGTGGAGATTTGAAATAACCACTTTCATTGTTGAAACAATGTAATACATCCTTGGTATCACGTTTTACAAAAACATTATATAAAATTTCAAACTCGCATATCTCCGTTGCTATAGAAGATACAGATGTGATTTTACACTCAATGTAATCAGGTCGAAGCTCTCTATTGGCTCATCCGAAAGAATTTTAACCATGTGTAATATTCATGCTTAGTTACCATGGAAACTATCATTACAATAAAGTAAACAATCTATTTGTGCATGATTTTAGTCGTTGTCGTGGAGATTTGAAATAACCACTTTCATTGTTGAAACAATGTAATACATCCTTGGTATCACGTTTTACAAAAACATTATATAAAATTTCAAACTCGCATATCTCCGTTGGCATAGAAGATACAGATGTGATCTTACACTCAATGTAATCAGGTCGAAGCTCTCTATTGGCTCATCCGAAAGAATTTTACACATGTGTAATATTCATGCTTAGTTACCATGGAAACTATCATTACAATAAAGTAAACAATCTATTTGTGCATGATTTTAGTCGTTATCGTGGAGATTTGAAATAACCACTTTCATTGTTGAAACAATGTAATACATCCTTGGTATCACGTTTTACAAAAACATTATATAAAATTTCAAACTCGCATATCTCCGTTGCTATATAAGATACAGATGTGATTTTACACTCATTGTAATCAGGTCGAAGCTCTCTATTGGCTCATCCGAAAGAATTTTACCCATGTGTAATATTCATGCTTAGTTACCATGGAAACTATCATTACAATAAAGTAAACAATCTATTTGTGCATGATTTTAGTCGTTATCGTGGAGATTTGAAATAACCACTTTCATTGTTGAAACAATGTAATACATCCTTGGTATCACGTTTTACAAAAACATTATATAAAATTTCAAACTCGCATATCTCCGTTGCTATAGAAGATACAGATGTGATTTTACACTCAATGTAATCAGGTCGAAGCTCTCTATTGGCTCATCCGAAAGAATTTTAACCATGTGTAATATTCATGCTTAGTTACCATGGAAACTATCATTACAATAAAGTAAACAATCTATTTGTGCATGATTGTAGTCGTTGTCGTGGAGATTTGAAATAACCACTTTCATTGTTGAAACAATGTAATACATCCTTGGTATCACGTTTTACAAAAACATTATATAAAATTTCAAACTCGCATATCTCCGTTGCTATATAAGATACAGATGTGATTTTACACTCATTGTAATCAGGTCGAAGCTCTCTATTGGCTCATCCGAAAGAATTTTACCCATGTGTAATATTCATGCTTAGTTACCATGGAAACTATCATTACAATAAAGTAAACAATCTATTTGTGCATGATTGTAGTCGTTGTCGTGGAGATTTGAAATAACCACTTTCATTGTTGATACAATGTAATACATCCTTGGTATCACGTTTTACAAAAACATTATATAAAATTTCAAACTCGCATATCTCCGTTGCTATATAAGATACAGATGTGATTTTACACTCAATGTAATCAGGTCGAAGCTCTCTATTGGCTCATCCGAAAGAATTTTACCCATGTGTAATATTCATGCTTAGTTACAATGGAAACTATCATTACAATAAAGTAAACAATCTATTTGTGCATGATTGTAGTCGTTGTCGTGGAGATTTGAAATAACCACTTTCATTGTTGAAACAATGTAATACATCCTTGGTATCACGTTTAACAAAAACATTATATAAAATTTCAAACTCGCATATCTCCGTTACTATAGAACATACAGATGTGATTTTACACTCAATGTAATCAGGTCGAAGCTCTCTATTGGCTCATCCGGAAAAATTTTACCCATGTGTAATATTCATGCTTAGTTACCATGGAAACTATCATAACAATAAAGTAAACAATCTATTTGTGCATGATTGTAGTCGTTGTCGTGGAGATTTGAAATAACCACTTTCATTCTTGAAACAATGTAATACATCCTTGGTATCACGTTTTACAAAAACATTATATAAAATTTCAAACTCGCATATCTCCGTTGCTATAGAAGATACAGATGTGATTTTACACTCAATGTAATCAGGTCGAAGCTCTCTATTGGCTCATCCGAAAGAATTTTACCCACGTGTAATATTCATGCTTAGTTACCATGGAAACTATCATAACAATAAAGTAAACAATCTACTTGCGCATTATTGTAGTCGTTGTCGTGGAGATTTGAAATAACCACTTTCATTGTTGAAACAATGTAATACATCCTTGGTATCACGTTTTACAAAAACATTATATAAAATTTCAAACTCGCATATCTCCGTTGCTATAGAAGATACAGATGTGATTTTACACTCAATGTAATCAGGTCGAAGCTCTCTATTGGCTCATCCGAAAGAATTTTAACCATGTGTAATATTCATGCTTAGTTACCATGGAAACTATCATTACAATAAAGTAAACAATCTATTTGTGCATGATTTTAGTCGTTGTCGTGGAGATTTGAAATAACCACTTTCATTGTTGAAACAATGTAATACATCCTTGGTATCACGTTTTACAAAAACATTATATAAAATTTCAAACTCGCATATCTCCGTTGGTATAGAAGATACAGATGTGATCTTACACTCAATGTAATCAGGTCGAAGCTCTCTATTGGCTCATCCGAAAGAATTTTACACATGTGTAATATTCATGCTTAGTTACCATGGAAACTATCATTACAATAAAGTAAACAATCTATTTGTGCATGATTTTAGTCGTTATCGTGGAGATTTGAAATAACCACTTTCATTGTTGAAACAATGTAATACATCCTTGGTATCACGTTTTACAAAAACATTATATAAAATTTCAAACTCGCATATCTCCGTTGCTATAGAAGATACAGATGTGATTTTACACTCAATGTAATCAGGTCGAAGCTCTCTATTGGCTCATCCGAAAGAATTTTAACCATGTGTAATATTCATGCTTAGTTACCATGGAAACTATCATTACAATAAAGTAAACAATCTATTTGTGCATGATTGTAGTCGTTGTCGTGGAGATTTGAAATAACCACTTTCATTGTTGAAACAATGTAATACATCCTTGGTATCACGTTTTACAAAAACATTATATAAAATTTCAAACTAGCATATCTCCGTTGCTATATAAGATACAGATGTGATTTTACACTCATTGTAATCAGGTCGAAGCTCTCTATTGGCTCATCCGAAAGAATTTTACCCATGTGTAATATTCATGCTTAGTTACCATGGAAACTATCATTACAATAAAGTAAACAATCTATTTGTGCATGATTGTAGTCGTTGTCGTGGAGATTTGAAATAACCACTTTCATTGTTGATACAATGTAATACATCCTTGGTATCACGTTTTACAAAAACATTATATAAAATTTCAAACTCGCATATCTCCGTTGCTATATAAGATACAGATGTGATTTTACACTCAATGTAATCAGGTCGAAGCTCTCTATTGGCTCATCCGAAAGAATTTTACCCATGTGTAATATTCATGCTTAGTTACAATGGAAACTATCATTACAATAAAGTAAACAATCTATTTGTGCATGATTGTAGTCGTTGTCGTGGAGATTTGAAATAACCACTTTCATTGTTGAAACAATGTAATACATCCTTGGTATCACGTTTAACAAAAACATTATATAAAATTTCAAACTCGCATATCTCCGTTACTATAGAACATACAGATGTGATTTTACACTCAATGTAATCAGGTCGAAACTCTCTATTGGCTCATCCGGAAAAATTTTACCCATGTGTAATATTCATGCTTAGTTACCATGGAAACTATCATAACAATAAAGTAAACAATCTATTTGTGCATGATTGTAGTCGTTGTCGTGGAGATTTGAAATAACCACTTTCATTCTTGAAACAATGTAATACATCCTTGGTATCACGTTTTACAAAAACATTATATAAAATTTCAAACTCGCATATCTCCGTTGCTATAGAAGATACAGATGTGATTTTACACTCAATGTAATCAGGTCGAAGCTCTCTATTGGCTCATCCGAAAGAATTTTACCCACGTGTAATATTCATGCTTAGTTACCATGGAAACTATCATAACAATAAAGTAAACAATCTACTTGCGCATTATTGTAGTCGTTGTCGTGGAGATTTGAAATAACCACTTTCATTGTTGAAACAATGTAATACATCCTTGGTATCACGTTTTACAAAAACATTATATAAAATTTCAAACTCGCATATCTCCGTTGCTATAGAAGATACAGATGTGATTTTACACTCAATGTAATCAGGTCGAAGCTCTCTATTGGCTCATCCGAAAGAATTTTAACCATGTGTAATATTCATGCTTAGTTACCATGGAAACTATCATTACAATAAAGTAAACAATCTATTTGTGCATGATTTTAGTCGTTGTCGTGGAGATTTGAAATAACCACTTTCATTGTTGAAACAATGTAATACATCCTTGGTATCACGTTTTACAAAAACATTATATAAAATTTCAAACTCGCATATCTCCGTTGGCATAGAAGATACAGATGTGATCTTACACTCAATGTAATCAGGTCGAAGCTCTCTATTGGCTCATCCGAAAGAATTTTACACATGTGTAATATTCATGCTTAGTTACCATGGAAACTATCATTACAATAAAGTAAACAATCTATTTGTGCATGATTTTAGTCGTTATCGTGGAGATTTGAAATAACCACTTTCATTGTTGAAACAATGTAATACATCCTTGGTATCACGTTTTACAAAAACATTATATAAAATTTCAAACTCGCATATCTCCGTTGCTATATAAGATACAGATGTGATTTTACACTCATTGTAATCAGGTCGAAGCTCTCTATTGGCTCATCCGAAAGAATTTTACCCATGTGTAATATTCATGCTTAGTTACCATGGAAACTATCATTACAATAAAGTAAACAATCTATTTGTGCATGATTGTAGTCGTTGTCGTGGAGATTTGAAATAACCACTTTCATTCTTGAAACAATGTAATACATCCTTGGTATCACGTTTTACAAAAACATTATATAAAATTTCAAACTCGCATATCTCCGTTGCTATAGAAGATACAGATGTGATTTTACACTCAATGTAATCAGGTCGAAGCTCTCTATTGGCTCATCCGAAAGAATTTTACCCACGTGTAATATTCATGCTTAGTTACCATGGAAACTATCATAACAATAAAGTAAACAATCTACTTGCGCATTATTGTAGTCGTTGTCGTGGAGATTTGAAATAACCACTTTCATTGTTGAAACAATGTAATACATCCTTGGTATCACGTTTTACAAAAACATTATATAAAATTTCAAACTCGCATATCTCCGTTGCTATAGAAGATACAGATGTGATTTTACACTCAATGTAATCAGGTCGAAGCTCTCTATTGGCTCATCTGAAAGAATTTTAACCATGTGTAATATTCATGCTTAGTTACCATGGAAACTATCATTACAATAAAGTAAACAATCTATTTGTGCATGATTGTAGTCGTTGTCGTGGAGATTTGAAATAACCACTTTCATTGTTGAAACAATGTAATACATCCTTGGTATCACGTTTTACAAAAACATTATATAAAATTTCAAACTCGCATATCTCCGTTGGTATAGAAGATACAGATGTGATCTTACACCCAATGTAATCAGGTCGAAGCTCTCTATTGGCTCATCCGAAAGAATTTTACACATGTGTAATATTCATGCTTAGTTACCATGGAAACTATCATTACAATAAAGTAAACAATCTATTTGTGCATGATTTTAGTCGTTATCGTGGAGATTTGAAATAACCACTTTCATTGTTGAAACAATGTAATACATCCTTAGTATCACGTTTTACAAAAACATTATATAAAATTTCAAACTCGCATATCTCCGTAGCTATAGAAGATACAGATGTGATTTTACACTCAATGTAATCAGGTCGAAGCTCTCTATTGGCTCATCCGAAAGAATTTTACCCATGTGTAATATTCATGCTTAGTTACAATGGAAACTATCATTACAATAAAGTAAACAATCTATTTGTGCATGATTGTAGTCGTTGTCGTGGAGATTTGAAATAACCACTTTCATTGTTGAAACAATGTAATACATCCTTGGTATCACGTTTAACAAAAACATTATATAAAATTTCAAACTCGCATATCTCCGTTACTATAGAAGATACAGATGTGATTTTACACTCAATGTAATCAGGTCGAAGCTCTCTATTGGCTCATCTGAAAGAATTTTACCCACGTGTAATATTCATGCTTAGTTACCATGGAAACTATCATAACAATAAAGTAAACAATCTACTTGCGCATTATTGTAGTCGTTGTCGTGGAGATTTGAAATAACCAATTTCATTGTTGAAACAATGAAATACATCCTTGGTATCACGTTTTACAAAAACATTATATAAAATTTCAAACTCGCATATCTCCGTTGCTATAGAAGATACAGATGTGATTTTACACTCAATGTAATCACGTCGAAGCTCTCTATTGGCTCATCCGAAAGAATTTTACCCATGTGTAATATTCATGCTTAGTTACCATGGAAACTATCATTACAATAAAGTAAACAATCTATTTGTGCATGATTGTAGTCGTTGTCGTGGAGATTTGAAATAACCACTTTCATTGTTGATACAATGTAATACATCCTTGGTATCACGTTTTACAAAAACATTATATAAAATTTCAAACTCGCATATCTCCGTTGCTATAGAAGATACAGATGTGATTTTACACTCAATGTAATCAGGTCGAAGCTCTCTATTGGCTCATCCGAAAGAATTTTACCCATGTGTAATATTCATGCTTTGTTACCATGGAAACTATCATAACAATAAAGTAAACAATCTATTTGTGCATGATTGTAGTCGTTGTCGTGGAGATTTGAAATAACCACTTTCATTCTTGAAACAATGTAATACATCCTTGGTATCACGTTTTACAAAAACATTATATAAAATTTCAAACTCGCATATCTCCGTTGCTATAGAAGATACAGATGTGATTTTACACTCAATGTAATCAGGTCGAAGCTCTCTATTGGCTCATCCGAAAGAATTTTACCCACGTGTAATATTCATGCTTAGTTACCATGGAAACTATCATAACAATAAAGTAAACAATCTACTTGCGCATTATTGTAGTCGTTGTCGTGGAGATTTGAAATAACCACTTTCATTGTTGAAACAATGTAATACATCCTTGGTATCACGTTTTACAAAAACATTATATAAAATTTCAAACTCGCATATCTCCGTTGCTATAGAAGATACAGATGTGATTTTACACTGAATGTAATCAGGTCGAAGCTCTCTATTGGCTCATCCGAAAGAATTTTAACCATGTGTAATATTCATGCTTAGTTACCATGGAAACTATCATTACAATAAAGAAAACAATCTATATGTGCATGATTGTAGTCGTTGTCGTGGAGATTTGAAATAACCACTTTCATTGTTGAAACAATGTAATACATCCTTGGTATCACGTTTTACAAAAACATTATATAAAATTTCAAACTCGCATATCTCCGTTGGTATAGAAGATACAGATGTGATCTTACACTCAATGTAATCAGGTCGAAGCTCTCTATTGGCTCATCCGAAAGAATTTTACACATGTGTAATATTCATGCTTAGTTACCATGGAAACTATCATTACAATAAAGTAAACAATCTATTTGTGCATGATTGTAGTCGTTGTCGTGGAGATTTGAAATAACCACTTTCATTGTTGAAACAATGTAATACATCCTTGGAATCACGTTTGACAAGAACATTATATAAAATTTCAAACTCGCATATCTCCGTTACTATAGAAGATACAGAAGTGATTATACACTCAATGTAATCATGTCGAAGCTCTCTATTGGCTCATCCGGAAAAAAATTATCCATTTGTAATATTCATGCTTAGTTACCATGGAAACTATCATAACAATAAAGTAAACAATCTATTTGTGCATGATTGTAGTCGTTGTCGTGGAGATTTGAAATAACCACTTTCATTCTTGAAACAATGTAATACATACATCCTTGGTATCACGTTTTACAAAAACATTATATAAAATTTCAAACTCGCATATCTCCGTTGCTATAGAAGATACAGATGTGATTTTACACTCAATGTAATCAGGTCGAAGCTCTCTATTGGCTCATCCGAAAGAATTTTACCCATGTGTAATATTCATGCTTAGTTACCATGGAAACTATCATAACAATAAAGTAAACAATCTATTTGTGCATGATTGTAGTCGTTGTCGTGGAGATTTGAAATAACCACTTTCATTGTTGAAACAATGTAATACATCCTTGGTATCACGTTTAACAAAAACATTATATAAAATTTCAAACTCGCATATCTCCGTTGCTATAGAAGATACAGATGTGATTTTACACTCAATGTAATCAGGTCGAAGCTCTCTATTGGCTCATCCGAAAGAATTTTACCCATGTGTAATATTCATGCTTAGTTACCATGGAAACTATCATAACAATAAAGTAAACAATCTACTTGTGCATTATTGTAGTCGTTGTCGTGGAGATTTGAAATAACCACTTTCATTGTTGAAACAATGTAATACATCCTTGGTATCACGTTTAACAAAAACATTATATAAAATTTCAAACTCGCATATCTCCATTACTATAGAACATATAGATGTGATTTTACACTCAAATTAATCAGGTCGAAGCTCTCTATTGGCTCATCCGGAAAAATTTTACCCATGTGTAATATTCATGCTAAGTTACCATGGAAATTATCATAACAATAAAGTAAACAATCTATTTGTGCATGATTGTAGTCGTTGTCGTGGAGATTTGAAATAACCACTTTCATTGTTGAAACAATGTAATACATCCTTGGAATCACGTTTGACAAAAACATTATATAAAATTTCAAACTCGCATATCTCCGTTACTATAGAAGATACAGAAGTGATTTTACACTCAATGTAATCAGGTCGAAGCTCTCTATTTCCTCATCCGAAAGAATTTTACCCATGTGTAATATTCATGCTTAGTTACCATGGAAACTATCATTACAATAAAGTAAACAATCTATTTGTGCATGATTGTAGTCGTTGTCGTGGAGATTTGAAATAACCACTTTCATTGTTGAAACAATGTAATACATCCTTGGTATCACGTTTTACAAAAACATTATATAAAATTTCAAACTCGCATATCTCCGTTGGTATAGAAGATACAGATGTGATCTTACACTCAATGTAATCAGGTCGAAGCTCTCTATTGGCTCATCCGAAAGAATTTTACACATGTGTAATATTCATGCTTAGTTACCATGGAAACTATCATTACAATAAAGTAAACAATCTATTTGTGCATGATTGTAGTCGTTGTCGTGGAGATTTGAAATAACCACTTTCATTGTTGAAACAATGTAATACATCCTTGGAATCACGTTTGACAAGAACATTATATAAAATTTCAAACTCGCATATCTCCGTTACTATAGAAGATACAGAAGTGATTATACACTCAATGTAATCATGTCGAAGCTCTCTATTGGCTCATCCGGAAAAAAATTATCCATTTGTAATATTCATGCTTAGTTACCATGGAAACTATCATAACAATAAAGTAAACAATCTATTTGTGCATGATTGTAGTCGTTGTCGTGGAGATTTGAAATAACCACTTTCATTCTTGAAACAATGTAATACATACATCCTTGGTATCACGTTTTACAAAAACATTATATAAAATTTCAAACTCGCATATCTCCGTTGCTATAGAAGATACAGATGTGATTTTACACTCAATGTAATCAGGTCGAAGCTCTCTATTGGCTCATCCGAAAGAATTTTACCCATGTGTAATATTCATACTTAGTTACCATGGAAACTATCATAACAATAAAGTAAACAATCTATTTGTGCATGATTGTAGTCGTTGTCGTGGAGATTTGAAATAACCACTTTCATTGTTGAAACAATGTAATACATCCTTGGTATCACGTTTTACAAAAACATTATATAAAATTTCAAACTCGCATATCTCCGTTGCTATAGAAGATACAGATGTGATTTTACACTCAATGTAATCAGGTCGAAGCTCTCTATTGGCTCATCCGAAAGAATTTTACCCATGTGTAATATTCATGCTTAGTTACCATGGAAACTATCATAACAATAAAGTAAACAATCTACTTGTGCATTATTGTAGTCGTTGTCGTGGAGATTTGAAATAACCACTTTCATTGCTGAAACAATGTAATACATCCTTGGAATCACGTTTGACAAAAACATTATATAAAATTTCAAACTCGCATATCTCCGTTACTATAGAAGATACAGAAGTGATTTTACACTCAATGTAATCAGGTCGAAGCTCTCTATTTCCTCATCCGAAAGAATTTTACCCATGTGTAATATTCATGCTTAGTTACCATGGAAACTATCATAACAATAAAGTAAACAATCTACTTGTGCATTATTGTAGTCGTTGTCGTGGAGATTTGAAATAACCACTTTCATTGTTGAAACAATGTAATACATCCTTGGTATCACGTTTAACAAAAACATTATATAAAATTTCAAACTCGCATATCTCCGTTGCTATAGAAGATACAGATGTGATTTTACACTCAATGTAATCAGGTCGAAGCTCTCTATTGGCTCATCCGAAAGAATTTTAACCATGTGTAATATTCATGCTTAGTTACCATGGAAACTATCATTACAATAAAGTAAACAATCTATTTGTGCATGATTGTAGTCGTTGTCGTGGAGATTTGAAATAACCACTTTCATTGTTGAAACAATGTAATATATCCTTGGTATCACGTTTTACAAAAACATTATATAAAATTTCAAACTCGCATATCTCCGTTGCTATAGAAGATACAGATGTGATTTTACACTCAATGTAATCAGGTCGAAGCTCTCTATTGGCTCATCCGAAAGAATTTTACACATGTGTAATATTCATGCTTAGTTACCATGGAAACTATCATTACAATAAAGTAAACAATCTATTTGTGCATGATTGTAGTCGTTGTCGTGGAGATTTGAAATAACCACTTTCATTGTTGAAACAATGTAATACATCCTTGGAATCACGTTTGACAAGAACATTATATAAAATTTCAAACTCGCATATCTCCGTTACTATAGAAGATACAGAAGTGATTATACACTCAATGTAATCATGTCGAAGCTCTCTATTGGCTCATCCGGAAAAAAATTATCCATTTGTAATATTCATGCTTAGTTACCATGGAAACTATCATAACAATAAAGTAAACAATCTATTTGTGCATGATTGTAGTCGTTGTCGTGGAGATTTGAAATAACCACTTTCATTCTTGAATCAATGTAATACATACATCCTTGGTATCACGTTTTACAAAAACATTATATAAAATTTCAAACTCGCATATCTCCGTTGCTATAGAAGATACAGATGTGATTTTACACTCAATGTAATCAGGTCGAAGCTCTCTATTGGCTCATCCGAAAGAATTTTACCCATGTGTAATATTCATGCTTAGTTACCATGGAAACTATCATAACAATAAAGTAAACAATCTATTTGTGCATGATTGTAGTCGTTGTCGTGGAGATTTGAAATAACCACTTTCATTGTTGAAACAATGTAATACATCCTTGGTATCACGTTTTACAAAAACATTATATAAAATTTCAAACTCGCATATCTCCGTTGCTATAGAAGATACAGATGTGATTTTACACTCAATGTAATCAGGTCGAAGCTCTCTATTGGCTCATCCGAAAGAATTTTACCCATGTGTAATATTCATGCTTAGTTACCATGGAAACTATCATAACAATAAAGTAAACAATCTACTTGTGCATTATTGTAGTCGTTGTCGTGGAGATTTGAAATAACCACTTTCATTGTTGAAACAATGTAATACATCCTTGGTATCACGTTTAACAAAAACATTATATAAAATTTCAAACTCGCATATCTCCATTACTATAGAACATATAGATGTGATTTTACACTCAATGTAATCAGGTCGAAGCTCTCTATTGGCTCATCCGGAAAAATTTTACCCATGTGTAATATTCATGCTAAGTTACCATGGAAATTATCATAACAATAAAGTAAACAATCTATTTGTGCATGATTGTAGTCGTTGTCGTGGAGATTTGAAATAACCACTTTCATTGTTGAAACAATGTAATACATCCTTGGAATCACGTTTGACAAAAACATTATATAAAATTTCAAACTCGCATATCTCCGTTACTATAGAAGATACAGAAGTGATTTTACACTCAATGTAATCAGGTCGAAGCTCTCTATTTCCTCATCCGAAAGAATTTTACCCATGTGTAATATTCATGCTTAGTTACCATGGAAACTATCATAACAATAAAGTAAACAATCTACTTGTGCATTATTGTAGTCGTTGTCGTGGAGATTTGAAATAACCACTTTCATTGTTGAAACAATGTAATACATCCTTGGTATCACGTTTAACAAAAACATTATATAAAATTTCAAACTCGCATATCTCCGTTGCTATAGAAGATACAGATGTGATTTTACACTCAATGTAATCAGGTCGAAGCTCTCTATTGGCTCATCCGAAAGAATTTTAACCATGTGTAATATTCATGCTTAGTTACCATGGAAACTATCATTACAATAAAGTAAACAATCTATTTGTGCATGATTGTAGTCGTTGTCGAGGAGATTTGAAATAACCACTTTCATTGTTGAAACAATGTAATATATCCTTGGTATCACGTTTTACAAAAACATTATATAAAATTTCAAACTCGCATATCTCCGTTGCTATAGAAGATACAGATGTGATTTTACACTCAATGTAATCAGGTCGAAGCTCTCTATTGGCTCATCCAAAAGAATTTTACCCATGTGTAATATTCATGCTTAGTTACCATGGAAACTATCATAACAATAAAGTAAACAATCTACTTGTGCATTATTGTAGTCGTTGTCGTGGAGATTTGAAATAACCACTTTCATTGTTGAAACAATGTAATACATCCTTGGTATCACGTTTAACAAAAACATTATATAAAATTTCAAACTCGCATATCTCCGTTGCTATAGAAGATACAGATGTGATTTTACACTCAATGTAATCAGGTCGAAGCTCTCTATTGGCTCATCCGAAAGAATTTTAACCATGTGTAATATTCATGCTTAGTTACCATGGAAACTATCATTACAATAAAGTAAACAATCTATTTGTGCATGATTGTAGTCGTTGTCGTGGAGATTTGAAATAACCACTTTCATTGTTGAAACAATGTAATATATCCTTGGTATCACGTTTTACAAAAACATTATATAAAATTTCAAACTCGCATATCTCCGTTGCTATAGAAGATACAGATGTGATTTTACACTCAATGTAATCAGGTCGAAGCTCTCTATTGGCTCATCCGAAAGAATTTTAACCATGTGTAATATTCATGCTTAGTTACCATGGAAACTATCATTACAATAAAGTAAACAATCTATTTGTGCATGATTGTAGTCGTTGTCGTGGAGATTTGAAATAACCACTTTCATTGTTGAAACAATGTAATATATCCTTGGTATCACGTTTTACAAAAACATTATATAAAATTTCAAACTCGCATATCTCCGTTGCTATAGAAGATACAGATGTGATTTTACACTCAATGTAATCAGGTCGAAGCTCTCTATTGGCTCATCCGAAAGAATTTTACACATGTGTAATATTCATGCTTAGTTACCATGGAAACTATCATTACAATAAAGTAAACAATCTATTTGTGCATGATTGTAGTCGTTGTCGTGGAGATTTGAAATAACCACTTTCATTGTTGAAACAATGTAATACATCCTTGGAATCACGTTTGACAAGAACATTATATAAAATTTCAAACTCGCATATCTCCGTTACTATAGAAGATACAGAAGTGATTATACACTCAATGTAATCATGTCGAAGCTCTCTATTGGCTCATCCGGAAAAAAATTATCCATTTGTAATATTCATGCTTAGTTACCATGGAAACTATCATAACAATAAAGTAAACAATCTATTTGTGCATGATTGTAGTCGTTGTCGTGGAGATTTGAAATAACCACTTTCATTCTTGAAACAATGTAATACATACATCCTTGGTATCACGTTTTACAAAAACATTATATAAAATTTCAAACTCGCATATCTCCATTACTATAGAACATATAGATGTGATTTTACACTCAATGTAATCAGGTCGAAGCTCTCTATTGGCTCATCCGGAAAAATTTTACCCATGTGTAATATTCATGCTAAGTTACCATGGAAATTATCATAACAATAAAGTAAACAATCTATTTGTGCATGATTGTAGTCGTTGTCGTGGAGATTTGAAATAACCACTTTCATTGTTGAAACAATGTAATACATCCTTGGAATCACGTTTGACAAAAACATTATATAAAATTTCAAACTCGCATATCTCCGTTACTATAGAAGATACAGAAGTGATTTTACACTCAATGTAATCAGGTCGAAGCTCTCTATTTCCTCATCCGAAAGAATTTTACCCATGTGTAATATTCATGCTTAGTTACCATGGAAACTATCATAACAATAAAGTAAACAATCTACTTGTGCATTATTGTAGTCGTTGTCGTGGAGATTTGAAATAACCACTTTCATTGTTGAAACAATGTAATACATCCTTGGTATCACGTTTAACAAAAACATTATATAAAATTTCAAACTCGCATATCTCCGTTGCTATAGAAGATACAGATGTGATTTTACACTCAATGTAATCAGGTCGAAGCTCTCTATTGGCTCATCCGAAAGAATTTTAACCATGTGTAATATTCATGCTTAGTTACCATGGAAACTATCATTACAATAAAGTAAACAATCTATTTGTGCATGATTGTAGTCGTTGTCGTGGAGATTTGAAATAACCACTTTCATTGTTGAAACAATGTAATATATCCTTGGTATCACGTTTTACAAAAACATTATATAAAATTTCAAACTCGCATATCTCCGTTGCTATAGAAGATACAGATGTGATTTTACACTCAATGTAATCAGATCGAAGCTCTCTATTGGCTCATCCGGAAAAAAATTATCCATTTGTAATATTCATGCTTAGTTACCATGGAAACTATCATAACAATAAAGTAAACAATCTATTTGTGCATGATTGTAGTCGTTGTCGTGGAGATTTGAAATAACCACTTTCATTCTTGAAACAATGTAATACATACATCCTTGGTATCACGTTTTACAAAAACATTATATAAAATTTCAAACTCGCATATCTCCATTACTATAGAACATATAGATGTGATTTTACACTCAATGTAATCAGGTCGAAGCTCTCTATTGGCTCATCCGGAAAAATTTTACCCATGTGTAATATTCATGCTAAGTTACCATGGAAATTATCATAACAATAAAGTAAACAATCTATTTGTGCATGATTGTAGTCGTTGTCGTGGAGATTTGAAATAACCACTTTCATTGTTGAAACAATGTAATACATCCTTGGAATCACGTTTGACAAAAACATTATATAAAATTTCAAACTCGCATATCTCCGTTACTATAGAAGATACAGAAGTGATTTTACACTCAATGTAATCAGGTCGAAGCTCTCTATTTCCTCATCCGAAAGAATTTTACCCATGTGTAATATTCATGCTTAGTTACCATGGAAACTATCATAACAATAAAGTAAACAATCTACTTGTGCATTATTGTAGTCGTTGTCGTGGAGATTTGAAATAACCACTTTCATTGTTGAAACAATGTAATACATCCTTGGTATCACGTTTAACAAAAACATTATATAAAATTTCAAACTCGCATATCTCCGTTGCTATAGAAGATACAGATGTGATTTTACACTCAATGTAATCAGGTCGAAGCTCTCTATTGGCTCATCCGAAAGAATTTTAACCATGTGTAATATTCATGCTTAGTTACCATGGAAACTATCATTACAATAAAGTAAACAATCTATTTGTGCATGATTGTAGTCGTTGTCGTGGAGATTTGAAATAACCACTTTCATTGTTGAAACAATGTAATATATCCTTGGTATCACGTTTTACAAAAACATTATATAAAATTTCAAACTCGCATATCTCCGTTGCTATAGAAGATACAGATGTGATTTTACACTCAATGTAATCAGGTCGAAGCTCTCTATTGGCTCATCCAAAAGAATTTTACCCATGTGTAATATTCATGCTTAGTTACCATGGAAACTATCATAACAATAAAGTAAACAATCTACTTGTGCATTATTGTAGTCGTTGTCGTGGAGATTTGAAATAACCACTTTCATTGTTGAAACAATGTAATACATCCTTGGTATCACTTTTAACAAAAACATTATATAAAATTTCAAACTCGCATATCTCCGTTGCTATAGAAGATACAGATGTGATTTTACACTCAATGTAATCAGGTCGAAGCTCTCTATTGGCTCATCCGAAAGAATTTTAACCATGTGTAATATTCATGCTTAGTTACCATGGAAACTATCATTACAATAAAGTAAACAATCTATTTGTGCATGATTGTAGTCGTTGTCGTGGAGATTTGAAATAACCACTTTCATTGTTGAAACAATGTAATATATCCTTGGTATCACGTTTTACAAAAACATTATATAAAATTTCAAACTCGCATATCTCCGTTGCTATAGAAGATACAGATGTGATTTTACACTCAATGTAATCAGGTCGAAGCTCTCTATTGGCTCATCCGAAAGAATTTTAACCATGTGTAATATTCATGCTTAGTTACCATGGAAACTATCATTACAATAAAGTAAACAATCTATTTGTGCATGATTGTAGTCGTTGTCGTGGAGATTTGAAATAACCACTTTCATTGTTGAAACAATGTAATATATCCTTGGTATCACGTTTTACAAAAACATTATATAAAATTTCAAACTCGCATATCTCCGTTGCTATAGAAGATACAGATGTGATTTTACACTCAATGTAATCAGGTCGAAGCTCTCTATTGGCTCATCCGAAAGAATTTTACACATGTGTAATATTCATGCTTAGTTACCATGGAAACTATCATTACAATAAAGTAAACAATCTAT
Source organism: Lepisma saccharinum (assembly GCF_977018435.1). NCBI lineage: Eukaryota > Metazoa > Arthropoda > Insecta > Zygentoma > Lepismatidae > Lepisma > Lepisma saccharinum. The sequence continues at coordinate 75,278,736 of NC_139244.1, forward strand.
TTGTGCATGATTGTAGTCGTTGTAGTGGAGATTTGAAATAACCACTTTCATTGTTGAAACAATGTAATACATCCTTGGAATCACGTTTGACAAGAACATTATATAAAATTTCAAACTCGCATATCTCCGTTACTATAGAAGATACAGAAGTGATTATACACTCAATGTAATCATGTCGAAGCTCTCTATTGGCTCATCCGAAAGAATGTTACCCATGTGTAATATTCATGCTTAGTTACCATGGAAACTATCATAACAATAAAGTAAACAATCTATTTGTGCATGATTGTAGTCGTTGTCGTGGAGATTTGAAATAACCACTTTCATTGTTGAAACAATGTAATACATCCTTGGTATCACGTTTTACAAAAACATTATATAAAATTTCAAACTCGCATATCTCCGTTGCTATAGAAGATACAGATGTGATTTTACACTCAATGTAATCAGGTCGAAGCTCTCTATTGGCTCATCCGAAAGAATTTTACCCATGTGTAATATTCATGCTTAGTTACCATGGAAACTATCATAACAATAAAGTAAACAATCTACTTGTGCATTATTGTAGTCGTTGTCGTGGAGATTTGAAATAACCACTTTCATTGTTGAAACAATGTAATACATCCTTGGTATCACGTTTAACAAAAACATTATATAAAATTTCAAACTCGCATATCTCCATTACTATAGAACATATAGATGTGATTTTACACTCAATGTAATCAGGTCGAAGCTCTCTATTGGCTCATCCGGAAAAATTTTACCCATGTGTAATATTCATGCTAAGTTACCATGGAAATTATCATAACAATAAAGTAAACAATCTATTTGTGCATGATTGTAGTCGTTGTCGTGGAGATTTGAAATAACCACTTTCATTCTTGAAACAATGTAATACATACATCCTTGGTATCACGTTTTACAAAAACATTATATAAAATTTCAAACTCGCATATCTCCATTACTATAGAACATATAGATGTGATTTTACACTCAATGTAATCAGGTCGAAGCTCTCTATTGGCTCATCCGGAAAAATTTTACCCATGTGTAATATTCATGCTAAGTTACCATGGAAATTATCATAACAATAAAGTAAACAATCTATTTGTGCATGATTGTAGTCGTTGTCGTGGAGATTTGAAATAACCACTTTCATTGTTGAAACAATGTAATACATCCTTGGAATCACGTTTGACAAAAACATTATATAAAATTTCAAACTCGCATATCTCCGTTACTATAGAAGATACAGAAGTGATTTTACACTCAATGTAATCAGGTCGAAGCTCTCTATTTCCTCATCCGAAAGAATTTTACCCATGTGTAATATTCATGCTTAGTTACCATGGAAACTATCATAACAATAAAGTAAACAATCTACTTGTGCATTATTGTAGTCGTTGTCGTGGAGATTTGAAATAACCACTTTCATTGTTGAAACAATGTAATACATCCTTGGTATCACGTTTAACAAAAACATTATATAAAATTTCAAACTCGCATATCTCCGTTGCTATAGAAGATACAGATGTGATTTTACACTCAATGTAATCAGGTCGAAGCTCTCTATTGGCTCATCCGAAAGAATTTTAACCATGTGTAATATTCATGCTTAGTTACCATGGAAACTATCATTACAATAAAGTAAACAATCTATTTGTGCATGATTGTAGTCGTTGTCGTGGAGATTTGAAATAACCACTTTCATTGTTGAAACAATGTAATATATCCTTGGTATCACGTTTTACAAAAACATTATATAAAATTTCAAACTCGCATATCTCCGTTGCTATAGAAGATACAGATGTGATTTTACACTCAATGTAATCAGATCGAAGCTCTCTATTGGCTCATCCGGAAAAAAATTATCCATTTGTAATATTCATGCTTAGTTACCATGGAAACTATCATAACAATAAAGTAAACAATCTATTTGTGCATGATTGTAGTCGTTGTCGTGGAGATTTGAAATAACCACTTTCATTCTTGAAACAATGTAATACATACATCCTTGGTATCACGTTTTACAAAAACATTATATAAAATTTCAAACTCGCATATCTCCATTACTATAGAACATATAGATGTGATTTTACACTCAATGTAATCAGGTCGAAGCTCTCTATTGGCTCATCCGGAAAAATTTTACCCATGTGTAATATTCATGCTAAGTTACCATGGAAATTATCATAACAATAAAGTAAACAATCTATTTGTGCATGATTGTAGTCGTTGTCGTGGAGATTTGAAATAACCACTTTCATTGTTGAAACAATGTAATACATCCTTGGAATCACGTTTGACAAAAACATTATATAAAATTTCAAACTCGCATATCTCCGTTACTATAGAAGATACAGAAGTGATTTTACACTCAATGTAATCAGGTCGAAGCTCTCTATTTCCTCATCCGAAAGAATTTTACCCATGTGTAATATTCATGCTTAGTTACCATGGAAACTATCATAACAATAAAGTAAACAATCTACTTGTGCATTATTGTAGTCGTTGTCGTGGAGATTTGAAATAACCACTTTCATTGTTGAAACAATGTAATACATCCTTGGTATCACGTTTAACAAAAACATTATATAAAATTTCAAACTCGCATATCTCCGTTGCTATAGAAGATACAGATGTGATTTTACACTCAATGTAATCAGGTCGAAGCTCTCTATTGGCTCATCCGAAAGAATTTTAACCATGTGTAATATTCATGCTTAGTTACCATGGAAACTATCATTACAATAAAGTAAACAATCTATTTGTGCATGATTGTAGTCGTTGTCGTGGAGATTTGAAATAACCACTTTCATTGTTGAAACAATGTAATATATCCTTGGTATCACGTTTTACAAAAACATTATATAAAATTTCAAACTCGCATATCTCCGTTGCTATAGAAGATACAGATGTGATTTTACACTCAATGTAATCAGGTCGAAGCTCTCTATTGGCTCATCCAAAAGAATTTTACCCATGTGTAATATTCATGCTTAGTTACCATGGAAACTATCATAACAATAAAGTAAACAATCTACTTGTGCATTATTGTAGTCGTTGTCGTGGAGATTTGAAATAACCACTTTCATTGTTGAAACAATGTAATACATCCTTGGTATCACTTTTAACAAAAACATTATATAAAATTTCAAACTCGCATATCTCCGTTGCTATAGAAGATACAGATGTGATTTTACACTCAATGTAATCAGGTCGAAGCTCTCTATTGGCTCATCCGAAAGAATTTTAACCATGTGTAATATTCATGCTTAGTTACCATGGAAACTATCATTACAATAAAGTAAACAATCTATTTGTGCATGATTGTAGTCGTTGTCGTGGAGATTTGAAATAACCACTTTCATTGTTGAAACAATGTAATATATCCTTGGTATCACGTTTTACAAAAACATTATATAAAATTTCAAACTCGCATATCTCCGTTGCTATAGAAGATACAGATGTGATTTTACACTCAATGTAATCAGGTCGAAGCTCTCTATTGGCTCATCCGAAAGAATTTTAACCATGTGTAATATTCATGCTTAGTTACCATGGAAACTATCATTACAATAAAGTAAACAATCTATTTGTGCATGATTGTAGTCGTTGTCGTGGAGATTTGAAATAACCACTTTCATTGTTGAAACAATGTAATATATCCTTGGTATCACGTTTTACAAAAACATTATATAAAATTTCAAACTCGCATATCTCCGTTGCTATAGAAGATACAGATGTGATTTTACACTCAATGTAATCAGGTCGAAGCTCTCTATTGGCTCATCCGAAAGAATTTTACACATGTGTAATATTCATGCTTAGTTACCATGGAAACTATCATTACAATAAAGTAAACAATCTATTTGTGCATGATTGTAGTCGTTGTAGTGGAGATTTGAAATAACCACTTTCATTGTTGAAACAATGTAATACATCCTTGGAATCACGTTTGACAAGAACATTATATAAAATTTCAAACTCGCATATCTCCGTTACTATAGAAGATACAGAAGTGATTATACACTCAATGTAATCATGTCGAAGCTCTCTATTGGCTCATCCGAAAGAATGTTACCCATGTGTAATATTCATGCTTAGTTACCATGGAAACTATCATAACAATAAAGTAAACAATCTATTTGTGCATGATTGTAGTCGTTGTCGTGGAGATTTGAAATAACCACTTTCATTGTTGAAACAATGTAATACATCCTTGGTATCACGTTTTACAAAAACATTATATAAAATTTCAAACTCGCATATCTCCGTTGCTATAGAAGATACAGATGTGATTTTACACTCAATGTAATCAGGTCGAAGCTCTCTATTGGCTCATCCGAAAGAATTTTACCCATGTGTAATATTCATGCTTAGTTACCATGGAAACTATCATAACAATAAAGTAAACAATCTACTTGTGCATTATTGTAGTCGTTGTCGTGGAGATTTGAAATAACCACTTTCATTGTTGAAACAATGTAATACATCCTTGGTATCACGTTTAACAAAAACATTATATAAAATTTCAAACTCGCATATCTCCATTACTATAGAACATATAGATGTGATTTTACACTCAATGTAATCAGGTCGAAGCTCTCTATTGGCTCATCCGGAAAAATTTTACCCATGTGTAATATTCATGCTAAGTTACCATGGAAATTATCATAACAATAAAGTAAACAATCTATTTGTGCATGATTGTAGTCGTTGTCGTGGAGATTTGAAATAACCACTTTCATTGTTGAAACAATGTAATACATCCTTGGAATCACGTTTGACAAAAACATTATATAAAATTTCAAACTCGCATATCTCCGTTACTATAGAAGATACAGAAGTGATTTTACACTCAATGTAATCAGGTCGAAGCTCTCTATTTCCTCATCCGAAAGAATTTTACCCATGTGTAATATTCATGCTTAGTTACCATGGAAACTATCATAACAATAAAGTAAACAATCTACTTGTGCATTATTGTAGTCGTTGTCGTGGAGATTTGAAATAACCACTTTCATTGTTGAAACAATGTAATACATCCTTGGTATCACGTTTAACAAAAACATTATATAAAATTTCAAACTCGCATATCTCCGTTGCTATAGAAGATACAGATGTGATTTTACACTCAATGTAATCAGGTCGAAGCTCTCTATTGGCTCATCCGAAAGAATTTTAACCATGTGTAATATTCATGCTTAGTTACCATGGAAACTATCATTACAATAAAGTAAACAATCTATTTGTGCATGATTGTAGTCGTTGTCGTGGAGATTTGAAATAACCACTTTCATTGTTGAAACAATGTAATATATCCTTGGTATCACGTTTTACAAAAACATTATATAAAATTTCAAACTCGCATATCTCCGTTGCTATAGAAGATACAGATGTGATTTTACACTCAATGTAATCAGGTCGAAGCTCTCTATTGGCTCATCCAAAAGAGTTTTACACATGTGTAATATTCATGCTTAGTTACCATGGAAACTATCATTACAATAAAGTAAACAATCTATTTGTGCATGATTGTAGTCGTTGTCGTGGAGATTTGAAATAACCACTTTCATTGTTGAAACAATGTAATACGTCCTTGGTATCACGTTTTACAAAAACATTATATAAAATTTCAAACTCGCATATCTCCGATGCTATAGAAGATACAGATGTGATTTTACACTCAATGTAATCAGGTCGAAGCTCTCTATTGGCTCATCCGGAAAAAATTTACCCATGTGTAATATTCATGCTTAGGTACCATGGAAACTATCATAACAATAAAGTAAACAATCTATTTGTGCATGATTGTAGTCGTTGTCGTGGAGATTTGAAATAACCACTTTCATTGTTGAAACAATGTAATACATCCTTGGTATCACGTTTTACAAAAACATTATATAAAATTTCAAACTCGCATATCTCCATTACTATAGAACATATAGATGTGATTTTACACTCAATGTAATCAGGTCGAAGCTCTCTATTGGCTCATCCGGAAAAATTTTACCCATGTGTAATATTCATGCTAAGTTACCATGGAAATTATCATAACAATAAAGTAAACAATCTATTTGTGCATGATTGTAGTCGTTGTCGTGGAGATTTGAAATAACCACTTTCATTGTTGAAACAATGTAATATATCCTTGGTATCACGTTTTACAAAAACATTATATAAAATTTCAAACTCGCATATCTCCGTTGCTATAGAAGATACAGATGTGATTTTACACTCAATGTAATCAGGTCGAAGCTCTCTATTGGCTCATCCAAAAGAATTTTACCCATGTGTAATATTCATGCTTAGTTACCATGGAAACTATCATAACAATAAAGTAAACAATCTACTTGTGCATTATTGTAGTCGTTGTCGTGGAGATTTGAAATAACCACTTTCATTGTTGAAACAATGTAATACATCCTTGGTATCACGTTTAACAAAAACATTATATAAAATTTCAAACTCGCATATCTCCGTTGCTATAGAAGATACAGATGTGATTTTACACTCAATGTAATCAGGTCGAAGCTCTCTATTGGCTCATCCGAAAGAATTTTAACCATGTGTAATATTCATGCTTAGTTACCATGGAAACTATCATTACAATAAAGTAAACAATCTATTTGTGCATGATTGTAGTCGTTGTCGTGGAGATTTGAAATAACCACTTTCATTGTTGAAACAATGTAATATATCCTTGGTATCACGTTTTACAAAAACATTATATAAAATTTCAAACTCGCATATCTCCGTTGCTATAGAAGATACAGATGTGATTTTACACTCAATGTAATCAGGTCGAAGCTCTCTATTGGCTCATCCGAAAGAATTTTAACCATGTGTAATATTCATGCTTAGTTACCATGGAAACTATCATTACAATAAAGTAAACAATCTATTTGTGCATGATTGTAGTCGTTGTCGTGGAGATTTGAAATAACCACTTTCATTGTTGAAAAAATGTAATATATCCTTGGTATCACGTTTTACAAAAACATTATATAAAATTTCAAACTCGCATATCTCCGTTGCTATAGAAGATACAGATGTGATTTTACACTCAATGTAATCAGGTCGAAGCTCTCTATTGGCTCATCCGAAAGAATTTTACACATGTGTAATATTCATGCTTAGTTACCATGGAAACTATCATTACAATAAAGTAAACAATCTATTTGTGCATGATTGTAGTCGTTGTAGTGGAGATTTGAAATAACCACTTTCATTGTTGAAACAATGTAATACATCCTTGGAATCACGTTTGACAAGAACATTATATAAAATTTCAAACTCGCATATCTCCGTTACTATAGAAGATACAGAAGTGATTATACACTCAATGTAATCATGTCGAAGCTCTCTATTGGCTCATCCGGAAAAAAATTATCCATTTGTAATATTCATGCTTAGTTACCATGGAAACTATCATAACAATAAAGTAAACAATCTATTTGTGCATGATTGTAGTCGTTGTCGTGGAGATTTGAAATAACCACTTTCATTCTTGAAACAATGTAATACAAACATCCTTGGTATCACGTTTTACAAAAACATTATATAAAATTTCAAACTCGCATATCTCCGTTGCTATAGAAGATACAGATGTGATTTTACACTCAATGTAATCAGGTCGAAGCTCTCTATTGGCTCATCCGAAAGAATTTTACCCATGTGTAATATTCATGCTTAGTTACCATGGAAACTATCATAACAATAAAGTAAACAATCTATTTGTGCATGATTGTAGTCGTTGTCGTGGAGATTTGAAATAACCACTTTCATTGTTGAAACAATGTAATACATCCTTGGTATCACGTTTTACAAAAACATTATATAAAATTTCAAACTCGCATATCTCCGTTGCTATAGAAGATACAGATGTGATTTTACACTCAATGTAATCAGGTCGAAGCTCTCTATTGGCTCATCCGAAAGAATTTTACCCATGTGTAATATTCATGCTTAGTTACCATGGAAACTATCATAACAATAAAGTAAACAATCTACTTGTGCATTATTGTAGTCGTTGTCGTGGAGATTTGAAATAACCACTTTCATTGTTGAAACAATGTAATACATCCTTGGTATCACGTTTAACAAAAACATTATATAAAATTTCAAACTCGCATATCTCCATTACTATAGAACATATAGATGTGATTTTACACTCAATGTAATCAGGTCGAAGCTCTCTATTGGCTCATCCGCAAAAATTTTACCCATGTGTAATATTCATGCTAAGTTACCATGGAAATTATCATAACAATAAAGTAAACAATCTATTTGTGCATGATTGTAGTCGTTGTCGTGGAGATTTGAAATAACCACTTTCATTGTTGAAACAATGTAATACATCCTTGGAATCACGTTTGACAAAAACATTATATAAAATTTCAAACTCGCATATCTCCGTTACTATAGAAGATACAGAAGTGATTTTACACTCAATGTAATCAGGTCGAAGCTCTCTATTTCCTCATCCGAAAGAATTTTACCCATGTGTAATATTCATGCTTAGTTACCATGGAAACTATCATAACAATAAAGTAAACAATCTACTTGTGCATTATTGTAGTCGTTGTCGTGGAGATTTGAAATAACCACTTTCATTGTTGAAACAATGTAATACATCCTTGGTATCACGTTTAACAAAAACATTATATAAAATTTCAAACTCGCATATCTCCGTTGCTATAGAAGATACAGATGTGATTTTACACTCAATGTAATCAGGTCGAAGCTCTCTATTGGCTCATCCGAAAGAATTTTAACCATGTGTAATATTCATGCTTAGTTACCATGGAAACTATCATTACAATAAAGTAAACAATCTATTTGTGCATGATTGTAGTCGTTGTCGTGGAGATTTGAAATAACCACTTTCATTGTTGAAACAATGTAATATATCCTTGGTATCACGTTTTACAAAAACATTATATAAAATTTCAAACTCGCATATCTCCGTTGCTATAGAAGATACAGATGTGATTTTACACTCAATGTAATCAGGTCGAAGCTCTCTATTGGCTCATCCAAAAGAATTTTACACATGTGTAATATTCATGCTTAGTTACCATGGAAACTATCATTACAATAAAGTAAACAATCTATTTGTGCATGATTGTAGTCGTTGTCGTGGAGATTTGAAATAACCACTTTCATTGTCGAAACAATGTAATACGTCCTTGGTATCACGTTTTACAAAAACATTATATAAAATTTCAAACTCGCATATCTCCGATGCTATAGAAGATACAGATGTGATTTTACACTCAATGTAATCAGGTCGAAGCTCTCTATTGGCTCATCCGGAAAAAATTTACCCATGTGTAATATTCATGCTTAGGTACCATGGAAACTATCATAACAATAAAGTAAACAATCTATTTGTGCATGATTGTAGTCGTTGTCGTGGAGATTTGAAATAACCACTTTCATTGTTGAAACAATGTAATACATCCTTGGTATCACGTTTTACAAAAACATTATATAAAATTTCAAACTCGCATATCTCCGTTGCTATAGAAGATACAGATGTGATTTTACACTCAATGTAATCAGGTCGAAGCTCTCTATTGGCTCATCCGAAAGAATTTTACCCATGTGTAATATTCATGCTTAGTTACCATGGAAACTATCATAACAATAAAGTAAACAATCTACTTGTGCATTATTGTAGTCGTTGTCGTGGAGATTTGAAATAACCACTTTCATTGTTGAAACAATGTAATACATCCTTGGTATCACGTTTTACCAAAACATTATATAAAATTTCAAACTCGCATATCTCCGTTGCTATAGAAGATACAGATGTGATTTTACACTCAATGTAATCAGTTTTAAGCTCTCTATTGGCTCATCCGAAAGAATTTTAACCATGTGTAATATTCATAGTAGGGTAGCCAGGCCGGTTCTGCGCCCGAAAATGAGGCTCGGTGAGGCTCGCAGTGTTGCCAACCCCTTACTCGAAAAAATCACCAAGGTTTTTCTTTTTCGGTCTAACCTAACCTCAAGCAAGGAGCTGGCAGCACTGCTTGAGGTTTTTCTCGCAGTGCTGCCAACCGAAAATGAGGCTCGGTGAGGCTCGCAGTGTTGCTAACTCCTTACTCGAAAAAATCACCAAGGTTTTTTTTTTTGGGGTCTAACCTAACCTAAAGCAAGGAGCTGGCAACACTGCTTGAGGTCTGCCTTGCAGCGTTGCCAACATCTTACTCGAAAAAATCACCAAGGTTTTTATTGGTCTAACCTAACCTCAAGCAAGGAACTGGCAACACTGCTTGAGGCTTGCTTTAATGGTCTGCTCTTGTAAAGCATAAGCTCTATTTTCTCGCAGTGTGACCAATACCTTACTCGAAAAAATCACCAAGGTTTTTTTTGGTCTAATCTAACCTAAAGCAAGGAGCTGGCACTTGTGTGCTCGCAGTGTTGCCAACACTTTACTCGAAAAAATCACCAAGTTTTTTTTGGTCTAACCTAACCTAAAGCAAGGAGCTGACAACACTGCTTAAGACTTATCTTACAGTACATAAAACAATTTGCCAACCTACTGGTATTTTTGTCATAGCTTTTTACAAAAAAAGAGGAGAGAGAGAGAGGGGGGAAAAGTTAAACAACCGACAATGTTGCTAATATTTACCTACAACTTTTTTTACTTGGCAAGGGGCATAGCCAATTTATATACTGGCGTAACATACATACACTGGGCAAGGAGAGCCGGCAACAAACACACACTGCCGTAAAAGAGAAAGAGATGGATGGATGGCAACACAGTATGTGTGTGCGTGTGTGTGTATAATATGTAGCATTATTAACTAGAGTGTGTTGGCAACCCACCTGCAACTAAAAAAATAGAGATGCCAATATTGCTGTAAGATGAAGAGAGAGACTAAGCTGGCAACAGTGGTGAGCGAATACGCATTATTTCCAAGTCCCGGGCGCCAATGTATATCGCGACTTTTGTAAACCTCTCTCGCGGGAACGATGTGCTGCACATGCATATGCGCGCGCGCGCACCTGTATTGTGACGCAAACAAACAAATAATAATTGTTGTTTTTTTAGAATACCTGGCCCCTAACCCCGCCAGGGTGCGTGGTGCCCAACCCAAAAAGGTTCTAACGGCTGCGGTTGTAGATAACCACACCTCTGTAGAGTTTCACGTGTTTTTTTTTGTATGGTAGTGGTGGTGCTGGCAATAGTGGGTGGGTTAATTGTTGTTGTAGTATTTTGGTTATTTGGCAAAGTGCTGCTGGTAACTGGAGGAGTTAGCGTGGGAACGTGAGGCGGTGGCGTCTGATTGTCTCCTTCGCTATTGTTCCCACCGGAAGGTTCTTCCGGCCCAGCTCTAGGCGGTCTTTGTACGGGTGACCTCGGCGGTATTGTGTTGGTTCTGCTGCTGGGCACGCCAGTAAGGCGGTGGCGTCTGTTTGTCTCCTTCGCTATTGTTCCCACCGGAAGGTCCTTCCGGCCCAGCTCCAGGCGGTCTTTGTACGGGTGACCTCGGCGGTATTGTGTTGGTTCTGCTGCTGGGCACGCCAGTAAGGCGGTGGCGTCTGATTGTCTCCCGTGCTATTGTTCCCACCTGAAGGTCCTTCCGGCCCAGCTCCAGGCGGTCTTTGTACGGGTGACCTCGGCGGTATTGTGTTGGTTCTGCTGCTGGGCACGCCATTAAGGCGGTGGCGTCTGATTGTCTCCCGTGCTATTGTTCCCACCGGAAGGTCCTTCCGGCCCAGCTCCAGGCGGTCTTTGTACGGGTGACCTCGGCGGTATTGTGTTGGTTCTGCTGCCGGGCACGCCAGTGATGCAGAAAGCTCCAAAAGCTGCGATTCAAATCATGATGGATGGGTGTGTTTTTTTTTTTTTGTTATTATTTATCGTCAAAGGCCATGCACACGTAACTCGAACCAACCTTGGAATTTTAGCTACCGACAGGTATAAATTTCTATTAGAAACCCCGCGCACATCAGTTGCAGTCCAGTATTGCTACTGGGTAGCCGCATAAAAGTGTACGCTATACCAAGTGTAATATCAAGTGTAATAGAAACCGAATTAGTTTGGTCTGTCAGGTGAGTACCATATCAGCATAAGTTATACGCACACAAGTTGCTTGACCAGCTATAAAACTAAAATTTACGCAATTATACTACTGTTTTGTGTGTGTTAAATTGCTAGCAGTTTTTTGTAGGTAAGTTTTGTTTTTTTTTGTTATTTTTTTTTGCATGTGTGTGTGTTAATAATAATTGCGAGCGGCGTTAGTGAACAGAAAGTGTTGTTTTGATTAAACAACGAAATTATGCTAAACAAAAAAATATGAGCATATATATAACATGTGCTTGAAAAAAAAAACTATTCTTCATCGCAAATAACATAAAAGCGAGGTAACAATCGGAAAGAAAAGGGGAAGGGGGAAACTCTATTTTTTGAATTTGTTGATACTCTAGATTGGATTTTTTTAAAAGTCTATTTTATACACAGTAAGGCTAATCGAAACTGGGCCTACAGCGGGATCCGAACCACCTCTGCCGGGTATCGAACTTGCAGTTTAAAATTATACAAGTGTACAAGGGAAACTCTATTTTTTGAATTTGTTGATACTCTGGATTGGATTTTGTTGTTTTTAAGTCTATTTTATGCACGTATGGTTAATCGGGACTGGACCTACAGTTTCAAGAACCACTTGTGCGGGTATCGAACTCTTGATTACAAGACAACAACGTTATCGCTGCGCCATCGCAGAAGCTGGTGGAAGTACTGATTAATTTAATGTTTTAAGTCCACTTTATGCACAGTAAGGCTAATCGGGACTGGACCTGCAGTTTCAAGAACCACTTGTGCGGGTATCGAACCTTTAATTACAAGGCTATTGCTGCGCCATCGCAGAGGCTAGTGGAAGTACTGATTGATTTGATGTTTTAAGTCTATTTTATGCACAGTAAGGCTAATCGGGACTGGACCTTCAGTTTCAAGAACCACTTGTGCGGGTATCGAACTTTTAATTACAAGGTTATTGTTGTGCCATCGCAGAGGCTAGTGGAAGTACTGATTGATTTGATGTTTTTAAGTTTATTTTATGCACAGTAAGGCTAATCGGGACTGGACCTACAGTTTCAAGAACCACTTGTGTGGGTATCGAACCCAAGATTTTTTGATTACAATACTACCGCTACGCCATCGCAAAGGCTAGTGGAAGTACATAGTTATTCGAATCTTATTTATTTAAAATATTTAGTTTTTTTATGCATGCTTATTGATTTTTAAACCTAAAGTTAAATAAAATCCGGCAATTATATCCAAATATACTTATGGCTACAACGAGCATTTACAAAAAAATGGTTTGAGATTTTTTTTTGCTACGTAAACAAAATAGTCGACATGCCAAATATGAACAGGCTATATAGATTTGAGAGATGGATAGAAAAAAATTAATTAAAATTTAATTTTATGATTACAACACGGAACTTAATGATTGATTGATTGATTGATTTAGTTTATTTTAACTTCATGTTTTGTGCCTCTTGGCTAATTTGCGAAGATGGGGATGAGTGATGAAATTGATGAAAATGGATATTCACAAACAACCATACCTGACCGGGATTTGAACCCGGGACCCTTGGTGTCGTAGCGTGATGTGCTAACCACTCGGCCACAGGGTCGGGCAAGTACTGGTATATACATAGACCAAAGTTACATGGTTCTAGGCCCCATAGGAGCCGAGAAAATCAATGTCTTGGAAAACATCTTAAGATATTTGTCTTAATCTTTAAGAAAGTTGACTTCCGGTATCTCAAGATGTTACTTCCGGTTTGTCAAGAAAATTTTCTTAAGATATTTGTCTTAAGATGTTTTCCAAGATATTGATTTTCTCGGCTCCTAATTGAGCTAGGATGATGATTTTAGGTTTGTTGGATAGGATTTGACGAAAACTATTCGACTAGCAAATAAAATCGATTCCACCCCCTCAAGTTTCGAAAATATAGACAATTTTTTTATTTTTTGAGAAACTTGATTTGCTGGCTTAGTTTTTACCCTATTTCGAAAATTTTAATGATATTTGATAAAAAATTGAATGTACTCTACAACCTATTGGAAACATAATGATTAGTGCTTACTGTTTTCGAGTTATTTTAAATTTAAATTTCAAGATGTAATTTCTAAGTTGTTTTGTAACTCGTAAACTATGGGTTGTAGAAAACCCATTCTTGTTTTATCTGCTATTGCCCGACGAATACTATAAACACAAATAATGTTTATTGCTTGATTTAAAAAAATAAAGATCGAAAATAATTTTGTTTTCTGAAAATAAAAAATGTGTGTATGGAAAAAAAATACGATTGTGTAATTTTTTTATGATGTATGTTTGCATGTAAAAATAAGTATACCTGAAAGTTTTAGAATTTCAAAATAGCTATATATATATATTTGCTATTATATCAGCCAAAATAATAGAATATATATAAACAAGTATATTTTCATAGTTTCATACCTCTACTAGATTGGTGGAAAAATAAACTAATGGGCAATAAAATCTGAAGAAAATTTGTGTCTAACAAAAATAAACTAAATAGAATTACACATGCATACAATATTTATTGTGTTTTTTTTTCATCTACAATTATATTTTTCTTATATATTTTTTTTATTTTTTATAGAGTTGATTAAAGCACATATTTAAGGAAGGCAACGCTACCCATATATAAATAAACATACCCCAAAAAAAATGCGCTCCATGAAAAGTTGCCCTGTTTGCAAAAGAACTATATCAAGCAAAAATTTTGCAAGACATTGTCGCACCTGCGTGCCAGGCAAGCATTTGGCTGCCACCGAACTGTGTTCCGGATGCAATAAATACATTACAATTGCGTATGCCAAGAAGCATAAGCTTATTTGTCTAAGCAAAAATACATCTGGGGCCCAGCCTTCGACCTCCACCAAGAGGGAGGCAGAAGCAGCCTCCATCAATGCACCACCCGCTAAACGCGTCAAGCCTGCGATAAAAGCAGACCGGTCTGCTTTCGGGGGGATATTAGGAGATTACGTCCAATTGTCGGATGGCTCTTGCGATGTTTGTAGCTTTTTAGAGGAGAAGCGAGCAGAGATAGTTTCTATTCTTAGTAATGCACTGGCTACGCACTCCTCCACTAAATTCTACGCATCGCTACGTTGCTGGTACAAGAAGCCGTCTGGTGAAATTTACAGGTTCTGCCACAACACCAAGGCGAAAACGCTGCATCTGGCGGATGTCGACAACCTCGAGGTCATCTACAACAAGTTTGTCGAGGAGCTGCTGGCAAAGCAAGAAGAACATGAAGCTAAGGGCTCGGGGGGTTCGCTGTGTGGCGAGCGTCACGAACTGCGCGTCAAACTTTCCAAGTTTGTGCCTCTCTCCGCCTCCAGCTACGTCCCCTTACCAGATACGATTGTGGAAAAGAAGGCCGTCCTGAACATTCAGAACAGTGACGCCGAGTGCTTCGTATGGTGTGTGCTTGCAGCGTTACACCCTGTCGACCGGAAAAACCATCCACACCGAGTTAACCACTACCTACCCTACGAGCCAGAGGTGAAAGATGAGATGGCTGGGATTAACTACCCGATGGCGCTTTCGGACATTCGCAAGTTTGAGGCCCGCACACACAACCCTCGGTTGGCCATCAATGTTTATGGCCTCACTGACGAAAATGTAGTCTACCCTATCCGGGTGAGCGACGTAGACGACAATGATGCTCGATAAATCCATCTCCTACTCATCAAGGACGAGACCCATCACCACTACACCCTCATCCGTTCCCTCTCTAGACTTGTTTCGAGCCAAACAAGCAAACACGAACACCACAAAGAAGTTTGTCGCAGGTGCTTGTCAATGTTCGACGGACGAGATCAACGCAGTTACCAACACATCAGAGGTCCCAACATCGCTGCCGAGAAGCTCGCTAACCACAAGCTCTACTGCAATGCCAACGAACCGGGGGTGGCAGACTTGCCCGAACCTGGCACTGTAGAGTGTTTCCGCATGCACGGTGCCATGGTGGAGCACCCCGCTATTATCATCGCGGATTTCGAGGCTTTTCTCAAACCCCTGTCCACTTGCGATCCCGATCCTGAAGTTTCTTCCACCACCCCTTACCAACTCCACGAGGCATCTAGTTTCGCATACGTTGTGGTGCGACGAGATCAACACATCGCCCCCGAGCCCTATGTGCATCGCGGTCCCGACGCAGCCAAACACTTCCTCGAGAGGATGGTTGACGAGGCCATCGAGATAGGGAAGGTATTGTTGGCCCCCAAGTCTATGCTCCCACTGTCCCCCGACGATCAACATAGACACGAGGAGGCTACTACCTGTCCTGTGTGCACCTGTGAGTTTAGCATCAACAACCGTAAAGTCCATCACCACGATCACTTTAACGGTAGGTACGTTGGTCCTTGGTGCAACGACTGCAACCGCTTGGCCCGGGACCCGCGCTTCATCCCTGTGTTTTTTCACAATGGCTCGGGGTACGACTTTCACCACCTGATCAAGCATCTTGGATACGACAATGCAAGAATCAATGTCCTGGCACAAAACGAGGAGCGTTATATTAGCGTCAGCAAGTGGGTGCCGATCCCCAACTCAAAAAGCAGGAGCATCGAGCTTCGCTTCCTCGACTCCCTGAGGTTCCTCCCGGCCAGCCTCGATGCTCTTGCAGGGAAGCTGAGCAACGAACAAATGCTTATTACCTCTGCAAATTTTCCAAACTTGGACGCCGGTCTCTTCAGGCGTAAGGGGGTCTACCCCTACGAATACGTCACCGACTCTACCAAGTTTGCGGAGACGTCGCTACCTCCCCAGGTGAAGTTCTACAGTCAGCTACGAGGCTCGAACATCACCGACGAAGAATATCATCACGCCCAGTCCATGTGGCGCGAGCTAGGTTGTCGAACTCTCGGAGACTACCACGACGCCTACCTCAGACTTGATGTGACGCTCCTCGCCGACGTGTTCCAGACGTTCCGGGCGACCGCAATGAACATCTACCACCTGGATCCCGTCTACTTCTATAGTCTCCCCGGACTGGCGTGGTCAGCCATGTTTCTGGTGACGAAAATCAAGCTGGAGCTTCTTTTGGACGTAGACATGGTGCTGTTTGTGGAACGCGCCGTGCGGGGTGGAATGGTCCAGGTGTCGCAACGGCACGTGCGCGCCAACAATCACCACATGGCTACTGGCTACGACTCCACCCAACCGTCGAGCTACATCATGCACACGGACGTAAATAACTTGTACGGGCACTCCATGATGCAATCACTCCCCTTTAGAGGGTTCGAGTGGGCCGATCCTTCCAAATTCGACATCGAAAGCTTCGACGATTCGGAACATGGGTTTTTTGCCGAGGTGGACCTTGAGTTCTCCGAGAAGCTGCAGGATTTGTTCTGCGATCTTCCCCCTGCACCCGAGTTTAAGTGTCCACCCGATTCCAATCAGAAGAAGCTCGTCATGGATTTTGAACCTAAGAAGAATTACGTTCTTCACTACCAGAATCTCCGGTGGTTGATGCAGCAAGGGGTCACAGTCCACGCAGTTCACCACATCCTCAAGTTCGAGCATTCTCCATGGTTGCGTCGATATATTGAAGTCAACACTGAACACCGCACCGCAGCCACGTCCGAGCTTGATAAGGATTTCTTCAAGCTCATGAATAATGCAGTGTTTGGCAAGACCATGGAGAATGTACGGAATCGCGTGGACATAAAATTGGTGACGAGGAAAGAGCGATGTCGTCAGCTTGTCGCGAGTCCATTGTTCAAGTCTCGAACAATCTACAGCGAGCAGCTGGCTCTGATTCACATGAAGCAAGGTGTGGTGAAACTCACCAAGCCCATCTACGTTGGAGCCACGGTTCTGGATCTGAGCAAGCTCCACATGTTCGAGACGTACTACGACATATTACGTCCACACTACGGCCACAACATCTCGCTTCTCTACACGGACACGGACAGCTTGGTGTACCACGTTCACACAGTCGACGCATACGAGGATATAGCCACAGTTCCATCTTTGGTTAACCTCTTCGACACCTCGGGCTATCCCCAGCCGAACCAGTACGGTATCCTGGCCCGCAACAAGAAGGTGCCTGGCAAACTCAAAGATGAGAAGGACGGAGACGTGATTCTTGAGTTTGCAGGTCTTCGCGCCAAGGCCTGTACCATCAAAGCCGAGGGCAGCGTTACCAAGAAGGCCAAGGGTGTCGGCAGACAGGTGGTTCGGGAGCATCTCACATTCGAGGACTTCGTGGATTGCCTCAAGACCAGGTCGTCGGTTCTAAGAGCAGAACAGCGCATCCAGAGCGTCGACCATGTGTTGACCACCAACAAAGTGAGGAAGATTGCCCTGGATCCCAACGACGACAAGAGGTGCGTTCTTCAATGCGGAATCCACACACTGCCGTGGGGGCACTATCGCTTAGCAGAAAGCAAAACCTGCAACATATGCCCATCTTCAACAGAAGATTCATAAAACAAAACAAAAAAAAAAAATCATTTTGTTAGTCATTACAAAAAAACAACAACACTGACTGTCATTACAAAAAAAACTTTGACCGTATTCTTAAATAACCAGCATACCTATGAATCTCTTTGGTTTCCGAAAACAAACCAACATGGAGACTGTACACCGCGCGACGACAGATCATGAATTTCTACCTTCCATGTTAACTAAACTCAACGGTCTACTGATCGTTCACCTCAACAGCATTTGGACGAAATTGGATGACGATGTGGGCAAGATGTTTTACGTCTTCAACAACAATTTACATTTCTACGAAATTCCGATCGATGGAAAACTTCAAATCACCGTGAATCCGGAAAACGTAGGCGAAATCAAAATATCTACCGGCAAGAACATTTTTCGAATCAAGCACGACAAGATGCTTTTTAACATTACGTACGATGTTTCTGCAGGAGATTATCTTTACGTGGAACTCCTAGGAGATTACGACAAACTCATTCCTCTCTTCGTAGAATTACGAATCGTCTATCCTATTATAAATAACCGTTAACCAAAATGCCTAACGATATTTTCGGCAACACTAAGCGTGTAGACCACGCAGAAGAGATTCTCATGTTAGACGTCCGAATTAAAAAGTTGAGGAGCGATTTGATCGCTTTGCAGGAGACCTTAAACAAAAGTTTAGAGTCGGAGATCGCTACGCTCCAAACGCAATGTCTCGACCCCATTCTGAAAATCGATTCCGAACTGAAAACGCTCATAAAAAATTATGTCGACGTACCTTCTTACGACAACGTTCAAAATATACAGTTGAGCGTGGATAAGCTTCAAAATGATTTGGCCAAATTACAACAATTTCAATCGAAAAATGAAGATTTGGAAAAATTGAAACTCGAAATCGAAGAACGAACTTCGGCAATCGAAAAGAATTTCTCTGAACTTCAAACCGTCGTGAAAGATATTGATGTAGAACGCTTGCATGTCGTCGTTTCCAAATTACAAGAAGAATTCGCCAGCACGTTGCAAGAAATTAAATCCAAGTTACAGACTTTGGAAGATACCATGACGAACCTACCATCGTCAGACGAACTGCAGGTCATCGGCAAAAGCGTCGCGAACATAAAAATTCAATTGGAGGCTTATCAAGATTTCGAACACATTCAAACCACCATCGCCACGCTTCAGGCGTCTCTGGAGTTGATCAACGAAGAAATTAAAAATATTCACGCTGAAGCAAGTGCGTTGACGAGCATACAAGACACGTTGAGCACGGTTCAGCAGAAGATCGAATATTTAGAAAATTTGAACGTCGAATCGAACCTTGCTCATTTTCATCACGTACTGGACAACATACAGGGTGACTTGGAATCGTTACGGACGAGCGTACCTTCGAGCGAAGATTTGGAAAAATTGAAAACGGCCGTGACGGCACTATCCGATTCGAGCGACATCAAAAGTTCATTGAGCGATCTCGAGAGTAGGGTGGCCAATCTCCCCACCTCAAAAGAATTACACGCTTTCAAAAGGAGCATATCACGTATGCTGAAACGACTAGAAACGGAAACGGCGAACGTGGAACAGATTCGAGACGAACTTGCTTCACTGGTGTCGACGCTGCCCACTTCGCAGAGCGTCGCCGACCTTCACACGCAGTTTACCGAGATGCGAAGCATCGTGAACGATCTTACCGAGAAAAGTTCGAAATTGAATCAAGTCGAGAACCTTCAGAGTATCGTCGTCAACATCAGAGATCAAGTTGGAGTGCTGGAATCCACGCAGGAATCGACGCTGGCCTCTTTCGGTGCAAAGTTGCAAGAACTCAACGAAAACTTCAAGCAGTTGAACGTGGAAGTGAAAATCAAACCGTCATTTTCTACGGTAACGGATACCATCGTCGAACATTTGTTGCCCGTACAAAATACACTGGGACAGCTTCACAGCAACCTCGTTAGCGTCGATACTAAATTCGCTAAACTGCATTCTCTGCAAGCCATCGAAATCAACAGCGTACCCAATCAACAGAGAATCTCCACGTTCGTCGAAGGTAACAAACTGTACATGTTACATCCTTATCATCCGTACTACAAGTTTCTCCTCGATGGCACGATTCAGATAAATGAATTTTCGTACTGGTCTCACGGCAGAAAAGCTAGCGTTCCCACCATGACCTTGATATCGAATCGTGGTGTCCAGAAAGCTGGAAACATTCCTCTGGCACGTTGGAACGAAACGCGCAACATATATGAAATACACGAAGACGAAGATCTTACCGTTTTTGACGTGAGTGCCGGCGATAAGGTGATCATTCAAAACACGAGCGAAGTGCCACCCTCTTTGAATCTCATCACGCTGGTGCTTCTCTTCAAACGTAATCTCTAAAAAATGTCTAGGCAAGCCATCGTCGAAGAATTGCATAAACCTGCACGCCGCAACTACAAACGTTTAGCTGTGGTAACCAAGGGAATCGATGACCTCTGGCAAAGTGACCTCGTGGAGATGAGTAGCGGCAATCTAAAAAACGTGCATAAATTGAACAAGGGCAACAAGTATCTCCTTACCGTCATAGACACGTTTTCGAAATTCGCATGGGCTCTACCTTTGAAAGCCAAAACAGGAACGTGCGTAACGGAAGCATTCAAGACAATTTTTCGCGAAAGCGACAGACGGCCTCGGTTTTTGCAAACAGACAAGGGGAAGGAATTTTACAATGCCGTATTCCAAAAGTTTATTCAAAAACATGACATTCGACATTATTCAACCTTCAGTCACATCAAAGCCAGCATCGTGGAAAGATTTAATCGAACCTTGAAAACACACATGTGGAAACGATTCACGCTTCGAGGAAATTACAAATGGGTCGACATACTGCCGGAACTCGTCGACACCTATAATGATACGGTACACAGAACGATAGGCATGAAGCCAGCTGACGTTACGAAATCTGACGAGCAGCGTTTAATTTCCAACGTTTACTGTCCAAAGTACACTCCCACGACTACCAAGAAATCAAAATTCAAAATTGGAGACCAGGTGAGGATCAGCAAATTCAAACGCACCTTCGAGAAGGGGTTCACAAAAAATTGGAGCACGGAACTTTTTACGGTGGTTCGAGTTTTACCCGGAAACCGACACACGTATATAATAAAAGATAGTAGCGGTGAGATTTTGAAAGGAAGATTTTACGAAGAGGAACTCTCTAAAACAAAATATCCCGACACGTACCTCATCGAGAAAATATTGCGTAGGAAAGGCGACAAACTGTTTGTCAAATGGCTGGGACTTCCGGAAAAAAGTTGGATCGACGCGAACGAAGTGATCTTGTGAGTACGTGGAACGTGGTGAAGCGTCTACCGGATTCGGAAAGTCAAACAAAAAAAAAGAACGGCGAGTTGCTTCCCGACAGCATCCGCTGTCTGATCGTAGGTCCTTCGGGGTGTGGGAAAACAACACTGCTCGTGGACAATTTTCTCCTCGCACCGAATTGGTTAGATTGGAAGAACAGGCACCTGTACGTGTTCTCGAAAAGTCTCGAACAAGCGAAATACCAGCAACTGATAAAACTGTACGATGGTCTGGACATTGCAACGTTCTCTTCGGAAATAAAACCACTCGACGATTGTCGTGAAAATTCAGTCGTTGTGTTCGACGACGTCATCCTGGAAAATCAAAATGAAATTCGCAATTTTTTCACGCAAGGTCGTCACAAAGGAATAGATTGCTTCTTCCTAGCTCAAACGTTTTCCAAAATTCCAAAACAGTTAGTACGCGACAACGCTAATTTCATATGTTTGTTTCGTCAAGATCACACCAACCTCAAGCACGCGTACGATGACTACGTAGGCGGAGACATGAACTACAATCAATTTTCGGAACGCTGCTGCTCCCACTGTTGGAACAGTGACGATTTCGGATTCGCGACGATCGACATGACGAAAAAACCCAACGACGGAAAATACAGAAACAAAATCAACGACTTTCTAAACGTTGCAACGTTGTGAGAAACGACGTGTATAAATAACGTTATGACGAAACGAAAAATCGAAGACGAAAATCTCAAGCTTCGCGATTACCTCGCGAAACGCTTCAAAGGTTGGAAATCCGAGAATCGTGGATTCTACGAAGAGAAGAAACGTCAAGATCAACCTGTGATCGACGCCATCAGCGATCTAGGTAAAGAAATTAAAGGCGTTACGGAACAAAATAAAAATTTGATCAACGAACTCGTACCACTTGCAGCTAAAAGTTACACCGTACCCACGCCCATTTCGAGCATTCCTTCGACACCGTTCGAACTGAAGGACGTACCGGCACGACGTCGAGCCATAGGTAGCACGTCGTCGTCTTTGGATAAGATCGAGCTGGGACCTTTGGCACGAGACTACCTGAGCACGGGGAAATTCGACAAGGATGAAGTGTTCGGATTGTATCCGAGCATGGAGAGTAACGAAGGCGGTGGTGTGGTTTGGAAGATTGGAAAATCGAAGGTGACCTTCGAAGGCAACGACATTAAAGTCAATTTAGGCGATAAGAATAGCTGGAACAGGTATCCGGGTACGGTGGGACTGTGGGAACTCGTTGCCAAAAAGCAGCCGAAGGATTACACCGACGAAGATTACCAGAGTTACAAGGAAATTTTGATCATGACGGATGCCTTGTACCAAAACAACGACGCCTCGCAGAATAGGGTGAAATCGAGCAGCGGCGAGAAGTACAGGAATCTCATCAAACCGATATGGAACCAGGTCAAAACAGGCAGCGGCGTCAAACTCTACAACACCCTGCCCAAAGAGTTTGTGTGGGTGGACGACGTGCGCAAGCTCATAGACCGTTTGTTGGTTATTGCAGGAGAGGAGAATGCAGGCAATCGTAATTTCTACAACGAGAAGGTTGGCATCGTGGACATGATCAGCACGAAACTTTCCAACTTCATCGTGAACGACGACAAGGGCATAGGTTACCTCATCAAAATCATCAACACGTTGCCTCCGAGATTCTGGAACGTGGCCGAAGGAAAGGGACTCGTGAACGACATCATCAACAAGTTACCTTTCGAGATGCATTTACCCGGCTACCAGTTCTGCGGACCGGGTACCAAACTCAAGAAAAGATTGGAGAGAGGAGACAAGGGTGTGAATCCGTTGGACGCCGCATGCAAAGATCACGACATCGCCTACAACACCACTCGCACCGATCTGGATGCACGTCACGAAGCAGACAGAAAGTTAGAGCACGCAGCTTTCGAAAGATTCGTTAGCAGAGACGCTTCGCTGGGAGAAAGAGTTGCAGCACTGGGCACCACCATCGCCATGAACACGAAACAAAAATTTGGATGGGGTGTGTAGAAATAAAAAAAATTCTCGAACCTTGAAAAAAATTTATTCGGTATATAAATAACATTACATAAAAAAAAAACAAAAAAAAAACTCCAGTTGTGTTTGCCATTTATAAAAATGAGTAAACAATCACTAGACGCCCAAGCATTAAAACAAATGCTAAATTCATCAGTCGAATATGTAAAAATTCAGGAATTGGAAGTGGACAAACCTTACACGATACCTTCCGGTTCAATTGTTTCTACCCAGTATGGTCCCAAGGCGCGTCTGTTGCTCAACGCACAATACAGTCTATTTTTACCAGATCGATACGCTAACATGTTATCCGACGAGAAGCTAGCTATTTTAATCGAGAACAAAACTCAAATCGTGTACAAGGGTACAAAGGAACTTCTTGGTAAGAAAACAAAGCACGTAATAGAATTTGTGTAACGGCTCTGCGCGGAGTATATCCTTGAAAAAAAATTACACGGAACAAAAAAAAAATCTCAGAACATTTATATATAAATAACATACCGAAAAAAATTACACAAAACAAAAAAATCTTAGAACGTATATATAAATAACATACCGTGAAGATAACATATAGAGCATCAACATGAAGCCCAAGGGTGTCGTGTACCAGATACCATACTCCAATCTGAAAAATCTAGGTGCCCTCGATGGGTTACTCACCAAGAAACAACGCGAGAAGAAACGTTCTTGCTTGACGAAAGGACACGGAATGAAATTACTTCTCAGCACACCTCAATTGAGACGCTTGCAGCGTTCGCGAAAACAGCAAAAAATCGGAGGTTTCATATTCAGCATCCCGGCCATCCTGGCAGCATTAGGGGCCGTTGGAAGTTTGGCTGGCGGAAGTGCCGCCATCGCAAAAACCGTCATCGACTCGAAGAAGAACAAGGCAGAATTGGAAGAACAGAAACGTCACAACCTGGCTATGGAGAAGAAGGGGAAAGGTATAACCAAAAAACAAAAAAGCAACCTCGATGCTTTGAAGAAATATAAAAAAAAGAAGAAGCCCTGTCCAACTTCGATATTGAATCTCTGATCGAACTGTTGGGAATAAAGAACTTCAGGGGTGTTTTCATGTCCGATTCTCTACCCTCTGCTGTGAAGAAAAAAGAGTATGGCGTGGTTAACCTGGACAGTTACAAAAATCCTGGTACACATTGGATATGCTACCTCAAAATTGACGATAACAATGCATTTGTTTTCGATTCGTTCGGTGGCACACCACCTGCCAGGTTGGTGAAGTATCTCAGTGTTGCCAACCTCTACTACAATGACAAACGCATCCAGGGTTTCACCGATGTTAACTGCGGCCACCTATGCCTTTCCGTTCTCGCATACATGTCTAAAATAAATAACCCGTCGGTGGAACATTTTCAGAAAGCATTGTGGAACCTGAAACACGATGGGCGTGTTCCATCTCACGAGCGAATCTTCGATCCTGAAACTCACGCTGCACGACGACATCGTCTATCCTAAATCCGTAGCTCTACGTGCATTCTACAGCATGTACCTCATACCTAACGTCACGCAGCACAACAACAAAATTAGCGTCGGAAGCGAACACATCGTCGTCACGCCAGGCCAATACAATCTTTCCACTTTGCAAGCTCAGTTACCCAAAGGCACGTACCTTTCTCAAAATTCGGTCACGCACAGAGTGGAAATCGTGTCGGCGACGGAAACCGTGGACCTGGGCACCATGGGAGAACTTTTAGGTTTCGAGAACAACACCAAACTCGAAGCTGGCATCAAACACACGGCAACCAACATTCCTAAATTTCTAGCCATAGAAACTCTAAACGTTCACTGCAACGTGGCGGAAGGCATGATCACGAAATCCTCGGACGGATTGTTAGGAAGTCACAAGCAGACAGGAATCATAGCCACGTTCAAACCCAGTTCCGAATTCATGGAACCGATCATCTACACACCCTCTTCGCCGATTTATTTTCCAGTATGCCGCAACCGCATAGACGACATAGAGTTGGTGGTGACGAACGAGAAAGGAGACGTGGTGGATTTCGCAGGTGCAACAACCACTGCCATCGTGGAGATCAACATATAATAAATAACACGCATAGTGAAAATGGAGCAAATCGAAAGTTACGAATTGCAATCTTTCCCTCCCAACCGTCGCACGTTCGCCAATCTCAACGAAGCGAACAGGGAGATCGAATACGACGTGGACGTAGGCGATGGGTTTGTTCATCCTCACAGAGCGGACCTCTACCTTCAATTCGACGTGGTGAAGAAGGAAAGCGGAGACGCGTTTCCGCCCAATGCAAATTTGATACTCGTGGACAACTTCGTGCCTCACCTGTTCTCGCAGGTGGAGGTGAGAAAATATGGTACCGTCATAGACAGAATAGACTATCCAGGCATCACGTCGACGGCAGTGGGAACATTGAAATTATCCAAAACGGACGCAGCATACTACCAGGCGGGAAGATTCGAAGCGGGAACAAAAATATCGACGAGAAGTCACACGGTGCTTTTTCCCATGCGTCTGCTACCGGGATTCTTCTCCGACTACAAGGAGATCATGTGGAAGGGAGGATTGCGCGTCACGTTTCGAAGGGCAGCCAACGACAACGACGCACTGATGCGATACACCAACTTGAACGCCGACGGCACGCCGATAGCCAACACATTACCTGAAGCAGCCAAGTGCGCCATCCGGAGCATGGAATTGAGAATGCCGATCGTGGAATACGAAACAAACTACGCCCTCAAGTACAAAGCGGAGATCTTGAAGAGTCCGCAGGTACCGATTCACTTTCACGGTTACCAGTGCGTGCAGAAGATGGCGTCGGGAAGTCACATGGAATTCGACGTGACGACGCAGTTCAACAACATACAGTTCGACATGCCAGATTTCGTCGTAGTGTTCTTTCAGACCGGGCGCGATAACAACCAGGAAAAAGATTCCAGCAAGTTCGACGACTGCAAGATCAAGAACGTTTATCTGAAGAATGGACGCAACGAAGTCTTCCCGCGCGAGAATTACAACCTCGACATGACCAAAGACGATTACCTCAAACTTTACGAAGCTTACACCTCTTTCAAACGCGTGACCGAGGGAAGCATGGACATGTACTACACGCCCAGCGAATTCAAAACCCGCAGACCCATGTTCGTCATCAACACATCTAAGAGAAAGCAGGTGGTGGTCAACGATCGAACCAACATCAAGGTCGTCTGCGAGTTCCACGAAGCCTTGCCCGAGGACACCGTGTGCAGCGTCATCCTGATCGCAGAGAAGTCCTTCATCCACGACGTGAAGAACGAGAGGGTCACAGAGCAGTTTTAACAAGTTTTTAACATTTTTTTCTTGCACAATAAGAAATTTTTTGTACTAGCACAATCAGTTTCAATAGCACAATACGAAAATTTCACTAGTTCAAGATCAGTTACAATATCAATTTCATCAGTTATCAGTTACAATATCTTTTTTGCACTATAGCACGAGAGACAAATCAGAAAATTTGCACAAAAAAAATTTGTTGTTGTTTTTTACACAAGAAAATTAACAATAAAATTCTTTTTTATCGTTTCAGATGCTGTCGAAACATCAAAAACACATACACACACACACTAGAAAAAAGCATGCAACTTTATTTGTAACACACACACATACATTCTCCATCTCCATTATTTTTATCTATATCTCACAATAAAACTCTATATCCAAAAATATTACAACATCAAAATAACACTAGAGTCGTTAGTACACGTTGCATGCATTACGGAGGTCCTCTGTAGGGTTTCATGGAAGTTTGGGGGAAAAAAAAACACGTGAAACTCTACAGAGGTGTGGTTATCTACAACCGCAGCCGTTAGAACCTTTTTGGGTTGGGCACCACGCACCCTGGCGGGGTTAGGGGCCAGGTATTCTAAAAAAACAACAATTATTATTTGTTTGTTTGCGTCACAATACAGGTGCGCGCGCGCGCATATGCATGTGCAGCACATCGTTCCCGCGAGAGAGGTTTACAAAAGTCGCGATATACATTGGCGCCCGGGACTTGGAAATAATGCGTATTCGCTCACCACTGTTGCCAGCTTAGTCTCTCTCTTCATCTTACAGCAATATTGGCATCTCTATTTTTTTAGTTGCAGGTGGGTTGCCAACACACTCTAGTTAATAATGCTACATATTATACACACACACGCACACACATACTGTGTTGCCATCCATCCATCTCTTTCTCTTTTACGGCAGTGTGTGTTTGTTGCCGGCTCTCCTTGCCCAGTGTATGTATGTTACGCCAGTATATAAATTGGCTATGCCCCTTGCCAAGTAAAAAAAGTTGTAGGTAAATATTAGCAACATTGTCGGTTGTTTAACTTTTCCCCCCTCTCTCTCTCTCCTCTTTTTTTGTAAAAAGCTATGACAAAAATACCAGTAGGTTGGCAAATTGTTTTATGTACTGTAAGATAAGTCTTAAGCAGTGTTGTCAGCTCCTTGCTTTAGGTTAGGTTAGACCAAAAAAAAACTTGGTGATTTCTTCGAGTAAAGTGTTGGCAACACTGCGAGCACACAAGTGCCAGCTCCTTGCTTTAGGTTAGATTAGACCAAAAAAAACCTTGGTGATTTTTTCGAGTAAGGTATTGGTCACACTGCGAGAAAATAGAGCTTATGCTTTACAAGAGCAGACCATTAAAGCAAGCCTCAAGCAGTGTTGCCAGTTCCTTGCTTTAGGTTAGGTTAGACCCAAAAAAAAAAACCTTGGTGATTTTTTCGAGTAAGGAGTTAGCAACACTGCGAGCCTCACCGAGCCTCATTTTCGGTTGGCAGCACTGCGAGAAAAACCTCAAGCAGTGCTGCCAGCTCCTTGCTTGAGGTTAGGTTAGACCGAAAAAGAAAAACCTTGGTGATTTTTTCGAGTAAGGGGTTGGCAACACTGCGAGCCTCACCGAGCCTCATTTTCGGGCGCAGAACCGGCCTGGCTACCCTACTATTCATGCTTAGTTACCATGGAAACTATCATAACAATAAAGTAAACAATCTATTTGTGCATGATTGTAGTCGTTGTCGTGGAGACTTGAAATAACCACTTTCATTGTTGAAACAATGTAATACAACCTTGGTATCACGTTTTACAAAAACATTATATAAAATTTCAAACTCGCATATCTCCGTTGCTATAGAAGATACAGATGTGATTTTACACTCAATGTAATCAGGTCGAAGCTCTCTATTGGCTCATCCGAAAGAATTTTACACATTTGTAATATTCATGCTTAGTTACCATGGAAACTATCATTACAATAAAGTAAACAATCTATTTGTGCATGATTGTAGTCGTTGTCGTGGAGATTTGAAATAACCACTTTCATTCTTGAAACAATGTAATACGTCCTTGGTATCACGTTTTACAAAAACATTATATAAAATTTCAAACTCGCATATCTCCGATGCTATAGAAGATACAGATGTGATTTTACACTCAATGTAATCAGGTCGATGCTCTCTATTGGCTCATCCGAAAGAATTTTACCCATGTGTAATATTCATGCTTAGTTACCATGGAAACTATCATAACAATAAAGTAAACAATCTGCTTGTGCATTATTGTAGTCGTTGTCGTGGAGATTTGAAATAACCACTTTCATTGTTGAAACAATGTAATACATCCTTGGAATCACGTTTGACAAAAACATTATATAAAATTTCAAACTCGCATATCTCCGTTACTATAGAAGATACAGATGTGATTTTACACTCAATGTAATCAGGTCGAAGCTCTCTATTGGCTCATCCGAAAGAATTTTACCCATGTGTAATATTCATGCTTAGTTACCATGGAAACTATCATTACAATAAAGTAAACAATCTATTTGTGCATGATTTTAGTCGTTGTCGTGGAGATTTGAAATAACCACTTTCATTGTTGAAACAATGTAATACATCCTTGGTATCACGTTTTACAAAAACATTATATAAAATTTCAAACTCGCATATCTCCGTTGCTATAGAAGATACAGATGTGATTTTACACTCAATGTAATCAGGTCGAAGCTCTCTATTGGCTCATCCGAAAGAATTTTACCCATGTGTAATATTCATGCTTAGTTACCATGGAAACTATCATTACAATAAAGTAAACAATCTATTTGTGCATGATTGTAGTCGTTGTCGTGGAGCTTTGAAATAACCACTTTCATTGTTGAAACAATGTAATACATCCTTGGTATCACGTTTAACAAAAATATTATATAAAAATTCAAACTCGCATATCTCCGTTACTATAGAACATACAGATGTGATTTTACACTCAATGTAATCAGGTCGAAGCTCTCTATTGGCTCATCCGGAAAATAATTACCCATTTGTAATATTCATGCTTAGTTACCATGGAAATTATCATAACAATAAAGTAAACAATCTATTTGTGCATGATTGTAGTCGTTGTCGTGGAGATTTGAAATAACCACTTTCATTGTTGAAACAATGTAATACATCCTTGGTATCACGTTTTACAAAAACATTATATAAAATTTCAAACTCGCATATCTCCGTTGCTATAGAAGATACAGATGTGATTTTACACTCAATGTAATCAGGTCGAAGCTCTCTATTGGCTCATCCGAAAAAATTTTACCCATGTGTAATATTCATGCTTAGTTACCATGGAAACTATCATAACAATAAAGTAAACAATCTATTTGTGCATGATTGTAGTCGTTGTCGTGGAGATTTGAAATAACCACTTTCATTGTTGAAACAATGTAATACGTCCTTGGTATCATGTTTTACAAAAACATTATATAAAATTTCAAACTCGCATATCTCCGATCCTATAGAAGATACAGATGTGATTTTACACTCAATGTAATCAGGTCGAAGCTCTCTATTGGCTCATCCGGAAAAAATTTCCCCTTGTGTAATATTCATGCTTAGTTACCATGGAAACTATCATAACAATAAAGTAAACAATCTATTTGTGCATGATTGTAGTCGTTGTCGTGGAGATTTGAAATAACCACTTTCATTGTTGAAACAATGTAATACATCCTTGGAATCACGTTTAACAAAAACATTATATAAAATATCAAACTCGCATATCTCCATTACTATAGAACATATAGATGTGATTTTACACTCAATGTAATCATGTCGAAGCTCTCTATTGGCTCATCCGGAAAATAATTACCCATTTGTAATATTCATGCTTAGTTACCATGGAAACTATCATAACAATAAAGTAAACAATCTATTTGTGCATGATTGTAGTCGTTGTCGTGGAGATTTGAAATAACCACTTTCATTGTTGAAACAATGTAATACATCCTTGGTATCACGTTTTACAAAAACATTATATAAAATTTCAAACTCGCATATCTCCGTTGCTATAGAAGATACAGATGTGATTTTACACTCAATGTAATCAGGTCGAAGCTCTCTATTGGCTCATCCGAAAGAATTTTACCCATGTGTAATATTCATGCTTAGTTACCATGGAAACTATCATAACAATAAAGTAAACAATCTATTTGTGCATGATTGTAGTCGTTGTCGTGGAGATTTGAAATAACCACTTTCATTCTTGAAACAATGTAATAAATCCTTGGTATCACGTTTTACAAAAACATTATATAAAATTTCAAACTCGCATATCTCCGTTGCTATATAAGATACAGATGTGATTTTACACTCAATGTAATCAGGTCGAAGCTCTCTATTGGCTCATCCGAAAGAATTTTACCCATGTGTAATATTCATGCTTAGTTACCATGGAAACTATCATTACAATAAAGTAAACAATCTATTTGTGCATGATTGTAGTCTTTTTCGTGGAGATTTGAAATAACCACTTTCATTCTTGAAACAATGTAATACATCCTTGGTATCACGTTTTACAAAAACATTATATAAAATTTCAAACTCGCATATCTCCGTTGCTATAGAAGATACAGATGTGATTTTACACTCAATGTAATCAGGTCGAAGCTCTCTATTGGCTCATCCGAAAGAATTTTAACCATGTGTAATATTCATGCTTAGTTACCATGGAAACTATCATTACAATAAAGTAAACAATCTATTTGTGCATGATTGTAGTCGTTGTCGTGGAGCTTTGAAATAACCACTTTCATTGTTGAAACAATGTAATACATCCTTGGTATCACGTTTAACAAAAATATTATATAAAAATTCAAACTCGCATATCTCCGTTACTATAGAACATACAGATGTGATTTTACACTCAATGTAATCAGGTCGAAGCTCTCTATTGGCTCATCCGGAAAATAATTACCCATTTGTAATATTCATGCTTAGTTACCATGGAAACTATCATAACAATAAAGTAAACAATCTATTTGTGCATGATTGTAGTCGTTGTCGTGGAGATTTGAAATAACCACTTTCATTGTTGAAACAATGTAATACATCCTTGGTATCACGTTTTACAAAAACATTATATAAAATTTCAAACTCGCATATCTCCGTTGCTATAGAAGATACAGATGTGATTTTACACTCAATGTAATCAGGTTGAAGCTCTCTATTGGCTCATCCGAAAAAATTTTACCCATGTGTAATATTCATGCTTAGTTACCATGGAAACTATCATAACAATAAAGTAAAAAATCTATTTGTGCATGATTGTAGTCGTTGTCGTGGAGATTTGAAATAACCACTTTCATTGTTGAAACAATGTAATACGTCCTTGGTATCATGTTTTACAAAAACATTATATAAAATTTCAAACTCGCATATCTCCGATCCTATAGAAGATACAGATGTGATTTTACACTCAATGTAATCAGGTCGAAGCTCTCTATTGGCTCATCCGGAAAATAATTACCCATTTGTAATATTCATGCTTAGTTACCATGGAAACTATCATAACAATAAAGTAAACAATCTATTTGTGCATGATTGTAGTCGTTGTCGTGGAGATTTGAAATAACCACTTTCATTGTTGAAACAATGTAATACATCCTTGGTATCACGTTTTACAAAAACATTATATAAAATTTCAAACTCGCATATCTCCGTTGCTATAGAAGATACAGATGTGATTTTACACTCAATGTAATCAGGTCGAAGCTCTCTATTGGCTCATCCGAAAGAATTTTACCCATGTGTAATATTCATGCTTAGTTACCATGGAAACTATCATAACAATAAAGTAAACAATCTATTTGTGCATGATTGTAGTCGTTGTCGTGGAGATTTGAAATAACCACTTTCATTCTTGAAACAATGTAATAAATCCTTGGTATCACGTTTTACAAAAACATTATATAAAATTTCAAACTCGCATATCTCCGTTGCTATATAAGATACAGATGTGATTTTACACTCAA
This sequence comes from Lepisma saccharinum, assembly GCF_977018435.1. Taxonomy (NCBI): domain Eukaryota; kingdom Metazoa; phylum Arthropoda; class Insecta; order Zygentoma; family Lepismatidae; genus Lepisma; species Lepisma saccharinum. The sequence continues at coordinate 75,311,890 of NC_139244.1, forward strand.
TGTAATCAGGTCGAAGCTCTCTATTGGCTCATCCGAAAGAATTTTACCCATGTGTAATATTCATGCTTAGTTACCATGGAAACTATCATTACAATAAAGTAAACAATCTATTTGTGCATGATTGTAGTCTTTTTCGTGGAGATTTGAAATAACCACTTTCATTCTTGAAACAATGTAATACATCCTTGGTATCACGTTTTACAAAAACATTATATAAAATTTCAAACTCGCATATCTCCGTTGCTATAGAAGATACAGATGTGATTTTACACTCAATGTAATCAGGTCGAAGCTCTCTATTGGCTCATCCGAAAGAATTTTAACCATGTGTAATATTCATGCTTAGTTACCATGGAAACTATCATTACAATAAAGTAAACAATCTATTTGTGCATGATTGTAGTCGTTGTCGTGGAGATTTGAAATAACCACTTTCATTGTTGAAACAATGTAATACATCCTTGGTATCACGTTTTACAAAAACATTATATAAAATTTCAAACTCGCATATCTACGTTGCTATAGAAGATACAGATGTGATCTTACACTCAATGTAATCAGGTCGAAGCTCTCTATTGGCTCATCCGAAAGAATTTTACACATGTGTAATATTCATGCTTAGTTACCATGGAAACTATCATTACAATAAAGTAAACAATCTATTTGTGCATGATTGTAGTCGTTGTCGTGGAGATTTGAAATAACCACTTTCATTGTTGAAACAATGTAATACATCCTTGGAATCACGTTTGACAAGAACATTATATAAAATTTCAAACTTGCATATCTCCGTTACTATAGAAGATACAGAAGTGATTTTACACTCAATGTAATCAGGTCGAAGCTCTCTATTGGCTCATCCGAAAGAATTTTACCCATGTGTAATATTCATGCTTAGTTACCATGGAAACTATCATAACAATAAAGTAAAAAATCTATTTGTGCATGATTGTAGTCGTTGTCGTGGAGATTTGAAATAACCACTTTCATTGTTGAAACAATGTAATACGTCCTTGGTATCATGTTTTACAAAAACATTATATAAAATTTCAAACTCGCATATCTCCGATCCTATAGAAGATACAGATGTGATTTTACACTCAATGTAATCAGGTCGAAGCTCTCTATTGGCTCATCCGGAAAAAATTTCCCCTTGTGTAATATTCATGCTTAGTTACCATGGAAACTATCATAACAATAAAGTAAACAATCTATTTGTGCATGATTGTAGTCGTTGTCGTGGAGATTTGAAATAACCACTTTCATTGTTGAAACAATGTAATACATCCTTGGAATCACGTTTAACAAAAACATTATATAAAATATCAAACTCGCATATCTCCATTACTATAGAACATATAGATGTGATTTTACACTCAATGTAATCATGTCGAAGCTCTCTATTGGCTCATCCGGAAAATAATTACCCATTTGTAATATTCATGCTTAGTTACCATGGAAACTATCATAACAATAAAGTAAACAATCTATTTGTGCATGATTGTAGTCGTTGTCGTGGAGATTTGAAATAACCACTTTCATTGTTGAAACAATGTAATACATCCTTGGTATCACGTTTTACAAAAACATTATATAAAATTTCAAACTCGCATATCTCCGTTGCTATAGAAGATACAGATGTGATTTTACACTCAATGTAATCAGGTCGAAGCTCTCTATTGGCTCATCCGAAAGAATTTTACCCATGTGTAATATTCATGCTTAGTTACCATGGAAACTATCATAACAATAAAGTAAACAATCTATTTGTGCATGATTGTAGTCGTTGTCGTGGAGATTTGAAATAACCACTTTCATTCTTGAAACAATGTAATAAATCCTTGGTATCACGTTTTACAAAAACATTATATAAAATTTCAAACTCGCATATCTCCGTTGCTATATAAGATACAGATGTGATTTTACACTCAATGTAATCAGGTCGAAGCTCTCTATTGGCTCATCCGAAAGAATTTTACCCATGTGTAATATTCATGCTTAGTTACCATGGAAACTATCATTACAATAAAGTAAACAATCTATTTGTGCATGATTGTAGTCTTTTTCGTGGAGATTTGAAATAACCACTTTCATTCTTGAAACAATGTAATACATCCTTGGTATCACGTTTTACAAAAACATTATATAAAATTTCAAACTCGCATATCTCCGTTGCTATAGAAGATACAGATGTGATTTTACACTCAATGTAATCAGGTCGAAGATCTCTATTGGCTCATCCGAAAGAATTTTAACCATGTGTAATATTCATGCTTAGTTACCATGGAAACTATCATTACAATAAAGTAAACAATCTATTTGTGCATGATTGTAGTCGTTGTCGTGGAGATTTGAAATAACCACTTTCATTGTTGAAACAATGTAATACATCCTTGGTATCACGTTTTACAAAAACATTATATAAAATTTCAAACTCGCATATCTACGTTGCTATAGAAGATACAGATGTGATCTTACACTCAATGTAATCAGGTCGAAGCTCTCTATTGGCTCATCCGAAAGAATTTTACACATGTGTAATATTCATGCTTAGTTACCATGGAAACTATCATTACAATAAAGTAAACAATCTATTTGTGCATGATTGTAGTCGTTGTCGTGGAGATTTGAAATAACCACTTTCATTGTTGAAACAATGTAATACATCCTTGGAATCACGTTTGACAAGAACATTATATAAAATTTCAAACTCGCATATCTCCGTTACTATAGAAGATACAGAAGTGATTTTACACTCAATGTAATCAGGTCGAAGCTCTCTATTGGCTCATCCGAAAGAATTTTACCCATGTGTAATATTCATGCTTAGTTACCATGGAAACTATCATAACAATAAAGTAAACAATCTACTTGTGCATTATTGTAGTCGTTGTCGTGGAGATTTGAAATAACCACTTTCATTGTTGAAACAATGTAATACATCCTTGGTATCACGTTTAACAAAAACATTATATAAAATTTCAAACTCGCATATCTCCGTTGCTATAGAAGATACAGATGTGATTTTACACTCAATGTAATCAGGTCGAAGCTCTCTATTGGCTCATCCGAAAGAATTTTACCCATGTGTAATATTCATGCTTAGTTACCATGGAAACTATCATAACAATAAAGTAAACAATCCATTTGTGCATGATTGTAGTCGTTGTGGAGATTTGAAATAACCACTTTCATTCTTGAAACAATGTAATACATCCTTGGTATCACGTTTTACAAAAACATTATATAAAATTTCAAACTCGCATATCTCCGTTGCTATAGAAGATACAGATGTGATTTTACACTCAATGTAATCAGGTCGAAGCTCTCTATTGGCTCATCCGAAAGAATTTTACCCATGTGTAATATTCATGCTTAGTTACCATGGAAACTATCATAACAATAAAGTAAACAATCTACTTGTGCATTATTGTAGTCGTTGTCGTGGAGATTTGAAATAACCACTTTCATTGTTGAAACAATGTAATACATCCTAGGTATCACGTTTAACAAAAACATTATATAAAATTTCAAACTCGCATATCTCCATTACTATAGAACATATAGATGTGATTTTACACTCAATGTAATCAGGTCGAAGCTCTCTATTGGCTCATCCGGAAAAAAATTACCCATGTGTAATATTCATGCTTAGTTACCATGGAAACTATCATAACAATAAAGTAAACAATCTATTTGTGCATGATTTTAGTCGTTGTCGTGGAGATTTGAAATAACCACTTTCATTGTTGAAACAATGTAATACATCCTTGGTATCACGTTTTACAAAAACATTATATAAAATTTCAAACTCGCATATCTCCGTTGCTATAGAAGATACAGATGTGATTTTACACTCAATGTAATCAGGTCGAAGCTCTCTATTGGCTCATCCGAAAGAATTTTACCCATGTGTAATATTCATGCTTAGTTACCATGGAAACTATCATAACAATAAAGTAAACAATCTATTTGTGCATGATTGTAGTCGTTGTCGTGGAGATTTGAAATAACCACTTTCATTCTTGAAACAATGTAATAAATCCTTGGTATCACGTTTTACAAAAACATTATATAAAATTTCAAACTCGCATATCTCCGTTGCTATATAAGATACAGATGTGATTTTACACTCAATGTAATCAGGTCGAAGCTCTCTATTGGCTCATCCGAAAGAATTTTACCCATGTGTAATATTCATGCTTAGTTACCATGGAAACTATCATTACAATAAAGTAAACAATCTATTTGTGCATGATTGTAGTCTTTTTCGTGGAGATTTGAAATAACCACTTTCATTCTTGAAACAATGTAATACATCCTTGGTATCACGTTTTACAAAAACATTATATAAAATTTCAAACTCGCATATCTCCGTTGCTATAGAAGATACAGATGTGATTTTACACTCAATGTAATCAGGTCGAAGCTCTCTATTGGCTCATCCGAAAGAATTTTAACCATGTGTAATATTCATGCTTAGTTACCATGGAAACTATCATTACAATAAAGTAAACAATCTATTTGTGCATGATTGTAGTCGTTGTCGTGGAGCTTTGAAATAACCACTTTCATTGTTGAAACAATGTAATACATCCTTGGTATCACGTTTAACAAAAATATTATATAAAAATTCAAACTCGCATATCTCCGTTACTATAGAACATACAGATGTGATTTTACACTCAATGTAATCAGGTCGAAGCTCTCTATTGGCTCATCCGGAAAATAATTACCCATTTGTAATATTCATGCTTAGTTACCATGGAAACTATCATAACAATAAAGTAAACAATCTATTTGTGCATGATTGTAGTCGTTGTCGTGGAGATTTGAAATAACCACTTTCATTGTTGAAACAATGTAATACATCCTTGGTATCACGTTTTACAAAAACATTATATAAAATTTCAAACTCGCATATCTCCGTTGCTATAGAAGATACAGATGTGATTTTACACTCAATGTAATCAGGTTGAAGCTCTCTATTGGCTCATCCGAAAAAATTTTACCCATGTGTAATATTCATGCTTAGTTACCATGGAAACTATCATAACAATAAAGTAAAAAATCTATTTGTGCATGATTGTAGTCGTTGTCGTGGAGATTTGAAATAACCACTTTCATTGTTGAAACAATGTAATACGTCCTTGGTATCATGTTTTACAAAAACATTATATAAAATTTCAAACTCGCATATCTCCGATCCTATAGAAGATACAGATGTGATTTTACACTCAATGTAATCAGGTCGAAGCTCTCTATTGGCTCATCCGGAAAATAATTACCCATTTGTAATATTCATGCTTAGTTACCATGGAAACTATCATAACAATAAAGTAAACAATCTATTTGTGCATGATTGTAGTCGTTGTCGTGGAGATTTGAAATAACCACTTTCATTGTTGAAACAATGTAATACATCCTTGGTATCACGTTTTACAAAAACATTATATAAAATTTCAAACTCGCATATCTCCGTTGCTATAGAAGATACAGATGTGATTTTACACTCAATGTAATCAGGTCGAAGCTCTCTATTGGCTCATCCGAAAGAATTTTACCCATGTGTAATATTCATGCTTAGTTACCATGGAAACTATCATAACAATAAAGTAAACAATCTATTTTGCATTATTGTAGTCGTTGTCGTGGAGATTTGAAATAACCACTTTCATTCTTGAAACAATGTAATAAATCCTTGGTATCACGTTTTACAAAAACATTATATAAAATTTCAAACTCGCATATCTCCGTTGCTATATAAGATACAGATGTGATTTTACACTCAATGTAATCAGGTCGAAGCTCTCTATTGGCTCATCCGAAAGAATTTTACCCATGTGTAATATTCATGCTTAGTTACCATGGAAACTATCATTACAATAAAGTAAACAATCTATTTGTGCATGATTGTAGTCTTTTTCGTGGAGATTTGAAATAACCACTTTCATTCTTGAAACAATGTAATACATCCTTGGTATCACGTTTTACAAAAACATTATATAAAATTTCAAACTCGCATATCTCCGTTGCTATAGAAGATACAGATGTGATTTTACACTCAATGTAATCAGGTCGAAGCTCTCTATTGGCTCATCCGAAAGAATTTTAACCATGTGTAATATTCATGCTTAGTTACCATGGAAACTATCATTACAATAAAGTAAACAATCTATTTGTGCATGATTGTAGTCGTTGTCGTGGAGATTTGAAATAACCACTTTCATTGTTGAAACAATGTAATACATCCTTGGTATCACGTTTTACAAAAACATTATATAAAATTTCAAACTCGCATATCTACGTTGCTATAGAAGATACAGATGTGATCTTACACTCAATGTAATCAGGTCGAAGCTCTCTATTGGCTCATCCGAAAGAATTTTACACATGTGTAATATTCATGCTTAGTTACCATGGAAACTATCATTACAATAAAGTAAACAATCTATTTGTGCATGATTGTAGTCGTTGTCGTGGAGATTTGAAATAACCACTTTCATTGTTGAAACAATGTAATACATCCTTGGAATCACGTTTGACAAGAACATTATATAAAATTTCAAACTTGCATATCTCCGTTACTATAGAAGATACAGAAGTGATTTTACACTCAATGTAATCAGGTCGAAGCTCTCTATTGGCTCATCCGAAAGAATTTTACCCATGTGTAATATTCATGCTTAGTTACCATGGAAACTATCATAACAATAAAGTAAACAATCTACTTGTGCATTATTGTAGTCGTTGTCGTGGAGATTTGAAATAACCACTTTCATTGTTGAAACAATGTAATACATCCTTGGTATCACGTTTAACAAAAACATTATATAAAATTTCAAACTCGCATATCTCCGTTGCTATAGAAGATACAGATGTGATTTTACACTCAATGTAATCAGGTCGAAGCTCTCTATTGGCTCATCCGAAAGAATTTTACCCATGTGTAATATTCATGCTTAGTTACCATGGAAACTATCATAACAATAAAGTAAACAATCCATTTGTGCATGATTGTAGTCGTTGTGGAGATTTGAAATAACCACTTTCATTCTTGAAACAATGTAATACATCCTTGGTATCAAGTTTTACAAAAACATTATATAAAATTTCAAACTCGCATATCTCCGTTGCTATAGAAGATACAGATGTGATTTTACACTCAATGTAATCAGGTCGAAGCTCTCTATTGGCTCATCCGAAAGAATTTTACCCATGTGTAATATTCATGCTTAGTTACCATGGAAACTATCATAACAATAAAGTAAACAATCTACTTGTGCATTATTGTAGTCGTTGTCGTGGAGATTTGAAATAACCACTTTCATTGTTGAAACAATGTAATACATCCTAGGTATCACGTTTAACAAAAACATTATATAAAATTTCAAACTCGCATATCTCCATTACTATAGAACATATAGATGTGATTTTACACTCAATGTAATCAGGTCGAAGCTCTCTATTGGCTCATCCGGAAAAAAATTACCCATGTGTAATATTCATGCTTAGTTACCATGGAAACTATCATAACAATAAAGTAAACAATCTATTTGTGCATGATTTTAGTCGTTGTCGTGGAGATTTGAAATAACCACTTTCATTGTTGAAACAATGTAATACATCCTTGGTATCACGTTTTACAAAAACATTATATAAAATTTCAAACTCGCATATCTCCGTTGCTATAGAAGATACAGATGTGATTTTACACTCAATGTAATCAGGTCGAAGCTCTCTATTGGCTCATCCGAAAGAATTTTACCCATGTGTAATATTCATGCTTAGTTACCATGGAAACTATCATAACAATAAAGTAAACAATCTATTTGTGCATGATTGTAGTCGTTGTCGTGGAGATTTGAAATAACCACTTTCATTCTTGAAACAATGTAATAAATCCTTGGTATCACGTTTTACAAAAACATTATATAAAATTTCAAACTCGCATATCTCCGTTGCTATATAAGATACAGATGTGATTTTACACTCAATGTAATCAGGTCGAAGCTCTCTATTGGCTCATCCGAAAGAATTTTACCCATGTGTAATATTCATGCTTAGTTACCATGGAAACTATCATTACAATAAAGTAAACAATCTATTTGTGCATGATTGTAGTCTTTTTCGTGGAGATTTGAAATAACCACTTTCATTCTTGAAACAATGTAATACATCCTTGGTATCACGTTTTACAAAAACATTATATAAAATTTCAAACTCGCATATCTCCGTTGCTATAGAAGATACAGATGTGATTTTACACTCAATGTAATCAGGTCGAAGCTCTCTATTGGCTCATCCGAAAGAATTTTAACCATGTGTAATATTCATGCTTAGTTACCATGGAAACTATCATTACAATAAAGTAAACAATCTATTTGTGCATGATTGTAGTCGTTGTCGTGGAGCTTTGAAATAACCACTTTCATTGTTGAAACAATGTAATACATCCTTGGTATCACGTTTAACAAAAATATTATATAAAAATTCAAACTCGCATATCTCCGTTACTATAGAACATACAGATGTGATTTTACACTCAATGTAATCAGGTCGAAGCTCTCTATTGGCTCATCCGGAAAATAATTACCCATTTGTAATATTCATGCTTAGTTACCATGGAAACTATCATAACAATAAAGTAAACAATCTATTTGTGCATGATTGTAGTCGTTGTCGTGGAGATTTGAAATAACCACTTTCATTGTTGAAACAATGTAATACATCCTTGGTATCACGTTTTACAAAAACATTATATAAAATTTCAAACTCGCATATCTCCGTTGCTATAGAAGATACAGATGTGATTTTACACTCAATGTAATCAGGTTGAAGCTCTCTATTGGCTCATCCGAAAAAATTTTACCCATGTGTAATATTCATGCTTAGTTACCATGGAAACTATCATAACAATAAAGTAAAAAATCTATTTGTGCATGATTGTAGTCGTTGTCGTGGAGATTTGAAATAACCACTTTCATTGTTGAAACAATGTAATACGTCCTTGGTATCATGTTTTACAAAAACATTATATAAAATTTCAAACTCGCATATCTCCGATCCTATAGAAGATACAGATGTGATTTTACACTCAATGTAATCAGGTCGAAGCTCTCTATTGGCTCATCCGGAAAATAATTACCCATTTGTAATATTCATGCTTAGTTACCATGGAAACTATCATAACAATAAAGTAAACAATCTATTTGTGCATGATTGTAGTCGTTGTCGTGGAGATTTGAAATAACCACTTTCATTGTTGAAACAATGTAATACATCCTTGGTATCACGTTTTACAAAAACATTATATAAAATTTCAAACTCGCATATCTCCGTTGCTATAGAAGATACAGATGTGATTTTACACTCAATGTAATCAGGTCGAAGCTCTCTATTGGCTCATCCGAAAGAATTTTACCCATGTGTAATATTCATGCTTAGTTACCATGGAAACTATCATAACAATAAAGTAAACAATCTATTTTGCATTATTGTAGTCGTTGTCGTGGAGATTTGAAATAACCACTTTCATTCTTGAAACAATGTAATAAATCCTTGGTATCACGTTTTACAAAAACATTATATAAAATTTCAAACTCGCATATCTCCGTTGCTATATAAGATACAGATGTGATTTTACACTCAATGTAATCAGGTCGAAGCTCTCTATTGGCTCATCCGAAAGAATTTTACCCATGTGTAATATTCATGCTTAGTTACCATGGAAACTATCATTACAATAAAGTAAACAATCTATTTGTGCATGATTGTAGTCTTTTTCGTGGAGATTTGAAATAACCACTTTCATTCTTGAAACAATGTAATACATCCTTGGTATCACGTTTTACAAAAACATTATATAAAATTTCAAACTCGCATATCTCCGTTGCTATAGAAGATACAGATGTGATTTTACACTCAATGTAATCAGGTCGAAGCTCTCTATTGGCTCATCCGAAAGAATTTTAACCATGTGTAATATTCATGCTTAGTTACCATGGAAACTATCATTACAATAAAGTAAACAATCTATTTGTGCATGATTGTAGTCGTTGTCGTGGAGATTTGAAATAACCACTTTCATTGTTGAAACAATGTAATACATCCTTGGTATCACGTTTTACAAAAACATTATATAAAATTTCAAACTCGCATATCTACGTTGCTATAGAAGATACAGATGTGATCTTACACTCAATGTAATCAGGTCGAAGCTCTCTATTGGCTCATCCGAAAGAATTTTACACATGTGTAATATTCATGCTTAGTTACCATGGAAACTATCATTACAATAAAGTAAACAATCTATTTGTGCATGATTGTAGTCGTTGTCGTGGAGATTTGAAATAACCACTTTCATTGTTGAAACAATGTAATACATCCTTGGAATCACGTTTGACAAGAACATTATATAAAATTTCAAACTTGCATATCTCCGTTACTATAGAAGATACAGAAGTGATTTTACACTCAATGTAATCAGGTCGAAGCTCTCTATTGGCTCATCCGAAAGAATTTTACCCATGTGTAATATTCATGCTTAGTTACCATGGAAACTATCATAACAATAAAGTAAAAAATCTATTTGTGCATGATTGTAGTCGTTGTCGTGGAGATTTGAAATAACCACTTTCATTGTTGAAACAATGTAATACGTCCTTGGTATCATGTTTTACAAAAACATTATATAAAATTTCAAACTCGCATATCTCCGATCCTATAGAAGATACAGATGTGATTTTACACTCAATGTAATCAGGTCGAAGCTCTCTATTGGCTCATCCGGAAAAAATTTCCCCTTGTGTAATATTCATGCTTAGTTACCATGGAAACTATCATAACAATAAAGTAAACAATCTATTTGTGCATGATTGTAGTCGTTGTCGTGGAGATTTGAAATAACCACTTTCATTGTTGAAACAATGTAATACATCCTTGGAATCACGTTTAACAAAAACATTATATAAAATATCAAACTCGCATATCTCCATTACTATAGAACATATAGATGTGATTTTACACTCAATGTAATCATGTCGAAGCTCTCTATTGGCTCATCCGGAAAATAATTACCCATTTGTAATATTCATGCTTAGTTACCATGGAAACTATCATAACAATAAAGTAAACAATCTATTTGTGCATGATTGTAGTCGTTGTCGTGGAGATTTGAAATAACCACTTTCATTGTTGAAACAATGTAATACATCCTTGGTATCACGTTTTACAAAAACATTATATAAAATTTCAAACTCGCATATCTCCGTTGCTATAGAAGATACAGATGTGATTTTACACTCAATGTAATCAGGTCGAAGCTCTCTATTGGCTCATCCGAAAGAATTTTACCCATGTGTAATATTCATGCTTAGTTACCATGGAAACTATCATAACAATAAAGTAAACAATCTATTTGTGCATGATTGTAGTCGTTGTCGTGGAGATTTGAAATAACCACTTTCATTCTTGAAACAATGTAATAAATCCTTGGTATCACGTTTTACAAAAACATTATATAAAATTTCAAACTCGCATATCTCCGTTGCTATATAAGATACAGATGTGATTTTACACTCAATGTAATCAGGTCGAAGCTCTCTATTGGCTCATCCGAAAGAATTTTACCCATGTGTAATATTCATGCTTAGTTACCATGGAAACTATCATTACAATAAAGTAAACAATCTATTTGTGCATGATTGTAGTCTTTTTCGTGGAGATTTGAAATAACCACTTTCATTCTTGAAACAATGTAATACATCCTTGGTATCACGTTTTACAAAAACATTATATAAAATTTCAAACTCGCATATCTCCGTTGCTATAGAAGATACAGATGTGATTTTACACTCAATGTAATCAGGTCGAAGATCTCTATTGGCTCATCCGAAAGAATTTTAACCATGTGTAATATTCATGCTTAGTTACCATGGAAACTATCATTACAATAAAGTAAACAATCTATTTGTGCATGATTGTAGTCGTTGTCGTGGAGATTTGAAATAACCACTTTCATTGTTGAAACAATGTAATACATCCTTGGTATCACGTTTTACAAAAACATTATATAAAATTTCAAACTTGCATATCTACGTTGCTATAGAAGATACAGATGTGATCTTACACTCAATGTAATCAGGTCGAAGCTCTCTATTGGCTCATCCGAAAGAATTTTACACATGTGTAATATTCATGCTTAGTTACCATGGAAACTATCATTACAATAAAGTAAACAATCTATTTGTGCATGATTGTAGTCGTTGTCGTGGAGATTTGAAATAACCACTTTCATTGTTGAAACAATGTAATACATCCTTGGAATCACGTTTGACAAGAACATTATATAAAATTTCAAACTCGCATATCTCCGTTACTATAGAAGATACAGAAGTGATTTTACACTCAATGTAATCAGGTCGAAGCTCTCTATTGGCTCATCCGAAAGAATTTTACCCATGTGTAATATTCATGCTTAGTTACCATGGAAACTATCATAACAATAAAGTAAACAATCTACTTGTGCATTATTGTAGTCGTTGTCGTGGAGATTTGAAATAACCACTTTCATTGTTGAAACAATGTAATACATCCTTGGTATCACGTTTAACAAAAACATTATATAAAATTTCAAACTCGCATATCTCCGTTGCTATAGAAGATACAGATGTGATTTTACACTCAATGTAATCAGGTCGAAGCTCTCTATTGGCTCATCCGAAAGAATTTTACCCATGTGTAATATTCATGCTTAGTTACCATGGAAACTATCATAACAATAAAGTAAACAATCTATTTGTGCATGATTGTAGTCGTTGTGGAGATTTGAAATAACCACTTTCATTCTTGAAACAATGTAATACATCCTTGGTATCAAGTTTTACAAAAACATTATATAAAATTTCAAACTCGCATATCTCCGTTGCTATAGAAGATACAGATGTGATTTTACACTCAATGTAATCAGGTCGAAGCTCTCTATTGGCTCATCCGAAAGAATTTTACCCATGTGTAATATTCATGCTTAGTTACCATGGAAACTATCATAACAATAAAGTAAACAATCTACTTGTGCATTATTGTAGGCGTTGTCGTGGAGATTTGAAATAACCACTTTCATTGTTGAAACAATGTAATACATCCTAGGTATCACGTTTAACAAAAACATTATATAAAATTTCAAACTCGCATATCTCCATTACTATAGAACATATAGATGTGATTTTACACTCAATGTAATCAGGTCGAAGCTCTCTATTGGCTCATCCGGAAAAAAATTACCCATGTGTAATATTCATGCTTAGTTACCATGGAAACTATCATAACAATAAAGTAAACAATCTATTTGTGCATGATTTTAGTCGTTGTCGTGGAGATTTGAAATAACCACTTTCATTGTTGAAACAATGTAATACATCCTTGGTATCACGTTTTACAAAAACATTATATAAAATTTCAAACTCGCATATCTCCGTTGCTATAGAAGATACAGATGTGATTTTACACTCAATGTAATCAGGTCGAAGCTCTCTATTGGCTCATCCGAAAGAATTTTACCCATGTGTAATATTCATGCTTAGTTACCATGGAAACTATCATAACAATAAAGTAAAAAATCTATTTGTGCATGATTGTAGCCGTTGTCGTGGAGATTTGAAATAACCACTTTCATTGTTGAAACAATGTAATACGTCCTTGGTATCATGTTTTACAAAAACATTATATAAAATTTCAAACTCGCATATCTCCGATCCTATAGAAGATACAGATGTGATTTTACACTCAATGTAATCAGGTCGAAGCTCTCTATTGGCTCATCCGGAAAAAATTTCCCCTTGTGTAATATTCATGCTTAGTTACCATGGAAACTATCATAACAATAAAGTAAACAATCTATTTGTGCATGATTGTAGTCGTTGTCGTGGAGATTTGAAATAACCACTTTCATTGTTGAAACAATGTAATACATCCTTGGTATCACGTTTTACAAAAACATTATATAAAATTTCAAACTCGCATATCTCCATTACTATAGAACATATAGATGTGATTTTACACTCAATGTAATCAGGTCGAAGCTCTCTATTGGCTCATCCGGAAAAATTTTACCCATGTGTAATATTCATGCTAAGTTACCATGGAAACTATCATAACAATAAAGTAAACAATCTATTTGTGCATGATTGTAGTCGTTGTCGTGGAGATTTGAAATAACCACTTTCATTGTTGAAACAATGTAATACATCCTTGGAATCACGTTTGACAAAAACATTATATAAAATTTCAAACTCGCATATCTCCGTTACTATAGAAGATACAGAAGTGATTTTACACTCAATGTAATCAGGTCGAAGCTCTCTATTGGCTCATCCGGAAGAATTTTACCCATGTGTAATATTCATGCTTAGTTACCATGGAAACTATCATAACAATAAAGTAAACAATCTACTTGTGCATTATTGTAGTCGTTGTCGTGGAGATTTGAAATAACCACTTTCATTGTTGAAACAATGTAATACATCCTTGGTATCACGTTTTACAAAAACATTATATAAAATTTCAAACTCGCATATCTCCGTTGCTATAGAAGATACAGATGTGATTTTACACTCAATGTAATCAGGTCGAAGCTCTCTATTGGCTCATCCGAAAGAATTTTACCCATGTGTAATATTCATGCTTAGTTACCATGGAAACTATCATAACAATAAAGTAAACAATCTACTTGTGCATTATTGTAGTCGTTGTCGTGGAGATTTGAAATAACCACTTTCATTGTTGAAACAATGTAATACATCCTTGGTATCACGTTTTACAAAAACATTATATAAAATTTCAAACTCGCATATCTCCGTTGCTATAGAAGATACAGATGTGATTTTACACTCAATGTAATCAGGTCGAAGCTCTCTATTGGCTCATCCGAAAGAATTTTAACCATGTGTAATATTCATGCTTAGTTACCATGGAAACTATCATTACAATAAAGTAAACAATCTATTTGTGCATGATTGTAGTCGTTGTCGTGGAGATTTGAAATAACCACTTTCATTGTTGAAACAATGTAATACATCCTTGGTATCTCGTTTTACAAAAACATTATATAAAATTTCAAACTTGCATATCTACGTTGCTATAGAAGATACAGATGTGATCTTACACTCAATGTAATCAGGTCGAAGCTCTCTATTGGCTCATCCGAAAGAATTTTACACATGTGTAATATTCATGCTTAGTTACCATGGAAACTATCATTACAATAAAGTAAACAATCTATTTGTGCATGATTGTAGTCGTTGTCGTGGAGATTTGAAATAACCACTTTCATTGTTGAAACAATGTAATACATCCTTGGAATCACGTTTGACAAGAACATTATATAAAATTTCAAACTCGCATATCTCCGTTACTATAGAAGATACAGAAGTGATTTTACACTCAATGTAATCAGGTCGAAGCTCTCTATTGGCTCATCCGAAAGAATTTTACCCATGTGTAATATTCATGCTTAGTTACCATGGAAACTATCATAACAATAAAGTAAACAATCTACTTGTGCATTATTGTAGTCGTTGTCGTGGAGATTTGAAATAACCACTTTCATTGTTGAAACAATGTAATACATCCTTGGTATCACGTTTAACAAAAACATTATATAAAATTTCAAACTCGCATATCTCCGTTGCTATAGAAGATACAGATGTGATTTTACACTCAATGTAATCAGGTCGAAGCTCTCTATTGGCTCATCCGAAAGAATTTTACCCATGTGTAATATTCATGCTTAGTTACCATGGAAACTATCATAACAATAAAGTAAACAATCTATTTGTGCATGATTGTAGTCGTTGTGGAGATTTGAAATAACCACTTTCATTCTTGAAACAATGTAATACATCCTTGGTATCAAGTTTTACAAAAACATTATATAAAATTTCAAACTCGCATATCTCCGTTGCTATAGAAGATACAGATGTGATTTTACACTCAATGTAATCAGGTCGAAGCTCTCTATTGGCTCATCCGAAAGAATTTTACCCATGTGTAATATTCATGCTTAGTTACCATGGAAACTATCATAACAATAAAGTAAACAATCTACTTGTGCATTATTGTAGTCGTTGTCGTGGAGATTTGAAATAACCACTTTCATTGTTGAAACAATGTAATACATCCTAGGTATCACGTTTAACAAAAACATTATATAAAATTTCAAACTCGCATATCTCCATTACTATAGAACATATAGATGTGATTTTACACTCAATGTAATCAGGTCGAAGCTCTCTATTGGCTCATCCGGAAAAAAATTACCCATGTGTAATATTCATGCTTAGTTACCATGGAAACTATCATAACAATAAAGTAAACAATCTATTTGTGCATGATTTTAGTCGTTGTCGTGGAGATTTGAAATAACCACTTTCATTGTTGAAACAATGTAATACATCCTTGGTATCACGTTTTACAAAAACATTATATAAAATTTCAAACTCGCATATCTCCGTTGCTATAGAAGATACAGTTGTGATTTTACACTCAATGTAATCAGGTCGAAGCTCTCTATTGGCTCATCCGAAAGAATTTTACCCATGTGTAATATTCATGCTTAGTTACCATGGAAACTATCATAACAATAAAGTAAAAAATCTATTTGTGCATGATTGTAGCCGTTGTCGTGGAGATTTGAAATAACCACTTTCATTGTTGAAACAATGTAATACGTCCTTGGTATCATGTTTTACAAAAACATTATATAAAATTTCAAACTCGCATATCTCCGATCCTATAGAAGATACAGATGTGATTTTACACTCAATGTAATCAGGTCGAAGCTCTCTATTGGCTCATCCGGAAAAAATTTCCCCTTGTGTAATATTCATGCTTAGTTACCATGGAAACTATCATAACAATAAAGTAAACAATCTATTTGTGCATGATTGTAGTCGTTGTCGTGGAGATTTGAAATAACCACTTTCATTGTTGAAACAATGTAATACATCCTTGGAATCACGTTTAACAAAAACATTATATAAAATATCAAACTCGCATATCTCCATTACTATAGAACATATAGATGTGATTTTACACTCAATGTAATCATGTCGAAGCTCTCTATTGGCTCATCCGGAAAATAATTACCCATTTGTAATATTCATGCTTAGTTACCATGGAAACTATCATAACAATAAAGTAAACAATCTATTTGTGCATGATTGTAGTCGTTGTCGTGGAGATTTGAAATAACCACTTTCATTGTTGAAACAATGTAATACATCCTTGGTATCACGTTTTACAAAAACATTATATAAAATTTCAAACTCACATATCTCCGTTGCTATAGAAGATACAGATGTGATTTTACACTCAATGTAATCAGGTCGAAGCTCTCTACTGGCTCATCCGAAAGAATTTTACCCATGTGTAATATTCATGCTTAGTTACCATGGAAACTATCATAACAATAAAGTAAACAATCTACTTGTGCATTATTGTAGTCGTTGTCGTGGAGATTTGAAATAACCACTTTCATTGTTGAAACAATGTAATACATCCTTGGTATCACGTTTTACAAAAACATTATATAAAATTTCAAACTCGCATATCTCCGTTGCTATAGAAGATACAGATGTGATTTTACACTCAATGTAATCAGGTCGAAGCTCTCTATTGGCTCATCCGAAAGAATTTTAACCATGTGTAATATTCATGCTTAGTTACCATGGAAACTATCATTACAATAAAGTAAACAATCTATTTGTGCATGATTGTAGTCGTTGTCGTGGAGATTTGAAATAACCACTTTCATTGTTGAAACAATGTAATACATCCTTGGTATCACGTTTTACAAAAACATTATATAAAATTTCAAACTCGCATATCTCCATTACTATAGAACATATAGATGTGATTTTACACTCAATGTAATCAGGTCGAAGCTCTCTATTGGCTCATCCGGAAAAATTTTACCCATGTGTAATATTCATGCTAAGTTACCATGGAAACTATCATAACAATAAAGTAAACAATCTATTTGTGCATGATTGTAGTCGTTGTCGTGGAGATTTGAAATAACCACTTTCATTGTTGAAACAATGTAATACATCCTTGGAATCACGTTTGACAAAAACATTATATAAAATATCAAACTCGCATATCTCCGTTACTATAGAAGATACAGAAGTGATTTTACACTCAATGTAATCAGGTCGAAGCTCTCTATTGGCTCATCCGGAAGAATTTTACCCATGTGTAATATTCATGCTTAGTTACCATGGAAACTATCATAACAATAAAGTAAACAATCTACTTGTGCATTATTGTAGTCGTTGTCGTGGAGATTTGAAATAACCACTTTCATTGTTGAAACAATGTAATACATCCTTGGTATCACGTTTTACAAAAACATTATATAAAATTTCAAACTCGCATATCTCCGTTGCTATAGAAGATACAGATGTGATTTTACACTCAATGTAATCAGGTCGAAGCTCTCTATTGGCTCATCCGAAAGAATTTTACCCATGTGTAATATTCATGCTTAGTTACCATGGAAACTATCATAACAATAAAGTAAACAATCTATTTGTGCATGATTGTAGTCGTTGTCGTGGAGATTTGAAATAACCACTTTCATTGTTGAAACAATGTAATACATCCTTGGTATCACGTTTTACAAAAACATTATATAAAATTTCAAACTCGCATTTCTCCGTTGCTATAGAAGATACAGATGTGATTTTACACTCAATGTAATCAGGTCGAAGCTCTCTATTGGCTCATCCGAAAGAATTTTACCCATGTGTAATATTCATGCTTAGTTACCATGGAAACTATCATAACAATAAAGTAAACAATCTACTTGTGCATTATTGTAGTCGTTGTCGTGGAGATTTGAAATAACCACTTTCATTGTTGAAACAATGTAATACATCCTTGGTATCACGTTTAACAAAAACATTATATAAAATTTCAAACTCGCATATCTCCATTACTATAGAACATATAGATGTGATTTTACACTCAATGTAATCAGGTCGAAGCTCTCTATTGGCTCATCCGGAAAAATTTTACCCATGTGTAATATTCATGCTAAGTTACCATGGAAACTATCATAACAATAAAGTAAACAATCTATTTGTGCATGATTGTAGTCGTTGTCGTGGAGATTTGAAATAACCACTTTCATTGTTGAAACAATGTAATACATCCTTGGAATCACGTTTGACAAAAACATTATATAAAATTTCAAACTCGCATATCTCCGTTACTATAGAAGATACAGAAGTGATTTTACACTCAATGTAATCAGGTCGAAGCTCTCTATTGGCTCATCCGAAAGAATTTTACCCATGTGTAATATTCATGCTTAGTTACCATGGAAACTATCATAACAATAAAGTAAACAATCTACTTGTGCATTATTGTAGTCGTTGTCGTGGAGATTTGAAATAACCACTTTCATTGTTGAAACAATGTAATACATCCTTGGTATCACGTTTTACAAAAACATTATATAAAATTTCAAACTCGCATATCTCCGTTGCTATAGAAGATACAGATGTGATTTTACACTCAATGTAATCAGGTCGAAGATCTCTATTGGCTCATCCGAAAGAATTTTAACCATGTGTAATATTCATGCTTAGTTACCATGGAAACTATCATTACAATAAAGTAAACAATCTATTTGTGCATGATTGTAGTCGTTGTCGTGGAGATTTGAAATAACCACTTTCATTGTTGAAACAATGTAATACATCCTTGGTATCACGTTTTACAAAAACATTATATAAAATTTCAAACTCGCATATCTACGTTGCTATAGAAGATACAGATGTGATCTTACACTCAATATAATCAGGTCGAAGCTCTCTATTGGCTCATCCGAAAGAATTTTACACATGTGTAATATTCATGCTTAGTTACCATGGAAACTATCATTACAATAAAGTAAACAATCTATTTGTGCATGATTGTAGTCGTTGTCGTGGAGATTTGAAATAACCACTTTCATTGTTGAAACAATGTAATACATCCTTGGAATCACGTTTGACAAGAACATTATATAAAATTTCAAACTCGCATATCTCCGTTACTATAGAAGATACAGAAGTGATTTTACACTCAATGTAATCAGGTCGAAGCTCTCTATTGGCTCATCCGAAAGAATTTTACCCATGTGTAATATTCATGCTTAGTTACCATGGAAACTATCATAACAATAAAGTAAACAATCTACTTGTGCATTATTGTAGTCGTTGTCGTGGAGATTTGAAATAACCACTTTCATTGTTGAAACAATGTAATACATCCTTGGTATCACGTTTAACAAAAACATTATATAAAATTTCAAACTCGCATATCTCCGTTGCTATAGAAGATACAGATGTGATTTTACACTCAATGTAATCAGGTCGAAGCTCTCTATTGGCTCATCCGAAAGAATTTTACCCATGTGTAATATTCATGCTTAGTTACCATGGAAACTATCATAACAATAAAGTAAACAATCTATTTGTGCATGATTGTAGTCGTTGTGGAGATTTGAAATAACCACTTTCATTCTTGAAACAATGTAATACATCCTTGGTATCAAGTTTTACAAAAACATTATATAAAATTTCAAACTCGCATATCTCCGTTGCTATAGAAGATACAGATGTGATTTTACACTCAATGTAATCAGGTCGAAGCTCTCTATTGGCTCATCCGAAAGAATTTTACCCATGTGTAATATTCATGCTTAGTTACCATGGAAACTATCATAACAATAAAGTAAACAATCTACTTGTGCATTATTGTAGTCGTTGTCGTGGAGATTTGAAATAACCACTTTCATTGTTGAAACAATGTAATACATCCTAGGTATCACGTTTAACAAAAACATTATATAAAATTTCAAACTCGCATATCTCCATTACTATAGAACATATAGATGTGATTTTACACTCAATG
Source organism: Lepisma saccharinum (assembly GCF_977018435.1). Taxonomy (NCBI): domain Eukaryota; kingdom Metazoa; phylum Arthropoda; class Insecta; order Zygentoma; family Lepismatidae; genus Lepisma; species Lepisma saccharinum. The sequence continues at coordinate 75,332,851 of NC_139244.1, forward strand.
TAATCAGGTCGAAGCTCTCTATTGGCTCATCCGGAAAAAAAATTACCCATGTGTAATATTCATGCTTAGTTACCATGGAAACTATCATAACAATAAAGTAAACAATCTATTTGTGCATGATTGTAGTCGTTGTCGTGGAGATTTGAAATAACCACTTTCATTGTTGAAACAATGTAATACATCCTTGGTATCACGTTTTACAAAAACATTATATAAAATTTCAAACTCGCATATCTCCGTTGCTATAGAAGATACAGATGTGATTTTACACTCAATGTAATCAGGTCGAAGCTCTCTATTGGCTCATCCGAAAGAATTTTACCCATGTGTAATATTCATGCTTAGTTACCATGGAAACTATCATAACAATAAAGTAAAAAATCTATTTGTGCATGATTGTAGTCGTTGTCGTGGAGATTTGAAATAACCACTTTCATTGTTGAAACAATGTAATACGTCCTTGGTATCATGTTTTACAAAAACATTATATAAAATTTCAAACTCGCATATCTCCGATCCTATAGAAGATACAGATGTGATTTTACACTCAATGTAATCAGGTCGAAGCTCTCTATTGGCTCATCCGAAAGAATTTTACCCATGTGTAATATTCATGCTTAGTTACCATGGAAACTATCATTACAATAAAGTAAACAATCTATTTGTGCATGATTGTAGTCGTTGTCGTGGAGATTTGAAATAACCACTTTCATTGTTGAAACAATGTAATACATCCTTGGAATCACGTTTGACAAGAACATTATATAAAATTTCAAACTCGCATATCTCCGTTACTATAGAAGATACAGAAGTGATTTTACACTCAATGTAATCAGGTCGAAGCTCTCTATTGGCTCATCCGAAAGAATTTTACCCATGTGTAATATTCATGCTTAGTTACCATGGAAACTATCATAACAATAAAGTAAACAATCTACTTGTGCATTATTGTAGTCGTTGTCGTGGAGATTTGAAATAACCACTTTCATTGTTGAAACAATGTAATACATCCTTGGTATCACGTTTAACAAAAACATTATATAAAATTTCAAACTCGCATATCTCCGTTGCTATAGAAGATACAGATGTGATTTTACACTCAATGTAATCAGGTCGAAGCTCTCTATTGGCTCATCCGAAAGAATTTTACCCATGTGTAATATTCATGCTTAGTTACCATGGAAACTATCATAACAATAAAGTAAACAATCTATTTGTGCATGATTGTAGTCGTTGTGGAGATTTGAAATAACCACTTTCATTCTTGAAACAATGTAATACATCCTTGGTATCAAGTTTTACAAAAACATTATATAAAATTTCAAACTCGCATATCTCCGTTGCTATAGAAGATACAGATGTGATTTTACACTCAATGTAATCAGGTCGAAGCTCTCTATTGGCTCATCCGAAAGAATTTTACCCATGTGTAATATTCATGCTTAGTTACCATGGAAACTATCATAACAATAAAGTAAACAATCTACTTGTGCATTATTGTAGTCGTTGTCGTGGAGATTTGAAATAACCACTTTCATTGTTGAAACAATGTAATACATCCTAGGTATCACGTTTAACAAAAACATTATATAAAATTTCAAACTCGCATATCTCCATTACTATAGAACATATAGATGTGATTTTACACTCAATGTAATCAGGTCGAAGCTCTCTATTGGCTCATCCGGAAAAAAATTACCCATGTGTAATATTCATGCTTAGTTACCATGGAAACTATCATAACAATAAAGTAAACAATCTATTTGTGCATGATTGTAGTCGTTGTCGTGGAGATTTGAAATAACCACTTTCATTGTTGAAACAATGTAATACATCCTTGGTATCACGTTTTACAAAAACATTATATAAAATTTCAAACTCGCATATCTCCGTTGCTATAGAAGATACAGATGTGATTTTACACTCAATGTAATCAGGTCGAAGCTCTCTATTGGCTCATCCGAAAGAATTTTACCCATGTGTAATATTCATGCTTAGTTACCATGGAAACTATCATAACAATAAAGTAAAAAATCTATTTGTGCATGATTGTAGTCGTTGTCGTGGAGATTTGAAATAACCACTTTCATTGTTGAAACAATGTAATACGTCCTTGGTATCATGTTTTACAAAAACATTATATAAAATTTCAAACTCGCATATCTCCGATCCTATAGAAGATACAGATGTGATTTTACACTCAATGTAATCAGGTCGAAGCTCTCTATTGGCTCATCCGGAAAAAATTTCCCCTTGTGTAATATTCATGCTTAGTTACCATGGAAACTATCATAACAATAAAGTAAACAATCTATTTGTGCATGATTGTAGTCGTTGTCGTGGAGATTTGAAATAACCACTTTCATTGTTGAAACAATGTAATACATCCTTGGAATCACGTTTAACAAAAACATTATATAAAATATCAAACTCGCATATCTCCATTACTGTAGAACATATAGATGTGATTTTACACTCAATGTAATCATGTCGAAGCTCTCTATTGGCTCATCCGGAAAATAATTACCCATTTGTAATATTCATGCTTAGTTACCATGGAAACTATCATAACAATAAAGTAAACAATCTATTTGTGCATGATTGTAGTCGTTGTCGTGGAGATTTGAAATAACCACTTTCATTGTTGAAACAATGTAATACATCCTTGGTATCACGTTTTACAAAAACATTATATAAAATTTCAAACTCACATATCTCCGTTGCTATAGAAGATACAGATGTGATTTTACACTCAATGTAATCAGGTCGAAGCTCTCTACTGGCTCATCCGAAAGAATTTTACCCATGTGTAATATTCATGCTTAGTTACCATGGAAACTATCATAACAATAAAGTAAACAATCTACTTGTGCATTATTGTAGTCGTTGTCGTGGAGATTTGAAATAACCACTTTCATTGTTGAAACAATGTAATACATCCTTGGTATCACGTTTTACAAAAACATTATATAAAATTTCAAACTCGCATATCTCCGTTGCTATAGAAGATACAGATGTGATTTTACACTCAATGTAATCAGGTCGAAGCTCTCTATTGGCTCATCCGAAAGAATTTTAACCATGTGTAATATTCATGCTTAGTTACCATGGAAACTATCATTACAATAAAGTAAACAATCTATTTGTGCATGATTGTAGTCGTTGTCGTGGAGATTTGAAATAACCACTTTCATTGTTGAAACAATGTAATACATCCTTGGTATCACGTTTTACAAAAACATTATATAAAATTTCAAACTCGCATATCTCCATTACTATAGAACATATAGATGTGATTTTACACTCAATGTAATCAGGTCGAAGCTCTCTATTGGCTCATCCGGAAAAATTTTACCCATGTGTAATATTCATGCTAAGTTACCATGGAAACTATCATAACAATAAAGTAAACAATCTATTTGTGCATGATTGTAGTCGTTGTCGTGGAGATTTGAAATAACCACTTTCATTGTTGAAACAATGTAATACATCCTTGGAATCACGTTTGACAAAAACATTATATAAAATTTCAAACTCGCATATCTCCGTTACTATAGAAGATACAGAAGTGATTTTACACTCAATGTAATCAGGTCGAAGCTCTCTATTGGCTCATCCGAAAGAATTTTACCCATGTGTAATATTCATGCTTAGTTACCATGGAAACTATCATAACAATAAAGTAAACAATCTACTTGTGCATTATTGTAGTCGTTGTCGTGGAGATTTGAAATAACCACTTTCATTGTTGAAACAATGTAATACATCCTTGGTATCACGTTTTACAAAAACATTATATAAAATTTCAAACTCGCATATCTCCGTTGCTATAGAAGATACAGATGTGATTTTACACTCAATGTAATCAGGTCGAAGCTCTCTATTGGCTCATCCGAAAGAATTTTACCCATGTGTAATATTCATGCTTAGTTACCATGGAAACTATCATAACAATAAAGTAAACAATCTATTTGTGCATGATTGTAGTCGTTGTCGTGGAGATTTGAAATAACCACTTTCATTGTTGAAACAATGTAATACATCCTTGGTATCACGTTTTACAAAAACATTATATAAAATTTCAAACTCGCATTTCTCCGTTGCTATAGAAGATACAGATGTGATTTTACACTCAATGTAATCAGGTCGAAGCTCTCTATTGGCTCATCCGAAAGAATTTTACCCATGTGTAATATTCATGCTTAGTTACCATGGAAACTATCATAACAATAAAGTAAACAATCTACTTGTGCATTATTGTAGTCGTTGTCGTGGAGATTTGAAATAACCACTTTCATTGTTGAAACAATGTAATACATCCTTGGTATCACGTTTAACAAAAACATTATATAAAATTTCAAACTCGCATATCTCCATTACTATAGAACATATAGATGTGATTTTACACTCAATGTAATCAGGTCGAAGCTCTCTATTGGCTCATCCGGAAAAATTTTACCCATGTGTAATATTCATGCTAAGTTACCATGGAAACTATCATAACAATAAAGTAAACAATCTATTTGTGCATGATTGTAGTCGTTGTCGTGGAGATTTGAAATAACCACTTTCATTGTTGAAACAATGTAATACATCCTTGGAATCACGTTTGACAAAAACATTATATAAAATTTCAAACTCGCATATCTCCGTTACTATAGAAGATACAGAAGTGATTTTACACTCAATGTAATCAGGTCGAAGCTCTCTATTGGCTCATCCGAAAGAATTTTACCCATGTGTAATATTCATGCTTAGTTACCATGGAAACTATCATAACAATAAAGTAAACAATCTACTTGTGCATTATTGTAGTCGTTGTCGTGGAGATTTGAAATAACCACTTTCATTGTTGAAACAATGTAATACATCCTTGGTATCACGTTTTACAAAAACATTATATAAAATTTCAAACTCGCATATCTCCGTTGCTATAGAAGATACAGATGTGATTTTACACTCAATGTAATCAGGTCGAAGCTCTCTATTGGCTCATCCGAAAGAATTTTAACCATGTGTAATATTCATGCTTAGTTACCATGGAAACTATCATTACAATAAAGTAAACAATCTATTTGTGCATGATTGTTGTCGTTGTCGTGGAGATTTGAAATAACCACTTTCATTGTTGAAACAATGTAATACATCCTTGGTATCACGTTTTACAAAAACATTATATAAAATTTCAAACTCGCATATCTCCGTTGCTATAGAAGATACAGATGTGATTTTACACTCAATGTAATCAGGTCGAAGCTCTCTATTGGCTCATCCGAAAGAATTTTACACATGTGTAATATTCATGCTTAGTTACCATGGAAACTATCATTACAATAAAGTAAACAATCTATTTGTGCATGATTGTAGTCGTTGTCGTGGAGATTTGAAATAACCACTTTCATTGTTGAAACAATGTAATACGTCCTTGGTATCACGTTTTACAAAAACATTATATAAAATTTCAAACTCGCATATCTCCGATGCTATAGAAGATACAGATGTGATTTTACACTCAATGTAATCAGGTCGAAGCTCTCTATTGGCTCATCCGGAAAAAATTTACCCATGTGTAATATTCATGCTTAGTTACCATGGAAACTATCATAACAATAAAGTAAACAATCTATTTGTGCATGATTGTAGTCGTTGTCGTGGAGATTTGAAATAACCACTTTCATTGTTGAAACAATGTAATACATCCTTGGTATCACGTTTTACAAAAACATTATATAAAATTTCAAACTCGCATATCTCCGTTACTATAGAAGATACAGATGTGATTTTACACTCAATGTAATCAGGTCGAAGCTCTCTATTGGCTCATCCGAAAGAATTTTACCCATGTGTAATATTCATGCTTAGTTACCATGGAAACTATCATAACAATAAAGTAAACAATCTACTTGTGCATTATTGTAGTCGTTGTCGTGGAGATTTGAAATAACCACTTTCATTGTTGAAACAATGTAATACATCCTTGGTATCACGTTTTACAAAAACATTATATAAAATTTCAAACTCGCATATCTCCGTTGCTATAGAAGATACAGATGTGATTTTACACTCAATGTAATCAGTTCGAAGCTCTCTATTGGCTCATCCGAAAGAATTTTACCCATGTGTAATATTCATGCTTAGTTACCATGGAAACTATCATAACAATAAAGTAAACAATCTATTTGTTCATGATTGTAGTCGTTGTCGTGGAGATTTGAAATAACCACTTTCATTCTTGAAACAATGTCATACATACATCCTTGGTATCACGTTTTACAAAAACATTATATAAAATTTCAAACTCGCATATCTCTGTTGCTATAGAAGATACAGATGTGATTTTACACTCAATGTAATCAGGTCGAAGCTCTCTATTGGCTCATCCGAAAGAATTTTACCCATGTGTAATATTCATGCTTAGTTACCATGGAAACTATCATAACAATAAAGTAAACAATCTATTTGTGCATGATTGTAGTCGTTGTCGTGGAGATTTGAAATAACCACTTTCATTCTTGAAACAATGTAATATATCCTTGGTATCACGTTTTACAAAAACATTATAAAAAATTTCAAACTCGCATATCTCCGTTGCTATAGAAGATACAGATGTGATTTTACACTCAATGTAATCAGGTCGAAGCTCTCTATTGGCTCATCCGAAAGAATTTTACCCATGTGTAATATTCATGCTTAGTTACCATGGAAACTATCATTACAATAAAGTAAACAATCTACTTGTGCATTATTGTAGTCGTTGTCGTGGAGATTTGAAATAACCACTTTCATTGTTGAAACAATGTAATACATCCTTGGTATCACGTTTTACAAAAACATTATATAAAATTTCAAACTCGCATATCTCCGTTGCTATAGAAGATACAGATGTGATTTTACACTCAATGTAATCAGTTCGAAGCTCTCTATTGGCTCATCCGAAAGAATTTTAACCATGTGTAATATTCATGCTTAGTTACCATGGAAACTATCATTACAATAAAGTAAACAATCTATTTGTGCATGATTGTAGTCGTTGTCGTGGAGATTTGAAATAACCACTTTCATTGTTGAAACAATGTAATACATACTTGGTATCACGTTTTACAAAAACATTATATAAAATTTCAAACTCGCATATCTCCGTTGCTATAGAAGATACAGATGTGATTTTACACTCAATGTAATCAGGTCGAAGCTCTCTATTGGCTCATCCGAAAGAATTTTACACATGTGTAATATTCATGCTTAGTTACCATGGAAACTATCATTACAATAAAGTAAACAATCTATTTGTGCATGATTGTAGTCGTTGTCGTGGAGATTTGAAATAACCACTTTCATTGTTGAAACAATGTAATACGTCCTTGGTATCACGTTTTACAAAAACATTATATAAAATTTCAAACTAGCATATCTCCGATGCTATAGAAGATACAGATGTGATTTTACACTCAATGTAATCAGGTCGAAGCTCTCTATTGGCTCATCCGGAAAAAAATTATCAATTTGTAATATTCATGCTTAGTTACCATGGAAACTATCATAACAATAAAGTAAACAATCTATTTGTGCATGATTGTAGTCTTTGTCGTGGAGATTTGAATTAACCACTTTCATTCTTGAAACAATGTAATACATACATCCTTGGTATCACGTTTTACAAAAACATTATATAAAATTTCAAACTCGCATATCTCCGTTGCTATAGAAGATACAGATGTGATTTTACACTCAATGTAATCAGGTCGAAGCTCTCTATTGGCTAATCCGAAAGAATTTTACCCATGTGTAATATTCATGCTTAGTTACCATGGAAACTATCATAACAATAAAGTAAACAATCTATTTGTGCATTATTGTAGTCGTTGTCGTGGAGATTTGAAATAACCACTTTCATTCTTGAAACAATGTAATACATCCTTGGTATCACGTTTTACAAAAACATTATATAAAATTTCAAACTCGCATATCTCCGTTGCTATAGAAGATACAGATGTGATTTTACACTCAATGTAATCAGGTCGAAGCTCTCTATTGGCTCATCCGAAAGAATTTTACCCATGTGTAATATTCATGCTTAGTTACCATGGAAACTATCATAACAATAAAGTAAACAATCTACTTGTGCATTATTGTAGTCGTTGTCGTGGAGATTTGAAATAACCACTTTCATTGTTGAAACAATGTAATACATCCTTGGTATCACGTTTAACAAAAACATTATATAAAATTTCAAACTCGCATATCTCCATTACTATAGAACATATAGATGTGATTTTACACTCAATGTAATCAGGTCGAAGCTCTCTATTGGCTCATCCGGAAAATAATTACCCATTTGTAATATTCATGCTTAGTTACCATGGAAACTATCATAACAATAAAGTAAACAATCTATTTGTGCATGATTGTAGTCGTTGTCGTGGAGATTTGAAATAACCACTTTCATTGTTGAAACAATGTAATACATCCTTGGTATCACGTTTTACAAAAACATTATATAAAATTTCAAACTCACATATCTCCGTTGCTATAGAAGATACAGATGTGATTTTACACTCAATGTAATCAGGTCGAAGCTCTCTACTGGCTCATCCGAAAGAATTTTACCCATGTGTAATATTCATGCTTAGTTACCATGGAAACTATCATAACAATAAAGTAAACAATCTACTTGTGCATTATTGTAGTCGTTGTCGTGGAGATTTGAAATAACCACTTTCATTGTTGAAACAATGTAATACATCCTTGGTATCACGTTTTACAAAAACATTATATAAAATTTCAAACTCGCATATCTCCGTTGCTATAGAAGAAACAGATGTGATTTTACACTCAATGTAATCAGGTCGAAGCTCTCTATTGGCTCATCCGAAAGAATTTTAACCATGTGTAATATTCATGCTTAGTTACCATGGAAACTATCATTACAATAAAGTAAACAATCTATTTGTGCATGATTGTAGTCGTTGTCGTGGAGATTTGAAATAACCACTTTCATTGTTGAAACAATGTAATACATCCTTGGTATCACGTTTTACAAAAACATTATATAAAATTTCAAACTCGCATATCTCCATTACTATAGAACATATAGATGTGATTTTACACTCAATGTAATCAGGTCGAAGCTCTCTATTGGCTCATCCGGAAAAATTTTACCCATGTGTAATATTCATGCTAAGTTACCATGGAAACTATCATAACAATAAAGTAAACAATCTATTTGTGCATGATTGTAGTCGTTGTCGTGGAGATTTGAAATAACCACTTTCATTGTTGAAACAATGTAATACATCCTTGGAATCACGTTTGACAAAAACATTATATAAAATTTCAAACTCGCATATCTCCGTTACTATAGAAGATACAGAAGTGATTTTACACTCAATGTAATCAGGTCGAAGCTCTCTATTGGCTCATCCGAAAGAATTTTACCCATGTGTAATATTCATGCTTAGTTACCATGGAAACTATCATAACAATAAAGTAAACAATCTACTTGTGCATGATTGTAGTCGTTGTCGTGGAGATTTGAAATAACCACTGTCATTGTTGAAACAATGTAATACATCCTTGGTATCACGTTTTACAAAAACGTTATATAAAATTTCAAACTCGCATATCTCCGTTGCTATAGAAGATACAGATGTGATTTTACACTCAATGTAATCAGGTCGAAGCTCTCTATTGGCTCATCCGAAAGAATTTTACCCATGTGTAATATTCATGCTTAGTTACCATGGAAACTATCATAACAATAAAGTAAACAATCTACTTGTGCATTATTGTAGTCGTTGTCGTGGAGATTTGAAATAACCACTTTCATTGTTGAAACAATGTAATACATCCTTGGTATCACGTTTTACAAAAACATTATATAAAATTTCAAACTCGCATATCTCCGTTGCTATAGAAGATACAGATGTGATTTTACACTCAATGTAATCAGGTCGAAGCTCTCTATTGGCTCATCCGAAAGAATTTTACCCATGTGTAATATTCATGCTTAGTTACCATGGAAACTATCATAACAATAAAGTAAACAATCTATTTGTTCATGATTGTAGTCGTTGTCGTGGAGATTTGAAATAACCACTTTCATTCTTGAAACAATGTCATACATACATCCTTGGTATCACGTTTTACAAAAACATTATATAAAATTTCAAACTCGCATATCTCCGTTGCTATAGAAGATACAGATGTGATTTTACACTCAATGTAATCAGGTCGAAGCTCTCTATTGGCTCATCCGAAAGAATTTTACCCATGTGTAATATTCATGCTTAGTTACCATGGAAACTATCATTACAATAAAGTAAACAATCTACTTGTGCATTATTGTAGTCGTTGTCGTGGAGATTTGAAATAACCACTTTCATTGTTGAAACAATGTAATACATCCTTGGTATCACGTTTTACAAAAACATTATATAAAATTTCAAACTCGCATATCTCCGTTGCTATAGAAGATACAGATGTGATTTTACACTCAATGTAATCAGGTCGAAGCTCTCTATTGGCTCATCCGAAAGAATTTTACACATGTGTAATATTCATGCTTAGTTACCATGGAAACTATCATTACAATAAAGTAAACAATCTATTTGTGCATGATTGTAGTCGTTGTCGTGGAGATTTGAAATAACCACTTTCATTGTTGAAACAATGTAATACGTCCTTGGTATCACGTTTTACAAAAACATTATATAAAATTTCAAACTCGCATATCTCCGATGCTATAGAAGATACAGATGTGATTTTACACTCAATGTAATCAGGTCGAAGCTCTCTATTGGCTCATCCGGAAAAAAATTATCCATTTGTAATATTCATGCTTAGTTACCATGGAAACTATCATAACAATAAAGTAAACAATCTATTTGTGCATGATTGTAGTCTTTGTCGTGGAGATTTGAATTAACCACTTTCATTCTTGAAACAATGTAATACATACATCCTTGGTATCACGTTTTACAAAAACATTATATAAAATTTCAAACTCGCATATCTCCGTTGCTATAGAAGATACAGATGTAATTTTACACTCAATGTAATCAGGTCGAAGCTCTCTATTGGCTAATCCGAAAGAATTTTACCCATGTGTAATATTCATGCTTAGTTACCATGGAAACTATCATAACAATAAAGTAAACAATCTATTTGTGCATGATTGTAGTCGTTGTCGTGGAGATTTGAAATAACCACTTTCATTCTTGAAACAATGTAATACATCCTTGGTATCACGTTTTACAAAAACATTATATAAAATTTCAAACTCGCATATCTCCGTTGCTATAGAAGATACAGATGTGATTTTACACTCAATGTAATCAGGTCGAAGCTCTCTATTGGCTCATCCGAAAGAATTTTACCCATGTGTAATATTCATGCTTAGTTACCATGGAAACTATCATAACAATAAAGTAAACAATCTACTTGTGCATTATTGTAGTCGTTGTCGTGGAGATTTGAAATAACCACTTTCATTGTTGAAACAATGTAATACATCCTTGGTATCACGTTTAACAAAAACATTATATAAAATTTCAAACTCGCATATCTCCATTACTATAGAACATATAGATGTGATTTTACACTCAATGTAATCATGTCGAAGCTCTCTATTGGCTCATCCGGAAAATAATTACCCATTTGTAATATTCATGCTTAGTTACCATGGAAACTATCATAACAATAAAGTAAACAATCTATTTGTGCATGATTGTAGTCGTTGTCGTGGAGATTTGAAATAACCACTTTCATTGTTGAAACAATGTAATACATCCTTGGTATCACGTTTTACAAAAACATTATATAAAATTTCAAACTCACATATCTCCGTTGCTATAGAAGATACAGATGTGATTTTACACTCAATGTAATCAGGTCGAAGCTCTCTACTGGCTCATCCGAAAGAATTTTACCCATGTGTAATATTCATGCTTAGTTACCATGGAAACTATCATAACAATAAAGTAAACAATCTACTTGTGCATTATTGTAGTCGTTGTCGTGGAGATTTGAAATAACCACTTTCATTGTTGAAACTATGTAATACATCCTTGGTATCACGTTTTACAAAAACATTATATAAAATTTCAAACTCGCATATCTCCGTTGCTATAGAAGATACAGATGTGATTTTACACTCAATGTAATCAGGTCGAAGCTCTCTATTGGCTCATCCGAAAGAATTTTAACCATGTGTAATATTCATGCTTAGTTACCATGGAAACTATCATTACAATAAAGTAAACAATCTATTTGTGCATGATTGTAGTCGTTGTCGTGGAGATTTGAAATAACCACTTTCATTGTTGAAACAATGTAATACATCCTTGGTATCACGTTTTACAAAAACATTATATAAAATTTCAAACTCGCATATCTCCATTACTATAGAACATATAGATGTGATTTTACACTCAATGTAATCAGGTCGAAGCTCTCTATTGGCTCATCCGAAAGAATTTTACCCATGTGTAATATTCATGCTTAGTTACCATGGAAACTATCATAACAATAAAGTAAACAATCTACTTGTGCATTATTGTAGTCGTTGTCGTGGAGATTTGAAATAACCACTTTCATTGTTGAAACAATGTAATACATCCTTGGTATCACGTTTTACAAAAACATTATATAAAATTTCAAACTCGCATATCTCCGTTGCTATAGAAGATACAGATGTGATTTTACACTCAATGTAATCAGGTCGAAGCTCTCTATTGGCTCATCCGAAAGAATTTTACCCATGTGTAATATTCATGCTTAGTTACCATGGAAACTATCATAACAATAAAGTAAACAATCTATTTGTGCATGATTGTAGTCGTTGTCGTGGAGATTTGAAATAACCACTTTCATTGTTGAAACAATGTAATACATCCTTGGTATCACGTTTTACAAAAACATTATATAAAATTTCAAACTCGCATTTCTCCGTTGCTATAGAAGATACAGATGTGATTTTACACTCAATGTAATCAGGTCGAAGCTCTCTATTGGCTCATCCGAAAGAATTTTACCCATGTGTAATATTCATGCTTAGTTACCATGGAAACTATCATAACAATAAAGTAAACAATCTACTTGTGCATTATTGTAGTCGTTGTCGTGGAGATTTGAAATAACCACTTTCATTGTTGAAACAATGTAATACATCCTTGGTATCACGTTTAACAAAAACATTATATAAAATTTCAAACTCGCATATCTCCTTTACTATAGAACATATAGATGTGATTTTACACTCAATGTAATCAGGTCGAAGCTCTCTATTGGCTCATCCGGAAAAATTTTACCCATGTGTAATATTCATGCTAAGTTACCATGGAAACTATCATAACAATAAAGTAAACAATCTATTTGTGCATGATTGTAGTCGTTGTCGTGGAGATTTGAAATAACCACTTTCATTGTTGAAACAATGTAATACATCCTTGGAATCACGTTTGACAAAAACATTATATAAAATTTCAAACTCGCATATCTCCGTTACTATAGAAGATACAGAAGTGATTTTACACTCAATGTAATCAGGTCGAAGCTCTCTATTGGCTCATCCGAAAGAATTTTACCCATGTGTAATATTCATGCTTAGTTACCATGGAAACTATCATAACAATAAAGTAAACAATCTACTTGTGCATTATTGTAGTCGTTGTCGTGGAGATTTGAAATAACCACTTTCATTGTTGAAACAATGTAATACATCCTTGGTATCACGTTTTACAAAAACATTATATAAAATTTCAAACTCGCATATCTCCGTTGCTATAGAAGATACAGATGTGATTTTACACTCAATGTAATCAGGTCGAAGCTCTCTATTGGCTCATCCGAAAGAATTTTAACCATGTGTAATATTCATGCTTAGTTACCATGGAAACTATCATTACAATAAAGTAAACAATCTATTTGTGCATGATTGTTGTCGTTGTCGTGGAGATTTGAAATAACCACTTTCATTGTTGAAACAATGTAATACATCCTTGGTATCACGTTTTACAAAAACATTATATAAAATTTCAAACTCGCATATCTCCGTTGCTATAGAAGATACAGATGTGATTTTACACTCAATGTAATCAGGTCGAAGCTCTCTATTGGCTCATCCGAAAGAATTTTACACATGTGTAATATTCATGCTTAGTTACCATGGAAACTATCATTACAATAAAGTAAACAATCTATTTGTGCATGATTGTAGTCGTTGTCGTGGAGATTTGAAATAACCACTTTCATTGTTGAAACAATGTAATACGTCCTTGGTATCACGTTTTACAAAAACATTATATAAAATTTCAAACTCGCATATCTCCGATGCTATAGAAGATACAGATGTGATTTTACACTCAATGTAATCAGGTCGAAGCTCTCTATTGGCTCATCCGAAAGAATTTTACCCATGTGTAATATTCATGCTTAGTTACCATGGAAACTATCATAACAATAAAGTAAACAATCTATTTGTGCATGATTGTAGTCGTTGTCGTGGAGATTTGAAATAACCACTTTCATTCTTGAAACAATGTAATACATCCTTGGTATCACGTTTTACAAAAACATTATATAAAATTTCAAACTCGCATATCTCCGTTGCTATAGAAGATACAGATGTGATTTTACACTCAATGTAATCAGGTCGAAGCTCTCTATTGGCTCATCCGAAAGAATTTTACCCATGTGTAATATTCATGCTTAGTTACCATGGAAACTATCATAACAATAAAGTAAACAATCTACTTGTGCATTATTGTAGTCGTTGTCGTGGAGATTTGAAATAACCACTTTCATTGTTGAAACAATGTAATACATCCTTGGTATCACGTTTAACAAAAACATTATATAAAATTTCAAACTCGCATATCTCCATTACTATAGAACATATAGATGTGATTTTACACTCAATGTAATCATGTCGAAGCTCTCTATTGGCTCATCCGGAAAATAATTACCCATTTGTAATATTCATGCTTAGTTACCATGGAAACTATCATAACAATAAAGTAAACAATCTATTTGTGCATGATTGTAGTCGTTGTCGTGGAGATTTGAAATAACCACTTTCATTGTTGAAACAATGTAATACATCCTTGGTATCACGTTTTACAAAAACATTATATAAAATTTCAAACTCACATATCTCCGTTGCTATAGAAGATACAGATGTGATTTTACACTCAATGTAATCAGGTCGAAGCTCTCTACTGGCTCATCCGAAAGAATTTTACCCATGTGTAATATTCATGCTTAGTTACCATGGAAACTATCATAACAATAAAGTAAACAATCTACTTGTGCATTATTGTAGTCGTTGTCGTGGAGATTTGAAATAACCACTTTCATTGTTGAAACTATGTAATACATCCTTGGTATCACGTTTTACAAAAACATTATATAAAATTTCAAACTCGCATATCTCCGTTGCTATAGAAGATACAGATGTGATTTTACACTCAATGTAATCAGGTCGAAGCTCTCTATTGGCTCATCCGAAAGAATTTTAACCATGTGTAATATTCATGCTTAGTTACCATGGAAACTATCATTACAATAAAGTAAACAATCTATTTGTGCATGATTGTAGTCGTTGTCGTGGAGATTTGAAATAACCACTTTCATTGTTGAAACAATGTAATACATCCTTGGTATCACGTTTTACAAAAACATTATATAAAATTTCAAACTCGCATATCTCCATTACTATAGAACATATAGATGTGATTTTACACTCAATGTAATCAGGTCGAAGCTCTCTATTGGCTCATCCGAAAGAATTTTACCCATGTGTAATATTCATGCTTAGTTACCATGGAAACTATCATAACAATAAAGTAAACAATCTACTTGTGCATTATTGTAGTCGTTGTCGTGGAGATTTGAAATAACCACTTTCATTGTTGAAACAATGTAATACATCCTTGGTATCACGTTTTACAAAAACATTATATAAAATTTCAAACTCGCATATCTCCGTTGCTATAGAAGATACAGATGTGATTTTACACTCAATGTAATCAGGTCGAAGCTCTCTATTGGCTCATCCGAAAGAATTTTACCCATGTGTAATATTCATGCTTAGTTACCATGGAAACTATCATAACAATAAAGTAAACAATCTATTTGTGCATGATTGTAGTCGTTGTCGTGGAGATTTGAAATAACCACTTTCATTGTTGAAACAATGTAATACATCCTTGGTATCACGTTTTACAAAAACATTATATAAAATTTCAAACTCGCATTTCTCCGTTGCTATAGAAGATACAGATGTGATTTTACACTCAATGTAATCAGGTCGAAGCTCTCTATTGGCTCATCCGAAAGAATTTTACCCATGTGTAATATTCATGCTTAGTTACCATGGAAACTATCATAACAATAAAGTAAACAATCTACTTGTGCATTATTGTAGTCGTTGTCGTGGAGATTTGAAATAACCACTTTCATTGTTGAAACAATGTAATACATCCTTGGTATCACGTTTAACAAAAACATTATATAAAATTTCAAACTCGCATATCTCCTTTACTATAGAACATATAGATGTGATTTTACACTCAATGTAATCAGGTCGAAGCTCTCTATTGGCTCATCCGGAAAAATTTTACCCATGTGTAATATTCATGCTAAGTTACCATGGAAACTATCATAACAATAAAGTAAACAATCTATTTGTGCATGATTGTAGTCGTTGTCGTGGAGATTTGAAATAACCACTTTCATTGTTGAAACAATGTAATACATCCTTGGAATCACGTTTGACAAAAACATTATATAAAATTTCAAACTCGCATATCTCCGTTACTATAGAAGATACAGAAGTGATTTTACACTCAATGTAATCAGGTCGAAGCTCTCTATTGGCTCATCCGAAAGAATTTTACCCATGTGTAATATTCATGCTTAGTTACCATGGAAACTATCATAACAATAAAGTAAACAATCTACTTGTGCATTATTGTAGTCGTTGTCGTGGAGATTTGAAATAACCACTTTCATTGTTGAAACAATGTAATACATCCTTGGTATCACGTTTTACAAAAACATTATATAAAATTTCAAACTCGCATATCTCCGTTGCTATAGAAGATACAGATGTGATTTTACACTCAATGTAATCAGGTCGAAGCTCTCTATTGGCTCATCCGAAAGAATTTTAACCATGTGTAATATTCATGCTTAGTTACCATGGAAACTATCATTACAATAAAGTAAACAATCTATTTGTGCATGATTGTTGTCGTTGTCGTGGAGATTTGAAATAACCACTTTCATTGTTGAAACAATGTAATACATCCTTGGTATCACGTTTTACAAAAACATTATATAAAATTTCAAACTCGCATATCTCCGTTGCTATAGAAGATACAGATGTGATTTTACACTCAATGTAATCAGGTCGAAGCTCTCTATTGGCTCATCCGAAAGAATTTTACACATGTGTAATATTCATGCTTAGTTACCATGGAAACTATCATTACAATAAAGTAAACAATCTATTTGTGCATGATTGTAGTCGTTGTCGTGGAGATTTGAAATAACCACTTTCATTGTTGAAACAATGTAATACGTCCTTGGTATCACGTTTTACAAAAACATTATATAAAATTTCAAACTCGCATATCTCCGATGCTATAGAAGATACAGATGTGATTTTACACTCAATGTAATCAGGTCGAAGCTCTCTATTGGCTCATCCGAAAGAATTTTACCCATGTGTAATATTCATGCTTAGTTACCATGGAAACTATCATAACAATAAAGTAAACAATCTATTTGTGCATGATTGTAGTCGTTGTCGTGGAGATTTGAAATAACCACTTTCATTCTTGAAACAATGTAATACATCCTTGGTATCACGTTTTACAAAAACATTATATAAAATTTCAAACTCGCATATCTCCGTTGCTATAGAAGATACAGATGTGATTTTACACTCAATGTAATCAGGTCGAAGCTCTCTATTGGCTCATCCGAAAGAATTTTACCCATGTGTAATATTCATGCTTAGTTACCATGGAAACTATCATAACAATAAAGTAAACAATCTACTTGTGCATTATTGTAGTCGTTGTCGTGGAGATTTGAAATAACCACTTTCATTGTTGAAACAATGTAATACATCCTTGGTATCACGTTTAACAAAAACATTATATAAAATTTCAAACTCGCATATCTCCATTACTATAGAACATATAGATGTGATTTTACACTCAATGTAATCATGTCGAAGCTCTCTATTGGCTCATCCGGAAAATAATTACCCATTTGTAATATTCATGCTTAGTTACCATGGAAACTATCATAACAATAAAGTAAACAATCTATTTGTGCATGATTGTAGTCGTTGTCGTGGAGATTTGAAATAACCACTTTCATTGTTGAAACAATGTAATACATCCTTGGTATCACGTTTTACAAAAACATTATATAAAATTTCAAACTCACATATCTCCGTTGCTATAGAAGATACAGATGTGATTTTACACTCAATGTAATCAGGTCGAAGCTCTCTACTGGCTCATCCGAAAGAATTTTACCCATGTGTAATATTCATGCTTAGTTACCATGGAAACTATCATAACAATAAAGTAAACAATCTACTTGTGCATTATTGTAGTCGTTGTCGTGGAGATTTGAAATAACCACTTTCATTGTTGAAACTATGTAATACATCCTTGGTATCACGTTTTACAAAAACATTATATAAAATTTCAAACTCGCATATCTCCGTTGCTATAGAAGATACAGATGTGATTTTACACTCAATGTAATCAGGTCGAAGCTCTCTATTGGCTCATCCGAAAGAATTTTAACCATGTGTAATATTCATGCTTAGTTACCATGGAAACTATCATTACAATAAAGTAAACAATCTATTTGTGCATGATTGTAGTCGTTGTCGTGGAGATTTGAAATAACCACTTTCATTGTTGAAACAATGTAATACATCCTTGGTATCACGTTTTACAAAAACATTATATAAAATTTCAAACTCGCATATCTCCATTACTATAGAACATATAGATGTGATTTTACACTCAATGTAATCAGGTCGAAGCTCTCTATTGGCTCATCCGAAAGAATTTTACCCATGTGTAATATTCATGCTTAGTTACCATGGAAACTATCATAACAATAAAGTAAACAATCTACTTGTGCATTATTGTAGTCGTTGTCGTGGAGATTTGAAATAACCACTTTCATTGTTGAAACAATGTAATACATCCTTGGTATCACGTTTTACAAAAACATTATATAAAATTTCAAACTCGCATATCTCCGTTGCTATAGAAGATACAGATGTGATTTTACACTCAATGTAATCAGGTCGAAGCTCTCTATTGGCTCATCCGAAAGAATTTTACCCATGTGTAATATTCATGCTTAGTTACCATGGAAACTATCATAACAATAAAGTAAACAATCTATTTGTGCATGATTGTAGTCGTTGTCGTGGAGATTTGAAATAACCACTTTCATTGTTGAAACAATGTAATACATCCTTGGTATCACGTTTTACAAAAACATTATATAAAATTTCAAACTCGCATTTCTCCGTTGCTATAGAAGATACAGATGTGATTTTACACTCAATGTAATCAGGTCGAAGCTCTCTATTGGCTCATCCGAAAGAATTTTACCCATGTGTAATATTCATGCTTAGTTACCATGGAAACTATCATAACAATAAAGTAAACAATCTACTTGTGCATTATTGTAGTCGTTGTCGTGGAGATTTGAAATAACCACTTTCATTGTTGAAACAATGTAATACATCCTTGGTATCACGTTTAACAAAAACATTATATAAAATTTCAAACTCGCATATCTCCTTTACTATAGAACATATAGATGTGATTTTACACTCAATGTAATCAGGTCGAAGCTCTCTATTGGCTCATCCGGAAAATAATTACCCATTTGTAATATTCATGCTTAGTTACCATGGAAACTATCATAACAATAAAGTAAACAATCTATTTGTGCATGATTGTAGTCGTTGTCGTGGAGATTTGAAATAACCACTTTCATTGTTGAAACAATGTAATACATCCTTGGTATCACGTTTTACAAAAACATTATATAAAATTTCAAACTCACATATCTCCGTTGCTATAGAAGATACAGATGTGATTTTACACTCAATGTAATCAGGTCGAAGCTCTCTACTGGCTCATCCGAAAGAATTTTACCCATGTGTAATATTCATGCTTAGTTACCATGGAAACTATCATAACAATAAAGTAAACAATCTACTTGTGCATTATTGTAGTCGTTGTCGTGGAGATTTGAAATAACCACTTTCATTGTTGAAACTATGTAATACATCCTTGGTATCACGTTTTACAAAAACATTATATAAAATTTCAAACTCGCATATCTCCGTTGCTATAGAAGATACAGATGTGATTTTACACTCAATGTAATCAGGTCGAAGCTCTCTATTGGCTCATCCGAAAGAATTTTAACCATGTGTAATATTCATGCTTAGTTACCATGGAAACTATCATTACAATAAAGTAAACAATCTATTTGTGCATGATTGTAGTCGTTGTCGTGGAGATTTGAAATAACCACTTTCATTGTTGAAACAATGTAATACATCCTTGGTATCACGTTTTACAAAAACATTATATAAAATTTCAAACTCGCATATCTCCATTACTATAGAACATATAGATGTGATTTTACACTCAATGTAATCAGGTCGAAGCTCTCTATTGGCTCATCCGAAAGAATTTTACCCATGTGTAATATTCATGCTTAGTTACCATGGAAACTATCATAACAATAAAGTAAACAATCTACTTGTGCATTATTGTAGTCGTTGTCGTGGAGATTTGAAATAACCACTTTCATTGTTGAAACAATGTAATACATCCTTGGTATCACGTTTTACAAAAACATTATATAAAATTTCAAACTCGCATATCTCCGTTGCTATAGAAGATACAGATGTGATTTTACACTCAATGTAATCAGGTCGAAGCTCTCTATTGGCTCATCCGAAAGAATTTTACCCATGTGTAATATTCATGCTTAGTTACCATGGAAACTATCATAACAATAAAGTAAACAATCTATTTGTGCATGATTGTAGTCGTTGTCGTGGAGATTTGAAATAACCACTTTCATTGTTGAAACAATGTAATACATCCTTGGTATCACGTTTTACAAAAACATTATATAAAATTTCAAACTCGCATTTCTCCGTTGCTATAGAAGATACAGATGTGATTTTACACTCAATGTAATCAGGTCGAAGCTCTCTATTGGCTCATCCGAAAGAATTTTACCCATGTGTAATATTCATGCTTAGTTACCATGGAAACTATCATAACAATAAAGTAAACAATCTACTTGTGCATTATTGTAGTCGTTGTCGTGGAGATTTGAAATAACCACTTTCATTGTTGAAACAATGTAATACATCCTTGGTATCACGTTTAACAAAAACATTATATAAAATTTCAAACTCGCATATCTCCTTTACTATAGAACATATAGATGTGATTTTACACTCAATGTAATCAGGTCGAAGCTCTCTATTGGCTCATCCGGAAAAATTTTACCCATGTGTAATATTCATGCTAAGTTACCATGGAAACTATCATAACAATAAAGTAAACAATCTATTTGTGCATGATTGTAGTCGTTGTCGTGGAGATTTGAAATAACCACTTTCATTGTTGAAACAATGTAATACATCCTTGGAATCACGTTTGACAAAAACATTATATAAAATTTCAAACTCGCATATCTCCGTTACTATAGAAGATACAGAAGTGATTTTACACTCAATGTAATCAGGTCGAAGCTCTCTATTGGCTCATCCGAAAGAATTTTACCCATGTGTAATATTCATGCTTAGTTACCATGGAAACTATCATAACAATAAAGTAAACAATCTACTTGTGCATTATTGTAGTCGTTGTCGTGGAGATTTGAAATAACCACTTTCATTGTTGAAACAATGTAATACATCCTTGGTATCACGTTTTACAAAAACATTATATAAAATTTCAAACTCGCATATCTCCGTTGCTATAGAAGATACAGATGTGATTTTACACTCAATGTAATCAGGTCGAAGCTCTCTATTGGCTCATCCGAAAGAATTTTAACCATGTGTAATATTCATGCTTAGTTACCATGGAAACTATCATTACAATAAAGTAAACAATCTATTTGTGCATGATTGTTGTCGTTGTCGTGGAGATTTGAAATAACCACTTTCATTGTTGAAACAATGTAATACATCCTTGGTATCACGTTTTACAAAAACATTATATAAAATTTCAAACTCGCATATCTCCGTTGCTATAGAAGATACAGATGTGATTTTACACTCAATGTAATCAGGTCGAAGCTCTCTATTGGCTCATCCGAAAGAATTTTACACATGTGTAATATTCATGCTTAGTTACCATGGAAACTATCATTACAATAAAGTAAACAATCTATTTGTGCATGATTGTAGTCGTTGTCGTGGAGATTTGAAATAACCACTTTCATTGTTGAAACAATGTAATACGTCCTTGGTATCACGTTTTACAAAAACATTATATAAAATTTCAAACTCGCATATCTCCGATGCTATAGAAGATACAGATGTGATTTTACACTCAATGTAATCAGGTCGAAGCTCTCTATTGGCTCATCCGGAAAAAATTTACCCATGTGTAATATTCATGCTTAGTTACCATGGAAACTATCATAACAATAAAGTAAACAATCTATTTGTGCATGATTGTAGTCGTTGTCGTGGAGATTTGAAATAACCACTTTCATTGTTGAAACAATGTAATACATCCTTGGTATCACGTTTTACAAAAACATTATATAAAATTTCAAACTCGCATATCTCCGTTACTATAGAAGATACAGATGTGATTTTACACTCAATGTAATCAGGTCGAAGCTCTCTATTGGCTCATCCGAAAGAATTTTACCCATGTGTAATATTCATGCTTAGTTACCATGGAAACTATCATAACAATAAAGTAAACAATCTACTTGTGCATTATTGTAGTCGTTGTCGTGGAGATTTGAAATAACCACTTTCATTGTTGAAACAATGTAATACATCCTTGGTATCACGTTTAACAAAAACATTATATAAAATTTCAAACTCGCATATCTCCTTTACTATAGAACATATAGATGTGATTTTACACTCAATGTAATCAGGTCGAAGCTCTCTATTGGCTCATCCGGAAAAATTTTACCCATGTGTAATATTCATGCTAAGTTACCATGGAAACTATCATAACAATAAAGTAAACAATCTATTTGTGCATGATTGTAGTCGTTGTCGTGGAGATTTGAAATAACCACTTTCATTGTTGAAACAATGTAATACATCCTTGGAATCACGTTTGACAAAAACATTATATAAAATTTCAAACTCGCATATCTCCGTTACTATAGAAGATACAGAAGTGATTTTACACTCAATGTAATCAGGTCGAAGCTCTCTATTGGCTCATCCGAAAGAATTTTACCCATGTGTAATATTCATGCTTAGTTACCATGGAAACTATCATAACAATAAAGTAAACAATCTACTTGTGCATTATTGTAGTCGTTGTCGTGGAGATTTGAAATAACCACTTTCATTGTTGAAACAATGTAATACATCCTTGGTATCACGTTTTACAAAAACATTATATAAAATTTCAAACTCGCATATCTCCGTTGCTATAGAAGATACAGATGTGATTTTACACTCAATGTAATCAGGTCGAAGCTCTCTATTGGCTCATCCGAAAGAATTTTAACCATGTGTAATATTCATGCTTAGTTACCATGGAAACTATCATTACAATAAAGTAAACAATCTATTTGTGCATGATTGTTGTCGTTGTCGTGGAGATTTGAAATAACCACTTTCATTGTTGAAACAATGTAATACATCCTTGGTATCACGTTTTACAAAAACATTATATAAAATTTCAAACTCGCATATCTCCGTTGCTATAGAAGATACAGATGTGATTTTACACTCAATGTAATCAGGTCGAAGCTCTCTATTGGCTCATCCGAAAGAATTTTACACATGTGTAATATTCATGCTTAGTTACCATGGAAACTATCATTACAATAAAGTAAACAATCTATTTGTGCATGATTGTAGTCGTTGTCGTGGAGATTTGAAATAACCACTTTCATTGTTGAAACAATGTAATACGTCCTTGGTATCACGTTTTACAAAAACATTATATAAAATTTCAAACTCGCATATCTCCGATGCTATAGAAGATACAGATGTGATTTTACACTCAATGTAATCAGGTCGAAGCTCTCTATTGGCTCATCCGGAAAAAATTTACCCATGTGTAATATTCATGCTTAGTTACCATGGAAACTATCATAACAATAAAGTAAACAATCTATTTGTGCATGATTGTAGTCGTTGTCGTGGAGATTTGAAATAACCACTTTCATTGTTGAAACAATGTAATACATCCTTGGTATCACGTTTTACAAAAACATTATATAAAATTTCAAACTCGCATATCTCCGTTACTATAGAAGATACAGATGTGATTTTACACTCAATGTAATCAGGTCGAAGCTCTCTATTGGCTCATCCGAAAGAATTTTACCCATGTGTAATATTCATGCTTAGTTACCATGGAAACTATCATAACAATAAAGTAAACAATCTACTTGTGCATTATTGTAGTCGTTGTCGTGGAGATTTGAAATAACCACTTTCATTGTTGAAACAATGTAATACATCCTTGGTATCACGTTTTACAAAAACATTATATAAAATTTCAAACTCGCATATCTCCGTTGCTATAGAAGATACAGATGTGATTTTACACTCAATGTAATCAGTTCGAAGCTCTCTATTGGCTCATCCGAAAGAATTTTACCCATGTGTAATATTCATGCTTAGTTACCATGGAAACTATCATAACAATAAAGTAAACAATCTATTTGTTCATGATTGTAGTCGTTGTCGTGGAGATTTGAAATAACCACTTTCATTCTTGAAACAATGTCATACATACATCCTTGGTATCACGTTTTACAAAAACATTATATAAAATTTCAAACTCGCATATCTCTGTTGCTATAGAAGATACAGATGTGATTTTACACTCAATGTAATCAGGTCGAAGCTCTCTATTGGCTCATCCGAAAGAATTTTACCCATGTGTAATATTCATGCTTAGTTACCATGGAAACTATCATAACAATAAAGTAAACAATCTATTTGTGCATGATTGTAGTCGTTGTCGTGGAGATTTGAAATAACCACTTTCATTCTTGAAACAATGTAATACATCCTTGGTATCACGTTTTACAAAAACATTATAAAAAATTTCAAACTCGCATATCTCCGTTGCTATAGAAGATACAGATGTGATTTTACACTCAATGTAATCAGGTCGAAGCTCTCTATTGGCTCATCCGAAAGAATTTTACCCATGTGTAATATTCATGCTTAGTTACCATGGAAACTATCATTACAATAAAGTAAACAATCTACTTGTGCATTATTGTAGTCGTTGTCGTGGAGATTTGAAATAACCACTTTCATTGTTGAAACAATGTAATACATCCTTGGTATCACGTTTTACAAAAACATTATATAAAATTTCAAACTCGCATATCTCCGTTGCTATAGAAGATACAGATGTGATTTTACACTCAATGTAATCAGTTCGAAGCTCTCTATTGGCTCATCCGAAAGAATTTTAACCATGTGTAATATTCATGCTTAGTTACCATGGAAACTATCATTACAATAAAGTAAACAATCTATTTGTGCATGATTGTAGTCGTTGTCGTGGAGATTTGAAATAACCACTTTCATTGTTGAAACAATGTAATACATACTTGGTATCACGTTTTACAAAAACATTATATAAAATTTCAAACTCGCATATCTCCGTTGCTATAGAAGATACAGATGTGATTTTACACTCAATGTAATCAGGTCGAAGCTCTCTATTGGCTCATCCGAAAGAATTTTACACATGTGTAATATTCATGCTTAGTTACCATGGAAACTATCATTACAATAAAGTAAACAATCTATTTGTGCATGATTGTAGTCGTTGTCGTGGAGATTTGAAATAACCACTTTCATTGTTGAAACAATGTAATACGTCCTTGGTATCACGTTTTACAAAAACATTATATAAAATTTCAAACTAGCATATCTCCGATGCTATAGAAGATACAGATGTGATTTTACACTCAATGTAATCAGGTCGAAGCTCTCTATTGGCTCATCCGGAAAAAAATTATCAATTTGTAATATTCATGCTTAGTTACCATGGAAACTATCATAACAATAAAGTAAACAATCTATTTGTGCATGATTGTAGTCTTTGTCGTGGAGATTTGAATTAACCACTTTCATTCTTGAAACAATGTAATACATACATCCTTGGTATCACGTTTTACAAAAACATTATATAAAATTTCAAACTCGCATATCTCCGTTGCTATAGAAGATACAGATGTGATTTTACACTCAATGTAATCAGGTCGAAGCTCTCTAATGGCTAATCCGAAAGAATTTTACCCATGTGTAATATTCATGCTTAGTTACCATGGAAACTATCATAACAATAAAGTAAACAATCTATTTGTGCATGATTGTAGTCGTTGTCGTGGAGATTTGAAATAACCACTTTCATTCTTGAAACAATGTAATACATCCTTGGTATCACGTTTTACAAAAACATTATATAAAATTTCAAACTCGCATATCTCCGTTGCTATAGAAGATACAGATGTGATTTTACACTCAATGTAATCAGGTCGAAGCTCTCTATTGGCTCATCCGAAAGAATTTTACCCATGTGTAATATTCATGCTTAGTTACCATGGAAACTATCATAACAATAAAGTAAACAATCTACTTGTGCATTATTGTAGTCGTTGTCGTGGAGATTTGAAATAACCACTTTCATTGTTGAAACAATGTAATACATCCTTGGTATCACGTTTAACAAAAACATTATATAAAATTTCAAACTCGCATATCTCCATTACTATAGAACATATAGATGTGATTTTACACTCAATGTAATCAGGTCGAAGCTCTCTATTGGCTCATCCGGAAAAATTTTCCCCATGTGTAATATTCATGCTAAGTTACCATGGAAACTATCATTACAATAAAGTAAACAATCTATTTGTGCATGATTGTAGTCGATGTCGTGGAGATTTGAAATAACCACTTTCATTGTTGAAACAATGTAATACATCCTTGGAATCACGTTTAACAAAAACATTATATAAAATATCAAACTCGCATATCTCCATTACTATAGAACATATAGATGTGATTTTACACTCAATGTAATCATGTCGAAGCTCTCTATTGGCTCATCCGGAAAATAATTACCCATTTGTAATATTCATGCTTAGTTACCATGGAAACTATCATAACAATAAAGTAAACAATCTATTTGTGCATGATTGTAGTCGTTGTCGTGGAGATTTGAAATAACCACTTTCATTGTTGAAACAATGTAATACATCCTTGGTATCACGTTTTACAAAAACATTATATAAAATTTCAAACTCACATATCTCCGTTGCTATAGAAGATACAGATGTGATTTTACACTCAATGTAATCAGGTCGAAGCTCTCTACTGGCTCATCCGAAAGAATTTTACCCATGTGTAATATTCATGCTTAGTTACCATGGAAACTATCATAACAATAAAGTAAACAATCTACTTGTGCATTATTGTAGTCGTTGTCGTGGAGATTTGAAATAACCACTTTCATTGTTGAAACAATGTAATACATCCTTGGTATCACGTTTTACAAAAACATTATATAAAATTTCAAACTCGCATATCTCCGTTGCTATAGAAGAAACAGATGTGATTTTACACTCAATGTAATCAGGTCGAAGCTCTCTATTGGCTCATCCGAAAGAATTTTAACCATGTGTAATATTCATGCTTAGTTACCATGGAAACTATCATTACAATAAAGTAAACAATCTATTTGTGCATGATTGTAGTCGTTGTCGTGGAGATTTGAAATAACCACTTTCATTGTTGAAACAATGTAATACATCCTTGGTATCACGTTTTACAAAAACATTATATAAAATTTCAAACTCGCATATCTCCATTACTATAGAACATATAGATGTGATTTTACACTCAATGTAATCAGGTCGAAGCTCTCTATTGGCTCATCCGGAAAAATTTTACCCATGTGTAATATTCATGCTAAGTTACCATGGAAACTATCATAACAATAAAGTAAACAATCTATTTGTGCATGATTGTAGTCGTTGTCGTGGAGATTTGAAATAACCACTTTCATTGTTGAAACAATGTAATACATCCTTGGAATCACGTTTGACAAAAACATTATATAAAATTTCAAACTCGCATATCTCCGTTACTATAGAAGATACAGAAGTGATTTTACACTCAATGTAATCAGGTCGAAGCTCTCTATTGGCTCATCCGAAAGAATTTTACCCATGTGTAATATTCATGCTTAGTTACCATGGAAACTATCATAACAATAAAGTAAACAATCTACTTGTGCATGATTGTAGTCGTTGTCGTGGAGATTTGAAATAACCACTGTCATTGTTGAAACAATGTAATACGTCCTTGGTATCACGTTTTACAAAAACGTTATATAAAATTTCAAACTCGCATATCTCCGTTGCTATAGAAGATACAGATGTGATTTTACACTCAATGTAATCAGGTCGAAGCTCTCTATTGGCTCATCCGAAAGAATTTTACCCATGTGTAATATTCATGCTTAGTTACCATGGAAACTATCATAACAATAAAGTAAACAATCTACTTGTGCATTATTGTAGTCGTTGTCGTGGAGATTTGAAATAACCACTTTCATTGTTGAAACAATGTAATACATCCTTGGTATCACGTTTTACAAAAACAATATATAAAATTTCAAACTCGCATATCTCCGTTGCTATAGAAGATACAGATGTGATTTTACACTCAATGTAATCAGGTCGAAGCTCTCTATTGGCTCATCCGAAAGAATTTTACCCATGTGTAATATTCATGCTTAGTTACCATGGAAACTATCATAACAATAAAGTAAACAATCTATTTGTTCATGATTGTAGTCGTTGTCGTGGAGATTTGAAATAACCACTTTCATTCTTGAAACAATATCATACATACATCCTTGGTATCACGTTTTACAAAAACATTATATAAAATTTCAAACTCGCATATCTCCGTTGCTATAGAAGATACAGATGTGATTTTACACTCAATGTAATCAGGTCGAAGCTCTCTATTGGCTCATCCGAAAGAATTTTACCCATGTGTAATATTCATGCTTAGTTACCATGGAAACTATCATAACAATAAAGTAAACAATCTATTTGTGCATGATTGTAGTCGTTGTCGTGGAGATTTGAAATAACCACTTTCATTCTTGAAACAATGTAATACATCCTTGGTATCACGTTTTACAAAAACATTATAAAAAATTTCAAACTCGCATATCTCCGTTGCTATAGAAGATACAGATGTGATTTTACACTCAATGTAATCAGGTCGAAGCTCTCTATTGGCTCATCCGAAAGAATTTTACCCATGTGTAATATTCATGCTTAGTTACCATGGAAACTATCATTACAATAAAGTAAACAATCTACTTGTGCATTATTGTAGTCGTTGTCGTGGAGATTTGAAATAACCACTTTCATTGTTGAAACAATGTAATACATCCTTGGTATCACGTTTTACAAAAACATTATATAAAATTTCAAACTCGCATATCTCCGTTGCTATAGTAGATACAGATGTGATTTTACACTCAATGTAATCAGGTCGAAGCTCTCTATTGGCTCATCCGAAAGAATTTTACACATGTGTAATATTCATGCTTAGTTACCATGGAAACTATCATTACAATAAAGTAAACAATCTATTTGTGCATGATTGTAGTCGTTGTCGTGGAGATTTGAAATAACCACTTTCATTGTTGAAACAATGTAATACGTCCTTGGTATCACGTTTTACAAAAACATTATATAAAATTTCAAACTCGCATATCTCCGATGCTATAGAAGATACAGATGTGATTTTACACTCAATGTAATCAGGTCGAAGCTCTCTATTGGCTCATCCGGAAAAAAATTATCCATTTGTAATATTCATGCTTAGTTACCATGGAAACTATCATAACAATAAAGTAAACAATCTATTTGTGCATAATTGTAGTCTTTGTCGTGGAGATTTGAATTAACCACTTTCATTCTTGAAACAATGTAATACATACATCCTTGGTATCACGTTTTACAAAAACATTATATAAAATTTCAAACTCGCATATCTCCGTTGCTATAGAAGATACAGATGTGATTTTACACTCAATGTAATCAGGTCGAAGCTCTCTATTGGCTAATCCGAAAGAATTTTACCCATGTGTAATATTCATGCTTAGTTACCATGGAAACTATCATAACAATAAAGTAAACAATCTATTTGTGCATGATTGTAGTCGTTGTCGTGGAGATTTGAAATAACCACTTTCATTCTTGAAACAATGTAATACATCCTTGGTATCACGTTTTACAAAAACATTATATAAAATTTCAAACTCGCATATCTCCGTTGCTATAGAAGATACAGATGTGATTTTACACTCAATGTAATCAGGTCGAAGCTCTCTATTGGCTCATCCGAAAGAATTTTACCCATGTGTAATATTCATGCTTAGTTACCATGGAAACTATCATAACAATAAAGTAAACAATCTACTTGTGCATTATTGTAGTCGTTGTCGTGGAGATTTGAAATAACCACTTTCATTGTTGAAACAATGTAATACATCCTTGGTATCACGTTTAACAAAAACATTATATAAAATTTCAAACTCGCATATCTCCATTACTATAGAACATATAGATGTGATTTTACACTCAATGTAATCATGTCGAAGCTCTCTATTGGCTCATCCGGAAAATAATTACCCATTTGTAATATTCATGCTTAGTTACCATGGAAACTATCATAACAATAAAGTAAACAATCTATTTGTGCATGATTGTAGTCGTTGTCGTGGAGATTTGAAATAACCACTTTCATTGTTGAAACAATGTAATACATCCTTGGTATCACGTTTTACAAAAACATTATATAAAATTTCAAACTCACATATCTCCGTTGCTATAGAAGATACAGATGTGATTTTACACTCAATGTAATCAGGTCGAAGCTCTCTACTGGCTCATCCGAAAGAATTTTACCCATGTGTAATATTCATGCTTAGTTACCATGGAAACTATCATAACAATAAAGTAAACAATCTACTTGTGCATTATTGTAGTCGTTGTCGTGGAGATTTGAAATAACCACTTTCATTGTTGAAACTATGTAATACATCCTTGGTATCACGTTTTACAAAAACATTATATAAAATTTCAAACTCGCATATCTCCGTTGCTATAGAAGATACAGATGTGATTTTACACTCAATGTAATCAGGTCGAAGCTCTCTATTGGCTCATCCGAAAGAATTTTAACCATGTGTAATATTCATGCTTAGTTACCATGGAAACTATCATTACAATAAAGTAAACAATCTATTTGTGCATGATTGTAGTCGTTGTCGTGGAGATTTGAAATAACCACTTTCATTGTTGAAACAATGTAATACATCCTTGGTATCACGTTTTACAAAAACATTATATAAAATTTCAAACTCGCATATCTCCATTACTATAGAACATATAGATGTGATTTTACACTCAATGTAATCAGGTCGAAGCTCTCTATTGGCTCATCCGGAAAAATTTTACCCATGTGTAATATTCATGCTAAGTTACCATGGAAACTATCATAACAATAAAGTAAACAATCTATTTGTGCATGATTGTAGTCGTTGTCGTGGAGATTTGAAATAACCACTTTCATTGTTGAAACAATGTAATACATCCTTGGAATCACGTTTGACAAAAACATTATATAAAATTTCAAACTCGCATATCTCCGTTACTATAGAAGATACAGAAGTGATTTTACACTCAATGTAATCAGGTCGAAGCTCTCTATTGGCTCATCCGAAAGAATTTTACCCATGTGTAATATTCATGCTTAGTTACCATGGAAACTATCATAACAATAAAGTAAACAATCTACTTGTGCATTATTGTAGTCGTTGTCGTGGAGATTTGAAATAACCACTTTCATTGTTGAAACAATGTAATACATCCTTGGTATCACGTTTTACAAAAACATTATATAAAATTTCAAACTCGCATATCTCCGTTGCTATAGAAGATACAGATGTGATTTTACACTCAATGTAATCAGGTCGAAGCTCTCTGTTGGCTCATCCGAAAGAATTTTACCCATGTGTAATATTCATGCTTAGTTACCATGGAAACTATCATAACAATAAAGTAAACAAACTATTTGTGCATGATTGTAGTCGTTGTCGTGGAGATTTGAAATAACCACTTTCATTGTTGAAACAATGTAATACATCCTTGGTATCACGTTTTACAAAAACATTATATAAAATTTCAAACTCGCATTTCTCCGTTGCTATAGAAGATACAGATGTGATTTTACACTCAATGTAATCAGGTCGAAGCTCTCTATTGGCTCATCCGAAAGAATTTTACCCATGTGTAATATTCATGCTTAGTTACCATGGAAACTATCATAACAATAAAGTAAACAATCTACTTGTGCATTATTGTAGTCGTTGTCGTGGAGATTTGAAATAACCACTTTCATTGTTGAAACAATGTAATACATCCTTGGTATCACGTTTAACAAAAACATTATATAAAATTTCAAACTCGCATATCTCCATTACTATAGAACATATAGATGTGATTTTACACTCAATGTAATCAGGTCGAAGCTCTCTATTGGCTCATCCGGAAAAATTTTACCCATGTGTAATATTCATGCTAAGTTACCATGGAAACTATCATAACAATAAAGTAAACAATCTATTTGTGCATGATTGTAGTCGTTGTCGTGGAGATTTGAAATAACCACTTTCATTGTTGAAACAATGTAATACATCCTTGGAATCACGTTTGACAAAAACATTATATAAAATTTCAAACTCGCATATCTCCGTTACTATAGAAGATACAGAAGTGATTTTACACTCAATGTAATCAGGTCGAAGCTCTCTTTTGGCTCATCCGAAAGAATTTTACCCATGTGTAATATTCATGCTTAGTTACCATGGAAACTATCATAACAATAAAGTAAACAATCTACTTGTGCATTATTGTAGTCGTTGTCGTGGAGATTTGAAATAACCACTTTCATTCTTGAAACAATGTAATACATCCTTGGTATCACGTTTTACAAAAACATTATATAAAATTTCACACTCGCATATCTCCGTTGCTATAGAAGATACAGATGTGATTTTACACTCAATGTAATCAGGTCGAAGCTCTCTATTGGCTCATCCGAAAGAATTTTACACATGTGTAATATTCATGCTTAGTTACCATGGAAACTATCATTACAATAAAGTAAACAATCTATTTGTGCATGATTGTAGTCGTTGTCGTGGAGATTTGAAATAACCACTTTCATTGTTGAAACAATGTAATACGTCCTTGGTATCACGTTTTACAAAAACATTATATAAAATTTCAAACTCGCATATCTCCGTTGCTATAGAAGATACAGATGTGATTTTACACTCAATGTAATCAGGTCGAAGCTCTCTATTGGCTCATCCGAAAGAATTTTACCCATGTGTAATATTCATGCTTAGTTACCATGGAAACTATCATAACAATAAAGTAAACAATCTATTTGTTCATGATTGTAGTCGTTGTCGTGGAGATTTGAAATAACCACTTTCATTCTTGAAACAATGTCATACATACATCCTTGGTATCACGTTTTACAAAAACATTATATAAAATTTCAAACTCGCATATCTCCGTTGCTATAGAAGATACAGATGTGATTTTACACTCAATGTAATCAGGTCGAAGCTCTCTATTGGCTCATCCGAAAGAATTTTACCCATGTGTAATATTCATGCTTAGTTACCATGGAAACTATCATAACAATAAAGTAAACAATCTATTTGTGCATGATTGTAGTCGTTGTCGTGGAGATTTGAAATAACCACTTTCATTCTTGAAACAATGTAATACATCCTTGGTATCACGTTTTACAAAAACATTATAAAAAATTTCAAACTCGCATATCTCCGTTGCTATAGAAGATACAGATGTGATTTTACACTCAATGTAATCAGGTCGAAGCTCTCTATTGGCTCATCCGAAAGAATTTTACCCATGTGTAATATTCATGCTTAGTTACCATGGAAACTATCATTACAATAAAGTAAACAATCTACTTGTGCATTATTGTAGTCGTTGTCGTGGAGATTTGAAATAACCACTTTCATTGTTGAAACAATGTAATACATCCTTGGTATCACGTTTTACAAAAACATTATATAAAATTTCAAACTCGCATATCTCCGTTGCTATAGAAGATACAGATGTGATTTTACACTCAATGTAATCAGTTCGAAGCTCTCTATTGGCTCATCCGAAAGAATTTTAACCATGTGTAATATTCATGCTTAGTTACCATGGAAACTATCATTACAATAAAGTAAACAATCTATTTGTGCATGATTGTAGTCGTTGTCGTGGAGATTTGAAATAACCACTTTCATTGTTGAAACAATGTAATACATCCTTGGTATCACGTTTTACAAAAACATTATATAAAATTTCAAACTCGCATATCTCCGTTGCTATAGAAGATACAGATGTGATTTTACACTCAATGTAATCAGGTCGAAGCTCTCTATTGGCTCATCCGAAAGAATTTTACACATGTGTAATATTCATGCTTAGTTACCATGGAAACTATCATTACAATAAAGTAAACAATCTATTTGTGCATGATTGTAGTCGTTGTCGTGGAGATTTGAAATAACCACTTTCATTGTTGAAACAATGTAATACGTCCTTGGTATCACGTTTTACAAAAACATTATATAAAATTTCAAACTCGCATATCTCCGATGCTATAGAAGATACAGATGTGATTTTACACTCAATGTAATCAGGTCGAAGCTCTCTATTGGCTCATCCGGAAACAAATTACCCATTTGTAATATTCATGCTTAGTTACCATGGAAACTATCATAACAATAAAGTAAACAATCTATTTGTGCATGATTGTAGTCTTTGTCGTGGAGATTTGAATTAACCACTTTCATTCTTGAAACAATGTAATACATACATCCTTGGTATCACGTTTTACAAAAACATTATATAAAATTTCAAACTCGCATATCTCCGTTGCTATAGAAGATACAGATGTGATTTTACACTCAATGTAATCAGGTCGAAGCTCTCTATTGGCTAATCCGAAAGAATTTTACCCATGTGTAATATTCATGCTTAGTTACCATGGAAACTATCATAACAATAAAGTAAACAATCTATTTGTGCATGATTGTAGTCGTTGTCGTGGAGATTTGAAATAACCACTTTCATTCTTGAAACAATGTAATACATCCTTGGTATCACGTTTTACAAAAACATTATATAAAATTTCAAACTCGCATATCTCCGTTGCTATAGAAGATACAGATGTGATTTTACACTCAATGTAATCAGGTCGAAGCTCTCTATTGGCTCATCCGAAAGAATTTTACCCATGTGTAATATTCATGCTTAGTTACCATGGAAACTATCATAACAATAAAGTAAACAATCTACTTGTGCATTATTGTAGTCGTTGTCGTGGAGATTTGAAATAACCACTTTCATTGTTGAAACAATGTAATACATCCTTGGTATCACGTTTAACAAAAACATTATATAAAATTTCAAACTCGCATATCTCCATTACTATAGAACATATAGATGTGATTTTACACTCAATGTAATCAGGTCGAAGCTCTCTATTGGCTCATCCGGAAAAATTTTACCCATGTGTAATATTCATGCTAAGTTACCATGGAAACTATCATAACAATAAAGTAAACAATCTATTTGTGCATGATTGTAGTCGTTGTCGTGGAGATTTGAAATAACCACTTTCATTGTTGAAACAATGTAATACATCCTTGGAATCACGTTTAACAAAAACATTATATAAAATATCAAACTCGCATATCTCCATTACTATAGAACATATAGATGTGATTTTACACTCAATGTAATCATGTCGAAGCTCTCTATTGGCTCATCCGGAAAATAATTACCCATTTGTAATATTCATGCTTAGTTACCATGGAAACTATCATAACAATAAAGTAAACAATCTATTTGTGCATGATTGTAGTCGTTGTCGTGGAGATTTGAAATAACCACTTTCATTGTTGAAACAATGTAATACATCCTTGGTATCACGTTTTACAAAAACATTATATAAAATTTCAAACTCACATATCTCCGTTGCTATAGAAGATACAGATGTGATTTTACACTCAATGTAATCAGGTCGAAGCTCTCTACTGGCTCATCCGAAAGAATTTTACCCATGTGTAATATTCATGCTTAGTTACCATGGAAACTATCATAACAATAAAGTAAACAATCTATTTGTGCATGATTGTAGTCGTTGTCGTGGAGATTTGAAATAACCACTTTCATTGTTGAAACAATGTAATACATCCTTGGTATCACGTTTTGCAAAAACATTATATAAAATTTCAAACTCGCATATCTCCGTTGCTATAGAAGATACAGATGTGATTTTACACTCAATGTAATCAGGTCGATGCTCTCTATTGGCTCATCCGAAAGAATTTTACCCATGTGTAATATTCATGCTTAGTTACCATGGAAACTATCATAACAATAAAGTAAACAATCTACTTGTGCATTATTGTAGTCGTTGTCGTGGAGATTTGAAATAACCACTTTCATTGTTGAAACAATGTAATACATCCTTGGTATCACGTTTTACAAAAACATTATATAAAATTTCAAACTCGCATATCTCCGTTGCTATAGAAGATACAGATGTGATTTTACACTCAATGTAATCAGGTCGAAGCTCTCTATTGGCTCATCCGAAAGAATTTTACCCATGTGTAATATTCATGCTTAGTTACCATGGAAACTATCATAACAATAAAGTAAACAATCTATTTGTTCATGATTGTAGTCGTTGTCGTGGAGATTTGAAATAACCACTTTCATTCTTGAAACAATGTCATACATACATCCTTGGTATCACGTTTTACAAAAACATTATATAAAATTTCAAACTCGCATATCTCCGTTGCTATAGAAGATACAGATGTGATTTTACACTCAATGTAATCAGGTCGAAGCTCTCTATTGGCTCATCCGAAAGAATTTTACCCATGTGTAATATTCATGCTTAGTTACCATGGAAACTATCATAACAATAAAGTAAACAATCTATTTGTGCATGATTGCAGTCGTTGTCGTGGAGATTTGAAATAACCACTTTCATTCTTGAAACAATGTAATACATCCTTGGTATCACGTTTTACAAAAACATTATAAAAAATTTCAAACTCGCATATCTCCGTTGCTATAGAAGATACAGATGTGATTTTACACTCAATGTAATCAGGTCGAAGCTCTCTATTGGCTCATCCGAAAGAATTTTACCCATGTGTAATATTCATGCTTAGTTACCATGGAAACTATCATTACAATAAAGTAAACAATCTACTTGTGCATTATTGTAGTCGTTGTCGTGGAGATTTGAAATAACCACTTTCATTGTTGAAACAATGTAATACATCCTTGGTATCACGTTTTACAAAAACATTATATAAAATTTCAAACTCGCATATCTCCGTTGCTATAGAAGATACAGATGTGATTTTACACTCAATGTAATCAGTTCGAAGCTCTCTATTGGCTCATCCGAAAGAATTTTAACCATGTGTAATATTCATGCTTAGTTACCATGGAAACTATCATTACAATAAAGTAAACAATCTATTTGTGCATGATTGTAGTCGTTGTCGTGGAGATTTGAAATAACCACTTTCATTGTTGAAACAATGTAATACATCCTTGGTATCACGTTTTACAAAAACATTATATAAAATTTCAAACTCGCATATCTCCGTTGCTATAGAAGATACAGATGTGATTTTACACTCAATGTAATCAGGTCGAAGCTCTCTATTGGCTCATCCGAAAGAATTTTACACATGTGTAATATTCATGCTTAGTTACCATGGAAACTATCATTACAATAAAGTAAACAATCTATTTGTGCATGATTGTAGTCGTTGTCGTGGAGATTTGAAATAACCACTTTCATTGTTGAAACAATGTAATACGTCCTTGGTATCACGTTTTACAAAAACATTATATAAAATTTCAAACTCGCATATCTCCGATGCTATAGAAGATACAGATGTGATTTTACACTCAATGTAATCAGGTCGAAGCTCTCTATTGGCTCATCCGGAAAAAAATTACCCATTTGTAATATTCATGCTTAGTTACCATGGAAACTATCATAACAATAAAGTAAACAATCTATTTGTGCATGATTGTAGTCTTTGTCGTGGAGATTTGAATTAACCACTTTCATTCTTGAAACAATGTAATACATACATCCTTGGTATCACGTTTTACAAAAACATTATATAAAATTTCAAACTCGCATATCTCCGTTGCTATAGAAGATACAGATGTGATTTTACACTCAATGTAATCAGGTCGAAGCTCTCTATTGGCTAATCCGAAAGAATTTTACCCATGTGTAATATTCATGCTTAGTTACCATGGAAACTATCATAACAATAAAGTAAACAATCTATTTGTGCATGATTGTAGTCGTTGTCGTGGAGATTTGAAATAACCACTTTCATTCTTGAAACAATGTAATACATCCTTGGTATCACGTTTTACAAAAACATTATATAAAATTTCAAACTCGCATATCTCCGTTGCTATAGAAGATACAGATGTGATTTTACACTCAATGTAATCAGGTCGAAGCTCTCTATTGGCTCATCCGAAAGAATTTTACCCATGTGTAATATTCATGCTTAGTTACCATGGAAACTATCATAACAATAAAGTAAACAATCTACTTGTGCATTATTGTAGTCGTTGTCGTGGAGATTTGAAATAACCACTTTCATTGTTGAAACAATGTAATACATCCTTGGTATCACGTTTAACAAAAACATTATATAAAATTTCAAACTCGCATATCTCCATTACTATAGAACATATAGATGTGATTTTACACTCAATGTAATCAGGTCGAAGCTCTCTATTGGCTCATCCGGAAAAATTTTACCCATGTGTAATATTCATGCTAAGTTACCATGGAAACTATCATAACAATAAAGTAAACAATCTATTTGTGCATGATTGTAGTCGTTGTCGTGGAGATTTGAAATAACCACTTTCATTGTTGAAACAATGTAATACATCCTTGGAATCACGTTTAACAAAAACATTATATAAAATATCAAACTCGCATATCTCCATTACTATAGAACATATAGATGTGATTTTACACTCAATGTAATCATGTCGAAGCTCTCTATTGGCTCATCCGGAAAATAATTACCCATTTGTAATATTCATGCTTAGTTACCATGGAAACTATCATAACAATAAAGTAAACAATCTATTTGTGCATGATTGTAGTCGTTGTCGTGGAGATTTGAAATAACCACTTTCATTGTTGAAACAATGTAATACATCCTTGGTATCACGTTTTACAAAAACATTATATAAAATTTCAAACTCACATATCTCCGTTGCTATAGAAGATACAGATGTGATTTTACACTCAATGTAATCAGGTCGAAGCTCTCTACTGGCTCATCCGAAAGAATTTTACCCATGTGTAATATTCATGCTTAGTTACCATGGAAACTATCATAACAATAAAGTAAACAATCTACTTGTGCATTATTGTAGTCGTTGTCGTGGAGATTTGAAATAACCACTTTCATTGTTGAAACAATGTAATACATCCTTGGTATCACGTTTTACAAAAACATTATATAAAATTTCAAACTCGCATATCTCCGTTGCTATAGAAGATACAGATGTGATTTTACACTCAATGTAATCAGGTCGAAGCTCTCTATTGGCTCATCCGAAAGAATTTTAACCATGTGTAATATTCATGCTTAGTTACCATGGAAACTATCATTACAATAAAGTAAACAATCTATTTGTGCATGATTGTAGTCGTTGTCGTGGAGATTTGAAATAACCACTTTCATTGTTGAAACAATGTAATACATCCTTGGTATCACGTTTTACAAAAACATTATATAAAATTTCAAACTCGCATATCTCCATTACTATAGAACATATAGATGTGATTTTACACTCAATGTAATCAGGTCGAAGCTCTCTATTGGCTCATCCGGAAAAATTTTACCCATGTGTAATATTCATGCTAAGTTACCATGGAAACTATCATAACAATAAAGTAAACAATCTATTTGTGCATGATTGTAGTCGTTGTCGTGGAGATTTGAAATAACCACTTTCATTGTTGAAACAATGTAATACATCCTTGGTATCACGTTTTACAAAAACATTATATAAAATTTCAAACTCGCATATCTCCGTTGCTATAGAAGATACAGATGTGATTTTACACTCAATGTAATCAGGTCGAAGCTCTCTATTGGCTCATCCGAAAGAATTTTACACATGTGTAATATTCATGCTTAGTTACCATGGAAACTATCATTACAATAAAGTAAACAATCTATTTGTGCATGATTGTAGTCGTTGTCGTGGAGATTTGAAATAACCACTTTCATTGTTGAAACAATGTAATACGTCCTTGGTATCACGTTTTACAAAAACATTATATAAAATTTCAAACTCGCATATCTCCGATGCTATAGAAGATACAGATGTGATTTTACACTCAATGTAATCAGGTCGAAGCTCTCTATTGGCTCATCCGGAAAAAAATTATCCATTTGTAATATTCATGCTTAGTTACCATGGAAACTATCATAACAATAAAGTAAACAATCTATTTGTGCATGATTGTAGTCTTTGTCGTGGAGATTTGAATTAACCACTTTCATTCTTGAAACAATGTAATACATACATCCTTGGTATCACGTTTTACAAAAACATTATATAAAATTTCAAACTCGCATATCTCCGTTGCTATAGAAGATATCAGATGTGATTTTACACTCAATGTAATCAGGTCGAAGCTCTCTATTGGATAATCCGAAAGAATTTTACCCATGTGTAATATTCATGCTTAGTTACCATGGAAACTATCATAACAATAAAGTAAACAATCTATTTGTGCATGATTGTAGTCGTTGTCGTGGAGATTTGAAATAACCACTTTCATTGTTGAAACAATGTAATACATCCTTGGTATCACGTTTTACAAAAACATTATATAAAATTTCAAACTCGCATATCTCCGTTGCTATAGAAGATACAGATGTGATTTTACACTCAATGTAATCAGGTCGAAGCTCTCTATTGGCTCATCCGAAAGAATTTTACCCATGTGTAATATTCATGCTTAGTTACCATGGAAACTATCATAACAATAAAGTAAACAATCTACTTGTGCATTATTGTAGTCGTTGTCGTGGAGATTTGAAATAACCACTTTCATTGTTGAAACAATGTAATACATCCTTGGTATCACGTTTAACAAAAACATTATATAAAATTTCAAACTCGCATATCTCCATTACTATAGAACATATAGATGTGATTTTACACTCAATGTAATCAGGTCGAAGCTCTCTATTGGCTCATCCGGAAAAATTTTACCCATGTGTAATATTCATGCTAAGTTACCATGGAAACTATCATAACAATAAAGTAAACAATCTATTTGTGCATGATTGTAGTCGTTGTCGTGGAGATTTGAAATAACCACTTTCATTGTTGAAACAATGTAATACATCCTTGGAATCACGTTTAACAAAAACATTATATAAAATATCAAACTCGCATATCTCCATTACTATAGAACATATAGATGTGATTTTACACTCAATGTAATCAGGTCGAAGCTCTCTATTGGCTCATCCGGAAAATAATTACCCATTTGTAATATTCATGCTTAGTTACCATGGAAACTATCATAACAATAAAGTAAACAATCTATTTGTGCATGATTGTAGTCGTTGTCGTGGAGATTTGAAATAACCACTTTCATTGTTGAAACAATATAATACATCCTTGGTATCACGTTTTACAAAAACATTATATAAAATTTCAAACTCACATATCTCCGTTGCTATAGAAGATACAGATGTGATTTTACACTCAATGTAATCAGGTCGAAGCTCTCTACTGGCTCATCCGAAAGAATTTTACCCATGTGTAATATTCATGCTTAGTTACCATGGAAACTATCATAACAATAAAGTAAACAATCTACTTGTGCATTATTGTAGTCGTTGTCGTGGAGATTTGAAATAACCACTTTCATTGTTGAAACAATGTAATACATCCTTGGTATCACGTTTTACAAAAACATTATAAAAAATTTCAAACTCGCATATCTCCGTTGCTATAGAAGATACAGATGTGATTTTACACTCAATGTAATCAGGTCGAAGCTCTCTATTGGCTCATCCGAAAGAATTTTACCCATGTGTAATATTCATGCTTAGTTACCATGGAAACTATCATTACAATAAAGTAAACAATCTACTTGTGCATTATTGTAGTCGTTGTCGTGGAGATTTGAAATAACCACTTTCATTGTTGAAACAATGTAATACATCCTTGGTATCACGTTTTACAAAAACATTATATAAAATTTCAAACTCGCATATCTCCGTTGCTATAGAAGATACAGATGTGATTTTACACTCAATGTAATCAGTTCGAAGCTCTCTATTGGCTCATCCGAAAGAATTTTAACCATGTGTAATATTCATGCTTAGTTACCATGGAAACTATCATTACAATAAAGTAAACAATCTATTTGTGCATGATTGTAGTCGTTGTCGTGGAGATTTGAAATAACCACTTTCATTGTTGAAACAATGTAATACATCCTTGGTATCACGTTTTACAAAAACATTATATAAAATTTCAAACTCGCATATCTCCGTTGCTATAGAAGATACAGATGTGATTTTACACTCAATGTAATCAGGTCGAAGCTCTCTATTGGCTCATCCGAAAGAATTTTACACATGTGTAATATTCATGCTAAGTTACCATGGAAACTATCATAACAATAAAGTAAACAATCTATTTGTGCATGATTGTAGTCGTTGTCGTGGAGATTTGAAATAACCACTTTCATTGTTGAAACAATGTAATACATCCTTGGAATCACGTTTAACAAAAACATTATATAAAATATCAAACTCGCATATCTCCATTACTATAGAACATATAGATGTGATTTTACACTCAATGTAATCATGTCGAAGCTCTCTATTGGCTCATCCGGAAAATAATTACCCATTTGTAATATTCATGCTTAGTTACCATGGAAACTATCATAACAATAAAGTAAACAATCTATTTGTGCATGATTGTAGTCGTTGTCGTGGAGATTTGAAATAACCACTTTCATTCTTGAAACAATGTAATACATCCTTGGTATCACGTTTTACAAAAACATTATATAAAATTTCAAACTCGCATATCTCCGTTGCTATAGAAGATACAGATGTGATTTTACACTCAATGTAATCAGGTCGAAGCTCTCTATTGGCTCATCCGAAAGAATTTTACCCATGTGTAATATTCATGCTTAGTTACCATGGAAACTATCATAACAATAAAGTAAACAATCTACTTGTGCATTATTGTAGTCGTTGTCGTGGAGATTTGAAATAACCACTTTCATTGTTGAAACAATGTAATACATCCTTGGTATCACGTTTAACAAAAACATTATATAAAATTTCAAACTCGCATATCTCCATTACTATAGAACATATAGATGTGATTTTACACTCAATGTAATCAGGTCGAAGCTCTCTATTGGCTCATCCGGAAAAATTTTACCCATGTGTAATATTCATGCTAAGTTACCATGGAAACTATCATAACAATAAAGTAAACAATCTATTTGTGCATGATTGTAGTCGTTGTCGTGGAGATTTGAAATAACCACTTTCATTGTTGAAACAATGTAATACATCCTTGGAATCACGTTTAACAAAAACATTATATAAAATATCAAACTCGCATATCTCCA
The DNA here is from genome assembly GCF_977018435.1 of Lepisma saccharinum. Classification (NCBI taxonomy): domain Eukaryota; kingdom Metazoa; phylum Arthropoda; class Insecta; order Zygentoma; family Lepismatidae; genus Lepisma; species Lepisma saccharinum. The sequence goes on from NC_139244.1 coordinate 75,377,024, forward strand.
TTACTATAGAACATATAGATGTGATTTTACACTCAATGTAATCATGTCGAAGCTCTCTATTGGCTCATCCGGAAAATAATTACCCATTTGTAATATTCATGCTTAGTTACCATGGAAACTATCATAACAATAAAGTAAACAATCTATTTGTGCATGATTGTAGTCGTTGTCGTGGAGATTTGAAATAACCACTTTCATTGTTGAAACAATGTAATACATCCTTGGTATCACGTTTTACAAAAACATTATATAAAATTTCAAACTCACATATCTCCGTTGCTATAGAAGATACAGATGTGATTTTACACTCAATGTAATCAGGTCGAAGCTCTCTACTGGCTCATCCGAAAGAATTTTACCCATGTGTAATATTCATGCTTAGTTACCATGGAAACTATCATAACAATAAAGTAAACAATCTACTTGTGCATTATTGTAGTCGTTGTCGTGGAGATTTGAAATAACCACTTTCATTGTTGAAACAATGTAATACATCCTTGGTATCACGTTTTACAAAAACATTATATAAAATTTCAAACTCGCATATCTCCGTTGCTATAGAAGATACAGATGTGATTTTACACTCAATGTAATCAGGTCGAAGCTCTCTATTGGCTCATCCGAAAGAATTTTACCCATGTGTAATATTCATGCTTAGTTACCATGGAAACTATCATTACAATAAAGTAAACAATCTATTTGTGCATGATTGTAGTCGTTGTCGTGGAGATTTGAAATAACCACTTTCATTGTTGAAACAATGTAATACATCCTTGGTATCACGTTTTACAAAAACATTATATAAAATTTCAAACTCGCATATCTCCATTACTATAGAACATATAGATGTGATTTTACACTCAATGTAATCAGGTCGAAGCTCTCTATTGGCTCATCCGGAAAAATTTTACCCATGTGTAATATTCATGCTAAGTTACCATGGAAACTATCATAACAATAAAGTAAACAATCTATTTGTGCATGATTGTAGTCGTTGTCGTGGAGATTTGAAATAACCACTTTCATTGTTGAAACAATGTAATACATCCTTGGTATCACGTTTTACAAAAACATTATATAAAATTTCAAACTCGCATATCTCCGTTGCTATAGAAGATACAGATGTGATTTTACACTCAATGTAATCAGGTCGAAGCTCTCTATTGGCTCATCCGAAAGAATTTTACACATGTGTAATATTCATGCTTAGTTACCATGGAAACTATCATTACAATAAAGTAAACAATCTATTTGTGCATGATTGTAGTCGTTGTCGTGGAGATTTGAAATAACCACTTTCATTGTTGAAACAATGTAATACGTCCTTGGTATCACGTTTTACAAAAACATTATATAAAATTTCAAACTCGCATATCTCCGTTGCTATAGAAGATATCAGATGTGATTTTACACTCAATGTAATCAGGTCGAAGCTCTCTATTGGATAATCCGAAAGAATTTTACCCATGTGTAATATTCATGCTTAGTTACCATGAAAACTATCATAACAATAAAGTAAACAATCTATTTGTGCATGATTGTAGTCGTTGTCGTGGAGATTTGAAATAACCACTTTCATTCTTGAAACAATGTAATACATCCTTGGTATCACGTTTTACAAAAACATTATATAAAATTTCAAACTCGCATATCTCCGTTGCTATAGAAGATACAGATGTGATTTTACACTCAATGTAATCAGGTCGAAGCTCTCTATTGGCTCATCCGAAAGAATTTTACCCATGTGTAATATTCATGCTTAGTTACCATGGAAACTATCATAACAATAAAGTAAACAATCTACTTGTGCATTATTGTAGTCGTTGTCGTGGAGATTTGAAATAACCACTTTCATTGTTGAAACAATGTAATACATCCTTGGTATCACGTTTAACAAAAACATTATATAAAATTTCAAACTCGCATATCTCCATTACTATAGAACATATAGATGTGATTTTACACTCAATGTAATCAGGTCGAAGCTCTCTATTGGCTCATCCGGAAAAATTTTACCCATGTGTAATATTCATGCTAAGTTACCATGGAAACTATCATAACAATAAAGTAAACAATCTATTTGTGCATGATTGTAGTCGTTGTCGTGGAGATTTGAAATAACCACTTTCATTGTTGAAACAATGTAATACATCCTTGGAATCACGTTTAACAAAAACATTATATAAAATATCAAACTCGCATATCTCCATTACTATAGAACATATAGATGTGATTTTACACTCAATGTAATCATGTCGAAGCTCTCTATTGGCTCATCCGGAAAATAATTACCCATTTGTAATATTCATGCTTAGTTACCATGGAAACTATCATAACAATAAAGTAAACAATCTATTTGTGCATGATTGTAGTCGTTGTCGTGGAGATTTGAAATAACCACTTTCATTGTTGAAACAATATAATACATCCTTGGTATCACGTTTTACAAAAACATTATATAAAATTTCAAACTCACATATCTCCGTTGCTATAGAAGATACAGATGTGATTTTACACTCAATGTAATCAGGTCGAAGCTCTCTACTGGCTCATCCGAAAGAATTTTACCCATGTGTAATATTCATGCTTAGTTACCATGGAAACTATCATAACAATAAAGTAAACAATCTACTTGTGCATTATTGTAGTCGTTGTCGTGGAGATTTGAAATAACCACTTTCATTGTTGAAACAATGTAATACATCCTTGGTATCACGTTTTACAAAAACATTATATAAAATTTCAAACTCGCATATCTCCGTTGCTATAGAAGATACAGATGTGATTTTACACTCAATGTAATCAGGTCGAAGCTCTCTATTGGCTCATCCGAAAGAATTTTAACCATGTGTAATATTCATGCTTAGTTACCATGGAAACTATCATTACAATAAAGTAAACAATCTATTTGTGCATGATTGTAGTCGTTGTCGTGGAGATTTGAAATAACCACTTTCATTGTTGAAACAATGTAATACATCCTTGGTATCACGTTTTACAAAAACATTATATAAAATTTCAAACTCGCATATCTCCATTACTATAGAACATATAGATGTGATTTTACACTCAATGTAATCAGGTCGAAGCTCTCTATTGGCTCATCCGGAAAAATTTTACCCATGTGTAATATTCATGCTAAGTTACCATGGAAACTATCATAACAATAAAGTAAACAATCTATTTGTGCATGATTGTAGTCGTTGTCGTGGAGATTTGAAATAACCACTTTCATTGTTGAAACAATGTAATACATCCTTGGAATCACGTTTGACAAAAACATTATATAAAATTTCAAACTCGCATATCTCCGTTACTATAGAAGATACAGAAGTGATTTTACACTCAATGTAATCAGGTCGAAGCTCTCTATTGGCTCATCCGAAAGAATTTTACCCATGTGTAATATTCATGCTTAGTTACCATGGAAACTATCATAACAATAAAGTAAACAATCTACTTGTGCATTATTGTAGTCGTTGTCGTGGAGATTTGAAATAACCACTTTCATTGTTGAAACAATGTAATACATCCTTGGTATCACGTTTTACAAAAACATTATATAAAATTTCAAACTCGCATATCTCCGTTGCTATAGAAGATACAGATGTGATTTTACACTCAATGTAATCATGTCGAAGCTCTCTATTGGCTCATCCGAAAGAATTTTACCCATGTGTAATATTCATGCTTAGTTACCATGGAAACTATCATAACAATAAAGTAAACAAACTATTTGTGCATGATTGTAGTCGTTGTCGTGGAGATTTGAAATAACCACTTTCATTGTTGAAACAATGTAATACATCCTTGGTATCACGTTTTACAAAAACATTATATAAAATTTCAAACTCGCATTTCTCCGTTGCTATAGAAGATACAGATGTGATTTTACACTCAATGTAATCAGGTCGAAGCTCTCTACTGGCTCATCCGAAAGAATTTTACCCATGTGTAATATTCATGCTTAGTTACCATGGAAACTATCATAACAATAAAGTAAACAATCTACTTGTGCATTATTGTAGTCGTTGTCGTGGAGATTTGAAATAACCACTTTCATTGTTGAAACAATGTAATACATCCTTGGTATCACGTTTTACAAAAACATTATATAAAATTTCAAACTCGCATATCTCCGTTGCTATAGAAGATACAGATGTGATTTTACACTCAATGTAATCAGGTCGAAGCTCTCTATTGGCTCATCCGAAAGAATTTTACACATGTGTAATATTCATGCTTAGTTACCATGGAAACTATCATTACAATAAAGTAAACAATCTATTTGTGCATGATTGTAGTCGTTGTCGTGGAGATTTGAAATAACCACTTTCATTGTTGAAACAATGTAATACATCCTTGGTATCACGTTTTACAAAAACATTATATAAAATTTCAAACTCGCATATCTCCATTACTATAGAATATATAGATGTGATTTTACACTCACTGTAATCAGGTCGAAGCTCTCTATTGGCTCATCCGGAAAAATTTTACCCATGTGTAATATTCATGCTAAGTTACCATGGAAACTATCATAACAATAAAGTAAACAATCTATTTGTGCATGATTGTAGTCGTTGTCGTGGAGATTTGAAATAACCACTTTCATTGTTGAAACAATGTAATACATCCTTGGTATCACGTTTTACAAAAACATTATATAAAATTTCAAACTCGCATATCTCCGTTGCTATAGAAGATACAGATGTGATTTTACACTCAATGTAATCAGGTCGAAGCTCTCTATTGGCTCATCCGAAAGAATTTTACCCATGTGTAATATTCATGCTTAGTTACCATGGAAACTATCATTACAATAAAGTAAACAATCTATTTGTGCATGATTGTAGTCGTTGTCGTGGAGATTTGAAATAACCACTTTCATTGTTGAAACAATGTAATACGTCCTTGGTATCACGTTTTACAAAAACATTATATAAAATTTCAAACTCGCATATCTCCGATGCTATAGAAGATACAGATGTGATTTTACACTCAATGTAATCAGGTCGAAGCTCTCTATTGGCTCATCCGGAAAAAAATTATCCATTTGTAATATTCATGCTTAGTTACCATGGAAACTATCATAACAATAAAGTAAACAATCTATTTGTGCATGATTGTAGTCTTTGTCGTGGAGATTTGAATTAACCACTTTCATTCTTGAAACAATGTAATACATACATCCTTGGTATCACGTTTTACAAAAACATTATATAAAATTTCAAACTCGCATATCTCCGTTGCTATAGAAGATACAGATGTGATTTTACACTCAATGTAATCAGGTCGAAGCTCTCTATTGGCTAATCCGAAAGAATTTTACCCATGTGTAATATTCATGCTTAGTTACCATGGAAACTATCATAACAATAAAGTAAACAATCTATTTGTGCATGATTGTAGTCGTTGTCGTGGAGATTTGAAATAACCACTTTCATTCTTGAAACAATGTAATACATCCTTGGTATCACGTTTTACAAAAACATTATATAAAATTTCAAACTCGCATATCTCCGTTGCTATAGAAGATACAGATGTGATTTTACACTCAATGTAATCAGGTCGAAGCTCTCTATTGGCTCATCCGAAAGAATTTTACCCATGTGTAATATTCATGCTTAGTTACCATGGAAACTATCATAACAATAAAGTAAACAATCTACTTGTGCATTATTGTAGTCGTTGTCGTGGAGATTTGAAATAACCACTTTCATTGTTGAAACAATGTAATACATCCTTGGTATCACGTTTAACAAAGACATTATATAAAATTTCAAACTCGCATATCTCCATTACTATAGAACATATAGATGTGATTTTACACTCAATGTAATCAGGTCGAAGCTCTCTATTGGCTCATCCGGAAAAATTTTACCCATGTGTAATATTCATGCTAAGTTACCATGGAAACTATCATAACAATAAAGTAAACAATCTATTTGTGCATGATTGTAGTCGTTGTCGTGGAGATTTGAAATAACCACTTTCATTGTTGAAACAATGTAATACATCCTTGGAATCACGTTTAACAAAAACATTATATAAAATATCAAACTCGCATATCTCCATTACTATAGAACATATAGATGTGATTTTACACTCAATGTAATCATGTCGAAGCTCTCTATTGGCTCATCCGGAAAATAATTACCCATTTGTAATATTCATGCTTAGTTACCATGGAAACTATCATAACAATAAAGTAAACAATCTATTTGTGCATGATTGTAGTCGTTGTCGTGGAGATTTGAAATAACCACTTTCATTGTTGAAACAATATAATACATCCTTGGTATCACGTTTTACAAAAACATTATATAAAATTTCAAACTCACATATCTCCGTTGCTATAGAAGATACAGATGTGATTTTACACTCAATGTAATCAGGTCGAAGCTCTCTACTGGCTCATCCGAAAGAATTTTACCCATGTGTAATATTCATGCTAAGTTACCATGGAAACTATCATAACAATAAAGTAAACAATCTACTTGTGCATTATTGTAGTCGTTGTCGTGGAGATTTGAAATAACCACTTTCATTGTTGAAACAATGTAATACATCCTTGGTATCACGTTTTACAAAAACATTATATAAAATTTCAAACTCGCATATCTCCGTTGCTATAGAAGATACAGATGTGATTTTACACTCAATGTAATCAGGTCGAAGCTCTCTATTGGCTCATCCGAAAGAATTTTAACCATGTGTAATATTCATGCTTAGTTACCATGGAAACTATCATTACAATAAAGTAAACAATCTATTTGTGCATGATTGTAGTCGTTGTCGTGGAGATTTGAAATAACCACTTTCATTGTTGAAACAATGTAATACATCCTTGGTATCACGTTTTACAAAAACATTATATAAAATTTCAAACTCGCATATCTCCATTACTATAGAACATATAGATGTGATTTTACACTCAATGTAATCAGGTCGAAGCTCTCTATTGGCTCATCCGGAAAAATTTTACCCATGTGTAATATTCATGCTAAGTTACCATGGAAACTATCATAACAATAAAGTAAACAATCTATTTGTGCATGATTGTAGTCGTTGTCGTGGAGATTTGAAATAACCACTTTCATTGTTGAAACAATCTAATACATCCTTGGAATCACGTTTGACAAAAACATTATATAAAATTTCAAACTCGCATATCTCCGTTACTATAGAAGATACAGAAGTGATTTTACACTCAATGTAATCAGGTCGAAGCTCTCTATTGGCTCATCCGAAAGAATTTTACCCATGTGTAATATTCATGCTTAGTTACCATGGAAACTATCATAACAATAAAGTAAACAATCTACTTGTGCATTATTGTAGTCGTTGTCGTGGAGATTTGAAATAACCACTTTCATTGTTGAAACAATGTAAT